>NC_047045.1:55257972-55584121 GCF_011762595.2 Tursiops truncatus | reverse complement strand
AATAGAAGAGCATTCGTGCCTTGTTAGACTTTATTTTTTGTTAAAGACTAAGATTTACCGGTATTTTCTTCTTGAGTCCACTTCTGTATAAGAAAAGCACTTCAAAAGTTTCCTCTATGTTACCATCTCTATAAGAAATATATTTTTATTTGCAAGACACATGTCTGTGAAAGCAATATATATACGTTGTGGTATTTATATTCATAACCTCCAAAAGAATGTTATATTCATAACTTTCAATGTACTTCTGTGTTTGACTTGCCTGGATGAGAGTTGTGGTGGATTTGTTCACCTTAGATGATATTTATTCCTTTTGCTTCATTACACATAATCCACCTGTACGAGATCTTAAGGCCTGTGGTAGACTTTATACTCTACTAGACAGCTTATCAGCTTCTCTGCAGGCTTCTCAATTTGAATTTTAAAATAAAAACGAATGAATTTGTGTTGCTTGTTGAGCCCGTGTTCTGAGCTATGTTGGCTCTCTGGTTCTGGGATGATAACTAAAGAATCGAAAGCAAGTTCATGACTGTCATTTACAATGGCTGTATTATATCTATACGGTCTTTATATATACATATACACATACATTTACATATACATACACTTATATGTCTAGATACACATTAATAATATGTAACTGTATGCACACATTTATGTTAGTGTATCTTTGGGGTATTTAAGGAGTAAGGGAAAAGAGCCGGTTATTGATTATCAGAAAGAATTTGATTCTTGGAAGAAAAAATACTTTCTCAATTTAGATGTGCAGTATAGTGTACCTTCTACTTAAAAAAATTATCAGTCTTATAAAATTAAAGGTAAAATTGGAAAACATTGAAATGTTTTCCTTCTGGCTTCTCTATGAAAGAAGGTTTAAACAAATTGTTAAAACGCCTCCCAGTACTTAAAAAAGGGCAGAGTATCAGAAACCCAAGGCCAAGGTGAGAGGGAACAATTTTATAATCAAAACGAATAAATATAAAATGCTTTTGCAGCCAAGGTTGAGTTAATACTGTTGCTTTAGCGCATAAGAAAGCTTTTTAAAAGGTAGTCAAAGGCTGTTCCTCTATTGCGTTTAGCTGTTTGAGGACTCCATACTTCAAAACACCATGGAATTTTAGTAGAGGAGTTTTCTTTTGTTTTGTTTATGCTTTTATTGTTCTAAGGTATATGTTAAGGACTAAAAGTATTTTAAAGTCATCCTCTCACATTTATTTCTTTTCGAAGAGCTTATTATTTAATATATTCTTTGTAACTTTTCTGGTAGTAGTTGAAAATATAAATAAGAATTTGTCCCATTTTTTAAAATCTATATCTTTTTCTCAACATATATAGAAGAATATTATTTTATCTTTGGAGATATGACAATATTAGTCAATAATTTATACAGAAATTTTAAGCTTCTTTGTCAAGATTGTTCCCTTGAACCATAACGGGAGTAAATGTTAGTTATATATTTTCAAAGTTCCCTTTATGGTACAATAAATTGACATACTATTTAATAAAATATTGCAGAAAAGAAAATAATCTAGATCTTCCTTTGTAGTTTAATTTCATCAAGAATCAAGCGTTCACATGCTTAAATTTTTCTCACCAATCATGAAATCAAGTTGTGTTTAATAGGTGATCAAAATGCATTGAGTGTAAAAGTGCCAGTTAATAGGCTTCCTAGAAGAAAAGTGATGGACACCAAAACAAGCTTCAAGCCATGGAAACAATTCTCCTTTATGATCCTTGCTTCTAAATACAGTCTTCTACCTGATGAAAGCAAAATGCTGTGTCCTTTTTACATAGCTAATCTTCATATTTAAGGGGTATAGATTATTTCTGCCAGTATGAGATTATTTTGTTAAAATGAAAACTGAGCTTTTGTATGAAGTTTAAAGTATTTTCAAATGCAAAAGCCAAGAAAAAAAATTAAACCTGTAAGACCAATTGCATTTATCTACCTCCTTCATTTGTATCTGGTCTTTTCTCCTGAAAATGTTTACCTGTAAAATGGGCATCCTAAATTCTAGTCATAATAGTTCTTGAGAGTGTATTCAGTAGCTCAAATAATCAATTTACTCCTTTTTGAAAAAAATCAATTTTTCCCACAAATCATTGAAAAATTACACGTATAAGACTCAGTAGTCAATGTATTCAAATCACGTTTGTTATAAGAATCATGGAACCAAAAGACACCATAGCAATAATTCAGGCTGGGGATGGGACTGGTAAAATAGAGATCTCATAAGCATCTTGACATTTATTGTGAGATATTTAACTGCTGTTAAATATACTTTGAGTTATTTATTTCAAAGTTAATGTTTGAAATTAAAGGTAAATATGCTTATATGTATTTTTTAATTCACCAATTTCAAAGGCCTCTTGTACAAATTACATCTCATCCCTATAGCATTATAATATTGTCTCCTCATTTTGTTTATCTGGTTCTAAATGATGCCTTATGTTTAGGGTTATTCTTCAAAATGGTGTGAACAATATTTTAGCTGTTGTGTCAGTCATATACATCTAGATTCCCAGGTGTGCAATGAATTCTACATATTGCCTGTGTTAAAGAGTCAGGAAGCAACGTATGCATTTGGATGGAAGAAAAGTGTGCAGTAGCATTTTGAACAGGAAATGAGGATATGTTTCCTCCACTGCAGAAAAGGGGGTGATGGGATGATCGCGTCCGAGTAGTCAGAGTTGTTCACAGCATTTGTTGGAGTTCTGTTTTCTGTTCTCTCAATTTTAATTTTAATTACTCAATGCAGGTTTATTTGGGTTTAAAAGAAAACGTTGCTAGAGAAATAAAAGCAAAACCACTGTGTCCTAAAGTGTAGAATTAAAACTAAGCGATTGGTATCTGACATCAGTTGAATTTGGAGAACTAAAGCAGTCTACTCTCCTTAGCTCTTCAGTACCCCGTAGTTGACCCAGAGCTCCAGATGTTGATTCTCAAATCCAGGAACTGTCAATGAAGGATGACCTGGATTTAGGTATGTTTACATATTAGGATTAGTGCTAGAAAGAGAGAGACATTAAAGGAGAGGAGAGGAGAGGAGAGGAGAGGAGAGGAGAGGAGAGGAGAGGAGAGGAGAGGAGAGGAGAGGAGAGGAGGGGAGAGGAGGGGAGAGGAGAGGAGAGGAGAGAGATTTATTGACGCATTAACTTTATGATCAAAAGGAACCCTAATCATTCAAAAGGACTTCCCCAAAGTTTTATGTTTCTTTATTAGTGTAAAAACCTATTTTCCTATGATGATCTTAATGGGGGACCTTTGAGAGCCAAAAGAAGATAGGAGCTCTTTAAACTATAGTTTCATGAAATTCCACATTTCACATGTTAGTGACATGACTTTTTTTGGTGACATTTTATTCTTAAAATGTCTGCATAACTACAAAGCTATTCAAGCTCTCATCACTTCACATGTGGACCATGTAGCTGCTTCCAAGATGACTTATATTTTTCCAGGCTTTCCTAGAAAAAAAAAAAATCTATTCTATACACCAACAGATTTATTTTTTCTTACACTGTTTTTTATCATACTTGGTTTCCATGCTCTAAACTTGTAAAGGCTTAGCACTGGTTGCAGAAAGTCCAAATTCTTCATCTAGAATTTAAGATTCTCGATAATGTGGCTGTTCTCTGTGTAATTTTACCTCCTACTGGTCTCTGACCAGAGCCAAAACTTCCACTGGATACATTCTTTTCATTCTGCACCGTCTCCTGACCACAAGGGTTGTTCATGCTGTTTTCTCCAGACTGCTTCCGCTCACGTGATTCTCCCTTTCTCTGAACTTTCACTGATAAATACCCCTGCATGTGTTGCTTAGTTGCCTACCTCTCACTCCGTTTGATTGAAGTCTCTTGGGGAGACAGAAACCTTGTCATTTCTGTTGTATTTCCCACATCGCTGCTCTGATGAGGAAGGCTGTCTGCAGAAAAAGCACTCAAGTGATTATAGAATATGTCCATTAAGTTTCCCCAGTGCAAGACCCTTACTTTGTCTCCCATTATGCTTCTACTCTGAAAACTAAACAGAGGATCTGAAAGGCTCAGGATTGCTGGTGCTCCAAAGACAGGGTGTCTAGTTCCCTGAAATCCTGAGTAATGGGTGGGAAAAATCTTTGTTTCAGTATTAAAATGAAATTGATTAGCAAATGAAATAGTAATAAAGAAAAATGAGCATGATTTCACTTAATTGAAAGAGAGGTGAAAATAATCAAAACTAGTACTTTCAAAAAAAAGTCAAGGTGGTAAAGGCATCAAGGAGAGTTTAAGAAGTTTTGGGTAAGTCAGTTGGACATTAATTTCTAAGATGTAGAAAAAACATTGAATCATTTTGAGTAAGAAATGAAATTATGGAAATATGCAAGTAAATGAGGTTTCCCCATCTTTGTTGATCACTGCTCAGGAATCTGTACCCAGACTGCCTATCTGATCTTCCCTACTGAAAGGCAGGAAAGAATCAAAAAGGGAAAATGAGACACATAATTTAACTACTGTATATGGTTTGTATACCTACTTTATATTCCTATGAAGTTGGCCAAAAAACAATCTTTAGTAGGCAAGATAAAATTATCTGGTCAATCTCTGGTATTTACAGGGCCAGTACATGTTCAACATCTCTTTTATATTTCTTACTATCTAAACAAGAAGATGTAGATGATTTCCATTTTTTATTTGAGGACTGAGTATTTATTAGCTCTTTCAAAGAAAAATAATTTGTCCCAGATCCAGAAACACATGTTCCCTTGATAATAATAAGCCTTTATTTTTATAAAACTAAATGTGTTGAAAATGAAGTATTTGTTGCTTAATGAATTTGTAGCAGGTGTTTATGTTTCAAATGGACAAGAAAAAAACTGAAGGGGGAGATAACCAATTTTGTGAGCTGATCCTCCTTTGTTTTTCTTGATTAATAGTTGGTATTCTTGGAAATAATTCATCAGAGATATATAATCTTTGCATTTACTGCTTGGAAAGTTCCATATGATCTACTAAATATTGCATTGCTATATTATTGTAGCTTGTGGGAACATTTAGTATAATTACTTTGGCTGTTCTTCACTAGAAGAACTAGAAGCCTCCCTTTGCTTCAAAAGGAGTATCTTGGATGCTATTTGCGTTCAGTAAATAGCTATTTGTTACCGTTAAGAGATACTGAGATTTCTATTTTAAATAGTGTTTGGCTAGCAGCGCTGGACATAACATCTCTAAACTTCCCACCAAAATGACTATAAAGACCCAGAAAAAGATGAAAGTTCACAATATGGAAAACATAGACTTTTGGGCAGCTTGTTGCCAGAATTTGGGAGGAGTTCTGGATGTTTTTCCTGTATTTAGTTGCAGAAGACTTCAAGAGTACAGCAGTTGAAGTAATTTTATAGTGAACACCTGTATACTAACCAGCTATTATCATGTTACTCTACTTTCTTTGTCATACATGTATCCATAGCTCTGTTGTTGGAACTGGATTTTTAAATGCAGTTGATGGGTTACCTGTGCTGTACTTTTGGATAAAGCTAACTTAAGCTTGCTTGAAGCACGAAGTAAAAACTATATTGAACCTGACTTTATAAAAGTTTTTCTCAAAGTGAAAAACTGGGCAGCTACTCCTATATTGTAGAAGTTTTGCTTTTCAAAGTAAACCCCATCTTCAAGTACCTACCTATTGGTTTAAAAGTACATTCAAGAAAGTAACAGAGTATAAATGAGAAATAGGGAGGAGAGAATATGTGGTTATATTCTGCACCCTGCAGGGTAAAGTTCCTGCAAGTGGGACGCTATAAACAAAAGAGGAAAATCCCAGGTAGCAGATTATGCAGGAGCTTCTCATTTTTAGGGTATTCCAGCTGTTCTGAACATTAAACTTCTTAGAATGGGAGAAGAATAAGATCCACCTTAGGGCCCTGGAGCTTCACCAGAGATAGTCAGCTAGATTCTAGAGCTTGGAAAGGAACCATGCACATCAACCAGCCATCACATAGCCGTGGGATCAGCCGTCACAAGAGGACATATGGAGTGGAACAAAGAGCAAAAGATGCATTGTTTTTGTTAGATATCACCCCAAGTTCAGTCTAGCTCTAGGCTTATCCAAAAATACATAGACAAAGAAGTAGCATAGGGACTTTTTGTTTTAATAAAAATACTACAGAATTAGTCAACAATAGTAAATACCTGAAGAAAGTGCAACAGCATCTACAGTGTTTTGAGGAAAAGTAGTGAGTCAGGAATTTTATACCAGTCTGATTAACATTCATATGAGAAGGCAACAAAAAGGCATTTTTATTAAGCAGGAATTTAGAAAATACACCCTCATACAACATGCATGAAAAAGGTTAGACTCTGAAGATGCCATGACATTCCATTAGTTGGACATCTTCCTTTACACATTTGGATCCCAGATCTGAGGAACTTAGTTCGGGTGTACGTTTGATAGGTGAGGCCCAGAAAGAACTTTGTGTTGTCTGTAATGTCTTTCTCAGATGCTCTACTATTTCCTCATTTTCTGATACCACATGTATGAGTTTGCCAAGGTTGCCATAACAGAATGCCAGAGACTGCATGGTTTAAACAACAGAAACTTATTTTATTACAGTTCTAGAGGCTAGAAATTCAAAGATCAAGGTGTCAGCAGGTTTGATTTCTCCTGAGGCCTCTCTCATTGGCTTGCGGGTGGCAGCCTTCTCGCTGTGTCATCACATGGTCTTTCCTCTGTGCACTTGCTGCATCCCTGATGTCTCTGTGTGTCCAAATTTCCTCTTCTTATAATACCCAGGGCCCACCTTAAGGGTCTCTTTTTAACTTAATCATCTCTTTAAAGACCCTTTCTCCAAATACCATCACATTCTGAAGTACTGGGGTTGAAATACGAATTGGGGGGGGGCACAATTCAGCCCATAACACCATATTTAATCAGGTATCTGATGACCTCTTAAAACTCTACCAGATGCTCTTCTTTCTTGAGCACTTGACAGAAGTGGCCAACCTCTTTACCTGAGTGTAACACTCAGAGGCAAACTCAGAGCACATCCTGTAGACTTGGTTCACTGTAAGAAAACAGCAGCATTTGAAAATTAGCAGCACTGAGAGACTCAGAAATCACAGCAATATCCTAGATGCAAAGTTAGCTGAGAAAGCCTTGCTCCTAAAAGAAAGTGGATGGTGCAGACCCTCATGCAACTCCACCAGAGTGTCCATTTTGAAAGTGTATTAAGGTTCTAGCAGCCAGATGGGCATCACGTTGTTCAAGGGCGCTTCCTAGGTGGAATCTCAACAGCACTGAAAAGCAGTGCTGGGAAACCCTGGCTTCACGTGGCTGAGTTTAAGCAAAGAGTCAACAGGGGCTTTTTGTTGTAGAAGCAGCAAGTGGCTAAGACTCAGCAATGGCTTCCACCTGGGGGAGCCTAAGCCATAGTGAAAGGTGGACCCTGGCACAATGACTTCACCAAACCAAGAGCTCCAACTCTCCATCAATAGCCCTCCAACTTGTTAAGAAACAGAGTTCAACAGCAGTTGCCATGAACTATGAGGGTGAAAAGAGGAGGTGACACAGGCTTTGTTTGTGAACACAATCAGTCATGGTTAGACCTTGCCCCTCATCTTTAAGACTAAATAAAGAAGAAAATACAATATGTGGTGATGTATTAGTCAGGGTTCTCCAGAAAAACAGAGCAATTTGAATGTGTGTGTGTGTTGGGGGGGTGGGGTTGCTGAGCGGGCTGGATAGAAAGGAAAAAAGAGAGAAAGACTGATGTTTAAGGAGTTGACTCATGGGGTTGTAGAGGTTGGTAAGTCCAAACCTTGCAGGGCAGGCTGACAGACCATAAAATCTGGCAGGAGTTGATGTTGCAGTGTTGAGTCCAGAGGCAGTCTGGGGGCAGACTTTTTCGGGGGATCTCAATCTTTTCTCTTAAGGCCTTCCACTGATTGGATGGGGCCCATCCATATAATGAAGATTAATCTGCTTTACTCAAAGTCTACTAGTTAAATGTTAATTACATCTAAAATCTTCCTTTACAGCAACATCTAGTTTGGTGTTTGCCACACAACAGGGCACCATGGCAACATAGCTAAGTTGGCACTTAACATTAACCAGCACAGGTGACTAGGAAAGGTTCCCCAAATTTGATGAATGAAGAATACCACACTCACAATGGAGTAGGAGAGCACAGTGATGACAATATTATAAAAAATACTTCAGAAAATATCATATTTGACTACTCAGCCATAAAAAAGAATGAAATAATGCCATTTGCAGCAACATGGATGGATGAACCTAGAGATTGTCATACTGAGTGAAGTTAAGTCTGAAAGAGAAAGACAAATACCATATGATCTCACTTATATGTGGAATCTAAAATATGGCACAAATGAACCTACCTACAAAACAGAAACAGACTCATAGACACAGAGAACAGACATGTGGTTGCCAAGGGGTGGGGGTAGGGAGAGGAATGGACTGGGAGTTTGGGGTTGGTAGATGCAAACTATTACATTTAGAATGGATAAACAACAAGATCCTACTGTATAGCACAGGGAACTGTGTTCAGTATCCTGTGATAAACCATAATGGAAAAGAATATAGAAAAAGAATGTCTGTATGTGTATAACTGAGTCACCTTGCCGTACAGCAGAGATTGTCACAACATTGTGAATCAGCTATATACTTCAATAAAAAAATTTTTTTAATCAATAAAAAAGGAAAATATACTTGTATTCTTAGTACAACTTAAAAAAAAATAAAGCCTCTGAAATAAGAGCAGCTAGAACTCAGGAATATTTTTTGCAGGTTATGCATGCTTAAGAGAAGCTATAAATATGCATGTATGTTTGTTTTGGCATCATAGAGGTGCATTTGGCTGTGGAAATGGAAATATATGCATCACTACAAATGCAGTTTACTCTGTGCTAATCAGTAGTGAATAGTTTTATTAATGAGTATTGCAATAATATTATTATTGAAACCATTCAAAGTAAAAAATCAGAACTCATGGTGTGCCAAAACTGTTTTGCCAATTTTGTTTCAGGGAACAGTGTTTGAATCTTAAAATAGTTGGAATTTTATACCATTCTAATGATTTATAGGTAGAAAAAAGCTAGAATGTTTGGCATTGGGACCATTCTGGAATAGAAGGGACATAGACTTGCGATAAGTGTTTGAAATCCACAGCATCCAGTGTATTACTTTTTACTTTGAAGATTTTCCTTTAGTCATTATTCCATACAGATAGTGATGAAAGTATTACTGTTTTATACTTGCTTGTGACTTTGCCCTTTAACAGCATACTCATTAAGATATCCAATTTGAATTTTTACATTGTGAAATGCATTTCTTCAAAATATAAACTCTTATTGTTTTGATCCTCCAAATGAAGTTTAAAAATGTTATCTCATTTATAATTTTTTCATCAATTGTGGATACATAAACTTGAATCAAATGTAATCCCTTCATAAGGATGTTTCAAAGTAAAAAAAAAAAAATCTAAGGTCATTGCATGTTTTGTTTTTAAAATTTTGTCCAGGCAAATGAGGAATATCAAGATTCCTAATATTCTTAAGTTTAACTCACCATCTGTATGTGCCCTGTACGAAAATATGTTTTGTTTCTGATACTTACATTAGATATGAGAATGATACACATTTTGAAGTGGAAGAGATCTTAGAGATCAGTTGTCAGGATCATCATCTTATAAATCACATCATTCTATTCATAGTGTCCAAAGGAAAGTTACTGTATAGAGCAAGGGATATCAAACTCATTCGTAAATTATATGCCTAAATTCTAAATGTTCATTTTCAACATTTGATATTAAATGGCTGGGTTTTTTTATTTTTTGGGGTGTCTTTTTGCGGTACGCGGGCCTCTCACTGTTGTGGCCTCTCCCGTTGCGGAGCACAGGCTCCAGATGCGCAGGCTCAGCGGCCATGGCTCGCGGGCCCAGCCGCTCCGCCGCATGTGGGATCCTCCCGGACCGGGGCACGAACTCGTGTCCCCTGCATCGGCAGGCGGACTCTCAACCACTGCGCCACCAGGGATGCCCTAAATAGCTGTTTTTAATCTCTTCCTACATAAATACTCTGAGCTAAAATTTTCAGCATGTTCCTCTCATCCTTAAGATTGAATTTTGACTAATGACACCTTGTTAGAAAGGTATCTGTTCTACTTCATTTTGTAACTGATGTGATAATGTGAGTTAGTCTCTGACAGTCTCGGTAGCTTTTGAGTGTCTCTCTATGGAGAGTTGCTCTCTTACTGGAATGGAAGATGTTGACATCCAGGTGTTCAAATCTGGCTGATGGGAAAATCATGATCATTCTCTAGTTTACATGTCATCAGGTTTTAGAAAATGACATGAAGAATAGCTATTAATATTTGCTAGTTTATCATTAGACTTAAATCAGCATAGGTAGAACTCAGGTTGTGTGTGGTGGGAAAATTTTTGTGGAAGATAGAATAAACATGATATTCATATACTAAATGAAAATCAAGTATGCCATAAATTTAACTAATGTCGCTTATATTTTGTCCATGTAGTAGTGGTGTCATCTGTGTGATTCTGGAAAGATCTATGATAAAGCTTGATGTTAGTAATATTCTCCAGAATCAGGGAAGCAGCTGTAACTCATGACACTACTTCTTGTTTTAATTGCACAGCCTGTAAATATTTCTATTCTTGATCTTTTATCTTATAAAATGTTTTTAGTGTGTGCTTTATTTCACTGCTTTGATTGTAGATGTAGAGCATTTTGTAGTACAGTGGTTTATAATTATTTGTCTGAAAAAAGTATTTGGCCTTTGAAGACATCAATGGCAATAATTATTTAAATATTTTGTATACAAACTATTAACCAGTATCACTTTTCTTTAGTGCAAAGATCAGAGCTAAAATTTAAAAACACTAATGACTAGGTTTGCAGATTTTGAATCACATTATCACATTATCATAGCATTAGTTGCTTCTAACTTAACATTATTAAATAAAAATAGTGAAAAAATCCTAGAAGAGTTAATCATGCTTTCCTATAAACTGTGAGACGGTTGTTTGGGGATATCCCTTTTAAAACTCAGTCTCATTAAAAGAAAAAAAAAAGCACGATTATAAAACTTCACTTGACTTGAAGGAAGGCATTTTATTCTGCAGGTATCCTAATTTTACTTCTGGCTGGAGGGACACTGGAAGGTTTTCAGCCAAAATAGCAGTGAGAGTTGGATATCTATTCTATACTGAGATGCTGAGATGTCTCGGAACAGAAAAGAGCTAATTTTACTCTTGAGCAGTAGTTAATAGCCTACCTGTGTCCAAATGCACACCTGCCATCCCCTCACAAGCAGATGCAGACTAGAGCATGCTTAGTGGTGGTCTCTCACCTGACGTGGCTCCCCCTAGATTTTTATTAGGTCATGTGTCCTTTGTTGCCCCCACCTGATCACCATGTTTTGCCACCAAGAAGTAGTTTTTCAAGTAACACACAGTTGAGATTTGGAAGATTGCCAAAGTCACAATTGCTGCTTTATCTTCCAGTGACTTTGAAATAAAGCCACGGCATGAACTGAATGCTCAAAACTCTGTCCTGGCACAATCTGTAATATATTATTTCAGTTATACTTTTTACTGCATCTTAGGGAATTGATTTTTCTTTTCAGTATAACACCCTCCCCTCAATTCTCTCCTCTTGAAATGGAAGAGAGAAAGAAAAAAAAATTTAGTGCACAAGGTGTTTGAAAGAGGAGCAGAAAGTAGGCATTTACAGTCCCATGAGGATGTGAAATGGATGGAAATTATAAGACAGAAGACAACAATTGCTCTTTCATGCAACAGCAAAGGAGTGGAAGACTGACCCCAGAACCTTGTAGCTTTCAAAGCAAGTTCCTTAAAATATAATTCAATTATTCAGTTGTTTGAATGTGTTTCATATCCAGTGTTTCCTTATTAGTTAGTGTGTCTGTTTCCAGAATCTTGGGCTTCTAAATTAGAGGTGAAATCTCCCCATTTTCATATATGTTCTGTACCAATGCCAACCTTTTGTCTGTGGAAAAACAGTTTAGTGTTCAACTAGTCCCCAAGCATTTAATTACCAAGTGAATTTTCAAAATGTGATGTGGAGAGTTAAAATGACAACAGACATGTTCAGTGCTCAGTAAGTCTTCTGGTAAATACCTGTATTTAATTTGCTTAACCCAGCATTTCCTAAATTAGAAAACAAACAAACAAAAAGACCCTTTTACCCTATGATGCCTATTTTTTTTCCCTCACTATCTTGGATTAATGTGTAGATAAGAGAATTGCATAGATTCAAAAGACAGACAAGAAAAATTGATAGGACTTGATGAGATAGGAATATGCAGGTAAGGTGAGCCAGGTTCCTAGGTCTCCAACTTGTAACTTAGTGGCTGATGGTACAGCTCACTGAGATGATGTCCTGGCAACAAAGTGGGCCTATTGTTCTTGCATTGAAGGAAAGCTGGTCAATCAGTACATTGCAAGATTTACTACTGAGAGCACATCCTTAGAAGTAATGTAATGTTTACAGAAATAGGTTTCGTATTCTAGCTATGTGAGGAAATTGAATTTAAAAGTATGAGCTAGAAAAATTATAGCCAGAATAATTAGAACAAATTATATTCCACATTAAGATGTGGAATATAATTAATCTTTTGACCCAAGCCTTAATCTTTTGACCCAAGCAATTATTTAATTTATGCGTTATTATCAGCTAAAAATATTCTATGATTTAGACAAAATATACCATATTATAACTCTTGCTGTATTCTCTTAAATCTTCTCACCCAGCAATAGGAGCAGAGTTGTGCATTCTGAACTGGCAAGATGATTGTCTGAATGTGACATTATCTGATGACACTCAGAAAGCCTTTAAACATAAAAGATATAGAGAAATGCTTCATTGCTTTCCTTGGATGGAATTTTTTTTTCTTTGAGCCTAAGCAAGATTAATGTTCTCAACTGACTTGATGACACATCTAGTCATGAAATGACAATGAAGAGTATACGACATGGGAGTAGGGACATGCCTAATAAAATGCGCTACCTTAATTTTTTTCTAAATACTATTAGTTTGAGGTTGTTCTGAAGGTAATGATGTTCAACTTGTAAATGGATTGAATGGGCTATTACGTTTTTACATTTATGTGCATGCACTGATTTTGTTAGCAGTGATAGATCCTGTTAGCAGTGATAGATTTTGACCCTGCATCAAGAAAGTGAGTGTGTTCAGCTAAATAAAATCCTAAGCCAAAAGCAAGCCAAAACATTGCATCTCTGTCCTAGTTGAGATGTTTATCTAAAAAGGCCTCATCAGCAGAAAAAATTTTAAAAAGTAATTCTTCTCATTTCCAGTGGTTGATTAACACCTTGCCTCATGAGCAGCAGTGAGCTTTGGTTTGTAACGAGAAATTCTGAAAGTCCCTGCTGTAATTTATTTAAACACTGTGCGTGACTATGAAATACAAGTTGTAGGCCATTATCTCACAGTGTCTGGAAAGATGCTGTCCTTCCTAAACAGAGTGTGCTTGGTAGTACAGCACATCACAGCTGCCTGCACGTAGTTCAGCCTTTACTATTGTACAAGCTGCCACTGCGCTTGCTCCCACCAATACCATAGCATTTTCCTAACGTGCTGCCCTGTGTGGCCTTGGACAACTGAGTAGACCTCTCTATAGCTCAGGGCCCTAACTGGATAATATGATGATCCTAGTAATATTTCATAATCCTAGTACTATTTCATAATAATAGTTGTGAGAATTAAAAGAGCTAACGTCTATTAAATAATTAGCCTTGTGCTTGGCAGATAGTAGGTTATAAAGGGTTGAATTGTGTCCCTTCAAAAGATAGGTTGAAGTCCTAATCCCCATTACCAGTGACTGGGACCTTATTTGGAAATAGTATTTTTGAATATTAATTAAGATGAGGTCATACTGGATTAGGGTGGATCCTCAATCCAATCACCGATATACTTGTAGGAGGAGAACAGACACTCAGGCAAGAAGGCCATGTGAAAATAGAGACGAAGGTAGGAGTTATGTTGACACAAACCAAGGAAAAAGCACCAAGGATTGCCAGCAGCCACCAGAAATTAAGAGAAAGACACAGAACAGTTTCATTTCAGAACCTTTAGAAGAAACCAACTCCCCTAACACCTTGATTTCAGATTTCTAGCCATAATGACAAAAGTGAACATTTCTGTTCTTTTAAGCTATCCAATTTGTGGTAATTTGTTATAACAGCCCTAGAAACTAATACAGTAAGTAATCAACAATTTGTAGCTATTATTGTCAACAGTGTTATTAAAACTAAGTACATATTTAATGTCAGACATAAATTCTGTTGGTTTTTAATAACATGGCATTATAGAATATATGCTAAAACAAACTCAGAACTTTGTTTCATCCCATGGTCATGTTGTAATTTGATTCCTCCCTGAAATAATTTTTCAGGTTTTCACTGCATTCTACACACTGAGGTCTCAGACACTTGTTATTGCCACAAATAGTGAACCCAACTGGCAGGAAGTAATCATAATATTTTCCATGTTAGATGAACCTTTGCTTCTGAGTGATAATTTTGGATATACTGCTTTTATACTGTTGTCAATATTGTCTACACAGGTTGAAAAATTACATTGTACAAATATGATCTGTCACTTATTATTGATCCTTACAACCTTGACCCTTCTATCAGATTCCTTCAGAAATTTTTTTAGTAGTACTTCTTTCGAATCACTTGAAATATTTTAGTATTAAAATTTAAATAAGCAGTACCCACAACTGAGCCCAACAGTTTAAATTCATTCTACAAGTATTTATTGGCCCCCTCATATGTGCCAGAAAGTTGTTCAAGGTATTTGGAACATGTTGGTGAACAAAACAAAGATCTCTGCCTTTTGGGGACAATAATATAGTAAATAAGTCAATTATATAATAAGTTGGAAGGTAAAAATTAGGAAAAATGTCTTCACCATGACAAGAACATGAGCCAAAGATACGTACCTCAGCTTGGTTTGAAATTTAATTGAATGCACTGAACATACCTAAAAGTAATATCCTTCCCTTAGGATTGAGAACAAGGTAAAGATATCCTTTCTCACCAATTTTATTTAACAACATACAGTAGTTCCTCCCCCCTTTTCTATGGGGGGATACATGCCAAAACCCCCAGTGGATGCCTGAAACCACTGATAGTACAGAACCCTATATATACTGTTTTTTTCCTGTATATGCAATCCTATGATGAAGCTTAATTTATATATTAGGCACAATAAGAGAGTAACAACAGTAACAATGAAATTGAACAAAAAAAAAGTTATGTCATAAAAGTTACGTGAATGAGGTCTCTCTCTCTCTCAAAATATTGTATGGTACTTCTTAACCCTTCTTCTTCTTGTGATGGTGTGAGATGATAAAATGTCTATGTGATGAGATAAAAAATGGTGAGTGACTTAGGTATTGTGTCCTAGCCTTAGGCTGCTATTGACTTTCTAAGGATGTGTCAGAAGTAGGATTACCTGCTTCTGGTGATCCTGGATCACCGACCCATGTTGATGTACATGGCTGGATGTCAGGATAGATGATGTGATGGTTGGGGTCTCAGGGGTTATGGAGTGGGACAGCTTGAGATTCCATCACGCTACTCAGAACGGTGCACAATTTAAAATTTATAAATTGTATGTTTCTGGAATTTTTCATTTAGTATTTTCAGACCACAGTTGACCGTGGTAACTGAAACTGTGGAAAGAGAAACTGTGGGTAAGGGGGGAATACTGTACTAGAAGTCCTAGTTAGTACAGTAAGGCAAGAAAAAGAAATAACCTGTATACAGAATGTAAAGTAAGAAAACTGTCCTTACTCAAAGATAACATAATTATTTATGTTGAAAATCCCAAAGGACCTACTAAAAATCTCTTGGAAATAATAGCAAATATAAAAATGTCACATAATATAAGGTCAATATAAAATAGTCAGTTGCAAAAAAAAAATAGTCAGTTGCTTATTTCTGTAGCAACAGTAAATAACTGGAGTTTCAAGTTTTCCCTCTGAAAATGATTTACTCTCTTATTTGGATTTCCCTCTCACTAGTATAATTTTCTTCCCCCTCCTTCCTGCACATGCACACATATGCTTTTTCATCCATTTAATTCATGTCTTCCCCTCAAAACTTAAAAATTCCATCTTAATGATGTAAAGACAAAAACTCTGCTACAAGCAAATGTAACATTTCTAGAGGCTAATAAAAGTAGGTAGTTGCCAGGTAAATGTATATGATGAAATAAGTGATTCAAATAGAACAATTAACAGATGGTAGGAACAATTATATATTCATATTCCTGGCCAACAGCATTTGGTAGATATAATTACCTTACAGGTGTTAACTGCCCTTCTATCATGGAATGAGACATCTCTGAACATTAGAGAGGCACAGTTAAATGACTGATGGTTAGTAAAAATTCTTTTGGCTCATTTTTTTAGACATGGACCAAAGAACTAAATTCAGTTCTTGGAGGCTAGTGCTAAGTTCAGCAAAAGTGAAACTTAAATAGGAGAGCAGGTGTGGTGTAATCTTAATGTTGATTGCTGGGGTGGGGAAAAAAAAAAAAAACTGAACATAAAAAGACATTTAAAATTCACTCAATATTTGGAAGGTACAAAGTCCAAAAGGCAATCATTTAGGGAAAAAGAGGCAGCTGTTATGAAGTATTCCTTTGAGTTTTAAAAAATTAGCTAAGTTTCATATGCAAAATAATATTATAATACTATTTTCAAAAAAAGGTTCTGTGTAGATAAGTTTGTATATATTTCATTATAGCCTTAAGAGTATTATACTAGAATGAAGAGATAATATAACTTTTAATGTTGTTAATCATTTTGACCAGAAATATTTGAAAACAAAGACAAACACATACATAAATTAGGTCAGTCAAGCATTGCCATTTTAATTTTATTTTTGTATTGTGAAGAATAAATATTTGGCATTTCCATTTAGCATTTCCATCAGTTGCAGCTATCAGCCCAAGAAGGTGTTAAATGAATCTCAGTTCCCCGCAGGAATGATATTGTCTGATAAAATTTGGAGATTTCCTCACTTCCCTTCTAACTTCTAGTAACACTAAATCTCTGAATTTGAGCTATACTCAGCATCATCATTTAATGCTTAATTATATTACTGTCATTTAATTTTTCATTATGCTTTTCTAATTGTTGGCTTTATTGTTTTACAAAGTAATAGCTTCACAACTATTTTGTAAAGTCCTTGAACATAAATACAACTCTTCTCAATTATCTTATTTATTGCTGGACAAATAGTTATTATCAATAAATATCAATGGTTTTGATTGATAAAAACATTCTAAGTAATCTATTTTTAATTGTATTTCTTCTCTTTCAATTCTGTGCAAGAAAAACAGAATGGAGTTTTTTCTCTAAAAATTAGGGGGGAATATTCCTTTAATTCATTTAGTACTTTAAAATGTATATTTTTGGTGACACATTTTTAAAGTTAAGTTGTCCACCTAATGTATGGAGGTGAATTAGTATGGAGGAATGTATTTATTGTGGTATATTCCTTTTTTCTCTTGTAATGAAAAGTTGGATTTTAGTAATATAAATGTTATTTTATTGAAATAGCTCATAATTTTCCTTTAACATTATATTCCCTATGATAACAGTTGAAATCAAGTTATGTGTTGAAATCCTTTAAAAAAAATCAAACTGAAAGGCAGGATTTGACTTCTATTGTCTAAAATATTCGTCAACAAACCTGGTGCTTTAAATTTCTCCTTCTTCTTGTGAAGTTAAAGATGTTTTACTTTTCTGCCTTGATCATGGTGAATAGTCAATAAGTAAAGTTTTCCAAAAGCAATTAAATATATAAAATACAATCATTATCACACACCTCCACTCTTACCTGGTATCTACGTTATGACTTTGGTAATACATTAGCATTAAAAAATTGTCACTCCACCCACATGGCAATGTGTATGCAGTGCCTTTTTGATAGATTTCAAATAGTGGAATTAGTGTATTCAAGATAAATAATCTGAAATTGAGATAAAGATTTATGTTCAGTGACACTCTTGCTTTAGGTTGGAAACAGCTCAGAAGCTTCTGAGTTGGAAATTGTTTTAAAAAAAGAAAAAACTTGCACTTCCAGATTGAAGACTTTTAAGAATAATATTTCAAGTATTTCTTAATATTAGGAGCAAAATGCCAAACTCATTATTGGGACTATAATCTCAATTTTTAACCACATCTGTGAGAAGAGATTTGTATAGGAAAGGACTAGGATTGGTATGAAAAAAAATTAATAGTATTATCTTTGAAAGTAGGATTAAGTTTAAAAATTATATAATGATAACAAAATATAAAACTGGAAAGTCTTTGATAAATTAAGAACATTTATTTCAATTAACATTTTTTAAAACTTTTATTGGATTGCAATATTGAAGAACCAGAATTCTTCCTACATTACTGTGACCTTGGACGAAACATTTAACCTTACTTTTTTTTTTTTTTTTTTTTTTTGCTGTACGCGGTCCTCTCACTGTTGTGGCCGCTCCCGTCGCGGAGCACAGGCTCCGGACGCGCAAGCTCAGCGGCCATGGCTCATGGGCCCAGCCGCTCCGCGGTATGTGGGATCTTCCCGGACCGGGGCACGAACCCGTGTCCCCTGCATCGGCAGGTGGACTCTCAACCACTGCGCCACCAGGGAAGACCCTTAACCTTATTTTTAATATGAATATAACAATAGGAATAATCTCATATTGTTGTTGTTGGAATTAAAGGGAATGACATGTAAAGCACTTAAGTTCCCGATTTACACCCACTATGCTGTCATTAATTAATTTTTAAAATATGTTCAGTAGTTCAGTTGAACTCAGGGGATGTCTAGCAACAATACATCAGAAGCTTTTCTAATAAGCATTGTAGTTACTGATTTTCCATTCTTCAGTGCATCATGGTGTTGCAAAATTCATCTGGAAACAGGCAAAAGCCATGACTGAGAAACTTATATAAAACTGAGGTCTTTCTCTTTTGGGATAAAGTCAATTTGGTCCTGAGTAAATTTACCTTTCTAGCTATTATTTTCTCATAGACAGCTTTAGCTTATTCCTGGAAAAAACTGTCAAAGTCAGCATCACTATTAGAAATAAATCCTTTGAGGAAATACTTTCAAGCCATTATTATATAGTTCCGAATTTTTAAAATATACCTAAGGAAGTTTGTGAAATGTTTTTAGCAAGAAGGCAAATATTCAAAACCTTTTTATATTTTAAGAGACTTTGTATTCTTCACTTGGAGAATAAAGTTGATATTTAAGAAACAATCCATCTAAAATAGAATGTCATTTTGATCTTTGAAAATTAAAAGGAATAACAATCAAAAAGTATAAGTTTTTAACAGATCCACAGCTTGTCAATTTTCTGTTTAGTTATATTTTCATGCTAAAATTTTTTTAAAATACGCTTTTATTACTAGAGAGAATCAAGCCCGTATAAGCATGCTTTACTAGCATATTAGATTTCATTTAATTAATGGATTAGGTATGAGTCTAACAGATGGGTGAAATTTGAATTTACTCATGTCACTTTAATTTGTTCGCCTGGCTTTTTCAAAGCAGCTAATTTATACTATTAGGGTATTTAAATTATGTTCCTGACTGTTCTGTTCAAGACTAAATAGACCCTTACCTGAGAGAAATCCAACAACTGAAGTGTACTGGCAAAATTATGTATAGGGAAGGGAAATGCTTGTGTGGTTCAGAACTTCTGAAAAAGTTCTTTACAAGACAAAGCTAAAGAAAGCTGATGACCAAGGATTAACAGGAAAATTTCCTTCTCAGATTTAAAACTGTAGAATTGATAGAAAGCAAGACCATAAATAAATGGACTTCTCATGTGGAAAGAGGTTAATAGTGGGTGCCCTCAGGATCAATTTTAGTACTGATGGTATTAAATCTATTAATGATTTAGAAGACAAGATGGAGAAGTTTTGCTAATGTCATCAATTTTTTTATCATAAAAACAGGGAAAGATTAAGAACATAGCTTAAAGAAAAAGTGCATTTAAAAAAAATTCATAGGTCATTATAAACATAAAAATCAAAAGAGTGAATTCCAAACTTTTGTCTGTCCTGTACATGCATATTAATGACTCAGAGGAAACTGATGGGAGAAAACTTTTCAAGCTTTACTGTTAACATACCAGAAATGATGTGTAATTCAGCTTTCTTCTTGCTTTTCTGAATTCTGTTTCCCCTATTCATCAAGTCTCCGTATTAGAGAAAAATATAGTAAGGAAAAAAAAAAATATATATATATGTATATGTGTACACACACACACACACACACACACACACACACACACACACACACACACACATATATATATATATATATATATACCAAAACTATATTTAGAGCAAACTGCTTATTCCTTTTAATTCCTGAATTGAGACTAGATAGCTGACGCTAGTGCCATGGTATTTGCTCAATGCAGGCATGCCATGATGCAAGTCCATGGTAATCTAGATTTATTGCCATTGGATGTAAATCAAGTCAGAGATCCCTTTACTGTGAAGTCTGATGGATAGAAGAATAAGTGGAGTTATTTTAAATCATAGGTCATTATAATTATTATTTATTAGCATCATTTTTGTTTGCCTGTGAATGTTATTGTAATCAGAAAACCTTTGGATGAACACCTGGATCCCTTCTACTTTGTGCATTGAGGCAGCCTCCTTGTGGAGTTTGTGCATTTTCTGGCTAAATCACAAATAAATAGCTCAATTATGAAAACACAAGAATCTTAGAACTTTGGAACAAGAATATATCAATAAATACCTATATCCCCCAAACTAAATAACACTGAAAAAGAAGCTATGTAGATCTTAATGGATTAAAAAAAAGTAGACTGGAGATATAAAATACAGAAAGCTGCAGAATATAAATATAATATTATAAAATGTCATCTTTGGGAAATAC
This sequence comes from Tursiops truncatus, assembly GCF_011762595.2. Lineage (NCBI taxonomy): Eukaryota > Metazoa > Chordata > Mammalia > Artiodactyla > Delphinidae > Tursiops > Tursiops truncatus. Next base: position 55,563,137 of record NC_047045.1, on the reverse strand, counting down.
CAATTTCTGTAAACAATGCAGTTAAACTTATTAATTTGAGATTCCTCCTTCTAAAGCTTTCTGGAAGTCTGCACAACCAAGAATGTCATACTCCTTTTAGCAGTATTACCTAATCAATTTGTTTTTGCTCAATTGTTATTGAATATATACTGATAATTACCCCAAGTTACAATCACACACAGCTTAGTACAGAAATTGGTTTTCAAACTGCATTTTATAGAACTGTGTCTTCTGGGAGGAACTTTAGGAGATCATGAATGCTGTCATCCGTAAATCTGGAATTCAGATAGAATTGTTCATCAAAACAGCTTTGCTATCTGCCACATCTTACCTGTTTCTCTTTGGTTATTCCATGCCTTATCTGTTTGAAAGATTATTATAGAGAAGACTCCTAATTTTCTTCCAGATACATAATTATCAATATATTAACATGAACTTGTAGCATGACCTTTTCATAATCAAAGAATAAATCAAATGACTTGATATTTTAAATAAGGATCAGATGATATTGCTACTACATTTCAAAGATTAAGTATCGAACACATTAATTAATTATAAATTAAATAAGGAAAGACAAGAAACATATAAAACTTCTAAGAGGTTATGGACTCTAAATCTAAATTTAGATAGTTCTATATCCCTGTTAACCTTAAGCCATATCTCACCAGTTAACAGATTCTGTAGACAGAAGGCAGACTAGGACATCAAGTATCGAAGATACAATTGGAAGCATCATAGATTCCCTAAAAACATAACGAAGACAGAAAAAATCTTTTGAGAAGCAACAGATCATTGAAACAAGCTGTGACTTGCAAATATATTAACAGTAATCTGTGATTAGGCTTGGGGAAGGTAGTAGTGGGAATTCAGTGTGAGAGTAGAGAGAGGTTTGTGATTGTATACCATTCTATGCATTTACTTTGCAATTAAAAATTTGTTTAAGTTTGTGGCTAGTATGCATTAAGGATTCAAGGTTAAAAAAGGATATTCATTGCATAACATATTCAATTAATTCTCATCTATTTTATTTTTAAGGTAAGACTTGGTCAGTATAAGAACATGTGAACATTGAGATTTTTAATTCTAAGCTCAAAACTAATAATAAAATGTACTTTTAGATATATATTTTTTCAAATCCCTTTCCATATATATTACTTAATGTCATAATCATATCAGCCTTGAGGGCTCTTTTAAGATAATTATTAGTATTCCCATTTTATTGATAGAAAAAAGCTTCTGTAAAATTGTAGTGTGAAATTTCTCTCACTCTTTTAATTAATCTTAAATAGTTTCTGTTTTTTACCACGTACTTCCAAAGTTTATTTTGATAATCCGTTTTTCTTGATAAAATCATTTTCTTGTAGCTGTATACATTTCTGTATATATCTTTTGGCATTCTGCATATTTTGACCTAAGCATATGTTGAATTGTGCGAGGGAAACACACATGGGAAAATAGAGGCAGGGTGGAGAATCCTAATTTATACATGAGCACAGAGGTTGTATTGCCTGGAGAACTTGCTTAGTTCTGGTTGTCCTACATGTATGAGCCAGAGGATCTTGGAGGACAAGTGTGTTTGACTCAAAGACACAGAGAGTAAGTGACTGTGTTCAGTCACTGAGCCATTCAGGTTAGCTGGAGTCCAGCATGATTGTGGGTGTGGTGAGAGGTGCAGGCCAATAATCAGAAAATGCCCACAAAGCAGAGTGTGTGTGCTTTCAGGGCTGTTTGACATTATCCTGAATGTGATAGGGAGTAGAGGATTGACATGATGGCATTACATATTAGGAATATTACCTTTGAGAACAGTATTTTCATTTTTTTTTAATCACAAATTAAGACACATGCATAAACAGACTGGTGATTGCAGAAAAACATAAAGACTGTAGTCTTTTTATCTAGGGCACAACTTAACGTGGGTACCACCTCTTTCATAAGCCTCATCGCCTGCACTTGCCGCTCCTGTTTCTTTATCGCCACCACACCTGCCTTTATTTCCATTGCCTCTCTGGGCTGCCCTATGCTCTGCCTCTGGGCTTTCAAGCTGAGCTCCCTGCCTGGAACGCTCCAGCAACTGATTAATCAGTTCTCATACCCCTGCAAGGTGCAAATGACATGGTTCTTCTTCAAGGGAGCTTTCTTGATGCCTTATTACCAGTCAAAGCTCCCTTGTTGTATGTTGTCATAATTCCTTGTAGTTTACCTTTAAAACAGTAATCACAACTTTAGTTAAACAATATATGATACCGGTAGGATATATATATTATATAAATAAAGGCAGTATGTATATGTGTGTGTATTTATGTATGTACATATGTATATCTGTTATTGTGTGTGTGCAGAAAAAGTTAACATGGACACTTTGTAATTTTTTCTAGATATTTTTCTTCTATCTGTGTGTACACATGTGTATTGTATCTGGGTATGGTTAACTGAAACAAGTCCATAGATATGTTTTGTGTCCATCACTGTATGGCTATTATACTAAGAATATATTTTCCTGTGTAATTAGAAACAAGGGAAGGCAGAACTGAAGGAGATTAGTACGGAGGCTCTTTCATTGTTCTAAGTGAGATCTGGGAGTAATAAGGAAGGGATGAATATTAGAGTAATAAATAGTAAGACTTGGAAGTGGATTTGATGTGAATGTATGGAAGATGGGGACAATTAGTTTATACAGGGTGACTCTTGGGTTTGAGCAAACGGGTGGGTGATGTAGAAGGAGGAACCAGTTTGGAAAGAGAGATAGGGAAAGAAAATGATGAGTTCAGTTACTGACATGAGTTTGAGTTGCTTGTAAGAACTCAAACTACATCTACCCAGTGAATTAGGCTATTCTAATTCACCACTAAAGTGAAAGCAAAAGAATATGGCCTCTGAACTCAATGTGCTAAACTGTCTTTAGGTACCATGTTTAAAAAAGGCTTAGTGAATTATTAAGGGAGATTATGACTCCTCTTCCCCTAGAGGCATGTTTTACACACACAAAAGCATTTGTCTGCTTTGTTTTGAAAATGATCTTGCCAAGACAAGGGAATTGCCAGCCCAGATAACCTGTCAAGAACTCTCACATCCCAGAGCTTTGAATCTGTGATAACTTATCTTTATCTTGACTCTATCACATGCTTCTTGTGTACCACAGTTTCCATAAACAAATGTTTTCCTTTTGCTAAGCCAATAAGAATTCATTGTAATTTACTAAAATGTTTTCTCCATTATAAAATAAATGTCAAGATCTCATATTAAATTAAAAAGTACTAATCCTTCAATACCTTAGTTTTCTTTTTAATGAGTTTTCATCTGAGAAAACTATAACATGTGCTTCAAAAACTGTATCATATATACTAGCCTTAAATGCAGTTGTTTTTGCATTTTTTACCCCATTTGCTTCATTCAGTTTCTTTTCAGTGTGACCTAAACTAAGTGCAGAAAGCAAGGGCTTAGCATCATTAAAAGCTACAATTTAAATAGGTATATTAAAAAGTTTGAATATTAAGTTAAAGTCAATTTATAAAAAGTAAACTTTTTGATAAGTAAATCTGTAACTATCCTCGTCTATCCATCTGTCTGGCTCATCACGATTTACTTCACCTTCCTCAAACATGGATAGTGAGAGTAGTGATTAGAAGAATAATTTTATTAAAGCTATGAAACCTTTACCATTACCCTCTCCTCCATTCTTATAGGTAAAATTGAGCATTCATTTGATTGTAAGTCATGTTTTGATACATCTCCTGTGTATTAGATATTGGGTTAGATTCTGAAAATATAAAAACAAAAAGGAATTAGAGTTGCTTACATTCTAGTAGTAGAGATAAATATATACATTGATAATTTAAAAGTGTATGTTCCATGATATCAGTATCACAAAGCCTTATAAATGCAGATAACTGAGCAAGGAGAAGATGTGGGATCAGGGAAAAATCCCTGGAGAACATCTAAGCTCATATAAAAAGAAAATATCTAAATGATATTGAGCTAAGTAATATTAAACGATGGCAAGGAGGAGTTAGCCAGATGGAGTGTTGAAAGAGGGAGGGTCTATCAGAGAGGGAAGTGTGTTATATTAGGGGACACAGCAAAACGGAATTATGGAGGTAAGAAAGATGCATGTAATATGAAGAACTACAGATAATTTGGTATTCCAGAAACATGCAAAGGGAAACAGTGGTGAGAAGACAGTGAAGAGGTAAAGGGAGCCTGGATCAATGAAGGTATTATGTACTTTGCCAAGGAATTTGAACTTTACTGATTAGGTCAGTGTTATTCACAACTTTGGTATCTACAGATGGCATGTGGGAGTTTAAAGCAACTTATTCTAACACAGTTATAGGTACATTTTAAAATAAAACTTTATTTTCAATTAAAATTGATATTTGTCTCATATTAGAAAAAATGTCATTAATTGCAATTTTCATTGTTACTTGTATGTAAATTTAAGATGAATATTCTGAGAAACATCTTAAATTCTAGATCCATTCTGTGTTTTCTCTTTTCCTTATTTCCTGTAACTTAGTAAGTACTAACTCTTAATTATAGGTCAATGGGAATGATCTCTAGCAAGTGTTTAGTGGCTCTCAGTTCTGGGTGTTTAGAATTAATGTGGAACCAGAGATGATGAATAGATATTTTATTGGAAAATACATTTAGCAAATTGTCAGAGTCTAAGTTGACAAGTGTATCCTACTCAGAAGATAGAGAGTTAAATGTTCAATTAAATGTTTTAACTTAAGACATAATGCCAAATTGATATTAATATACTCTTGTTGAATTCAGGACTAGAATTTTTTTTTCATGTTTCATTGCAGCATTGGATATGTTTTTAAATATATGTACCAACAGGACACCAACCTCTATCTCTAAAAATATAAAAAACCATTATGTGTTGAACTAGATTAAAGTTGCAGCAATTGTATTGTTGTATCGCTATTCAGTCATTTTAAGAAATCTTTCTGATCCTCAGAATTAAATATGGTGATATTTTGTCTTTGATGTGATAGGTTTAGACTATTCATTAAATTGAATATATTGTGGAAATTGGGTTATTTGGGCATGCCACTTGAAATCATTGAAATGGTCTTGTGGGGGAAGAAATGTGTTTATCACATCCTTCATTTCGAAAACCTGTGTGAGCTTCTTTCCCCTTGACAGTATGGCAGGACAGTTTCGTATTCACTGCCCGTTTCTTCACTCAATACACAGAAAATCAACCTGATTATATTCCCCACTTTATTATTTCCTTCAACACTGAATGAAGATCTGGTAGCATTACGCTTGACTCTTGGCTGTTATCAATGAATACAATATCTGTACTGACATTTGAGTTTTATTTAATTCTCTATTCAGAGTGCCAACTTTCCCCTCTGCATACTTAGCTGTGTTCCACCGTGTTGAATTCACTGCCTTGTTCCCACATCTGTATGTAGTCCTGGTTTGGGGAGATGACCAGTACCCAAATTTATGGAGCATTCTGCTCTCAAGTTTATTCCACATATCCATCACGAGCAAATCCTCTGCACATCAGTGATTTGTTCAACTGTTGAATGGAATGTCTGTTAGTACTTCCAAGAGGCCTTGCTCTCCCACATCATAGAGTTCCTCCATGTTGACATTTTGCAATGTCTAACAATGTTCATTGGTGTAGACATTTTGTCAATAATTTTTCCTGACTTTTTGAGTGTATAATATTTGTTATTAATTGTCTCAGTGACTTTATGAGCCTCTCAGAAATAGTGTGAGTTTGGAATCTGCTTTTGGTCCCGTCTCATCTTTGGTGACTAAAGTTATCAACTTCATCATGGAAAGCATTACTTTGCTCTTACTCTGTAAAAACTTGTTTGGTTTATTACAGAGATTAATGAGCTTGTTTCATAAATGCTGAGAATAGGTCAATAGATCTAAGTCACTATTTGACAATATTTTATTACAGACAGTACAGTGAGATTTAGAAATGTAAGAAACTGCAAGTTTCAAGTACTTAAGTTGTATGTAACTTGGTTTTGGTCTTTTTAAATCACTGCTTGTCTTAGCACAAAGAGATTTACATTATATTTTGACACTTGAATCTTGTTCACTCTTTATTTTAAGGACATGGATATGTTGTTCCTTATGTTTTTAGGTTGCGATAAACCAATTCTGAGACATTAATACATTTTTAATTGGTGCCATTTAGCAACAAAAACTAACAATTAAAAAAAATTTAACATGTGTGAATAATAGCACACACAGCTTGAAAATAAATAGATGAGAGAACTAGACCAGCACAGTACTTATGGCAGGTGTGTGCCATTAATAATGTAACAATTATTAAGGATGTTAAGTGGGTTACACTGAAAATCATAATGAACCTTATATTTCAAACTTTTGACACATGTGAAAAAGGGCAAGGATGGGAAGGATGAGCTCATTTAGAGGGCTAGTTTGGCTATTCATTTGAATTTAGCTACTCTGATGTTATTTAAAGAGATATGGTCACAATTGTATAAATTAAATGTAACTTCTAGAACATAGTAGGTATTTTACATTTCTAAAATGTTGTAGTAAATTTTAATCCCTTTCTGTGGAAAACTCTCTCTATATATATATCATTACTTATGTTTTCCAGATTCCTTAATACAAATTCTGTACACTGTTAGAAACTAGTTTTGTTTTTGAGTCCGCCAAAATTTGAATTCTGGTTGAGCCATCAATAAGTTACTCATATCCCTCCTAGTCTCAGGTTCATGTTTTATAAAATTTGGGGGAAAAAATATCTACCTTTTAGAGTTGCTGTGAGCATTGAGTGAAATAATATACTTTAAGCTTTTTCCATGGCATGCAGTATGTATTTAATGCTATGATGCCTGCATTTTTTTCCTGCGCTCTATAACCACATCAAAAATTTTAAATTTCGTTTGGCTTCTTTTGTCATTTTCTTGTTGTTTTTTTTTTTACTGACAATGTTTAATTGTCTTAGGTAATTTTTATTTAGCAACATGACTAATTTGCTATTTTAGCATCAGATAGAGGAAGCAATAAATTTACTGTAATTTTTTACTTGAGAGATCATTTTCAGCTTCGTGTAAAATTAAGAGAAAATTGCGAGGATGAGATGGTTGACAAATGAAAAGAAGTACCATTGTGTCAAAGAGAAAGTAGAGGCCTCTTGCTGCAGGGTCTGTGGCCTGTGCCCAGGAAGGGGGCTGCATCTTGCTCAGCAGGAAATGCTGTCTCAGTTGTGCCTCTCAATGTGAGTCCTCACCCAGTGATGCAGAGCGGCAGTGAGGGGATCACACATTCTATTGGAGAAACTTGAAAGTCTTTCTTTCCCAAATTGTCACAAGTACGATTATTTAACACAGATATTTTCATCATATTTTTAAAAGAAACGTGATGGAGTAATACGCGTGTAACTTAAGGCAAATTGATATACTATTAACACTTTTCTGTTTCAGTCTTTGAAAACATAACTAATGATTCTTTTATTTAAAATGATATATATATTTTAGTTGAACATAAAGTTTGAAGATATTGAATAAATATTATTTATTTCCCCATCACTTTTTTACACTGTACTACTTTGGACTAGAGGTTCTATTACATGCCTTTTGCTCACTTAGGGGACATCAATCAAAAAATGAGATGGTTGTGTTTAAAGGAAACAGATTTAATGTGTTAACTACTGCAAGTTATTCATTCTTTCATTCATTAGGTTAATTTTAAGGAAGTATTTACTATGTGACATTCTGCTTGAATCCATGATGGATGCAAAGAAGTATGGCATAACTCTTGTTTTCACAAAATGCATAGTTCCCTTGGAAGAGAGAAGACATTCTGAAAAACCAGCAAATATTCAAATTAGAGACTATTAACTTTACCAGGAGAGTAACAGCCATGATGATGAGCTTGAATAATTGTTTTAGTTAATATTTTCCATATATAGTGTTTAGGATGTCAGGAAAATATGGATGACATTCTTGAAAAAAGATTCCCTAAATGGTTATAATAATCAAAATGGGAATGCTTTAAGGAAAATGTTTCAAAATGTCTTTAAAATATATATTTCTGATGTACTTCATTCCTTGATGAACCAGAGAAATGAGTTATGCTTTACTTTAGAAAATGCACACAAAAATACATTCTCGAAGGGGGGAAAAAAAAGAATGAGATGGAACTGCCAAACCTCAGTTGCTGAGTACTACATTTTTTTTTTTTTCTTTGCGGTACGCGGGCCTCTCAATGTTGTGGCTTCTCCCGTTGCGGAGCACAGGCTCCGGATGCGCAGGCCCAGCGGCCTTGGCTCACAGACCCAGCCGCTCTGCGGCATGCGGGATCCTCCCAGACCGGGGCACGAACCCGCGTCCCCTGCATCGGCAGGTGGACTCCCAACCACTGCACCACCAGGGAAGCCCTGAGTACTACATTTTAATTTTAATATATTTTTAAAGGCCCTTCCCTTATGGTATAATTTTTTTTTAAACAAGCAAATCTTACATGCAAGTGAAATTCAGTAACCTTAATTGTTGAAGTATAATTATTTGAATTTTTATATGTGGTTTATTTATGAGAATGTATTAGTAGATGACTGAATATATTGTCCTATATTTAAGACAAATTATCATAATTTCAGAAGAATCCAAATTAACCACTTGGATATTTCTTTAAGTTAAACCCAATTTTGAAGAATTCATAGTAAAGTACCTTTTGTTAAGCACTCAGATAGTTTGGGCTTGCCAAGTTCTTTTTTTACATTCACAAAAGACATGCTAAAATGTTCCAAGAAACCATTAGTGTATATTAGAATATTGAAAATAGCTAAAGTTTGATCATGACATTTGGTTGCTGGAAATGTCCTTAAGCAACCATTCAGGTAGAAGGTAAATAAACAGCAAAACCTCTTAACTCTCCCTATAGCTTTACATTCAAAACAAGATTTCTTGAAATTTTCAGTCCTAGTGTTTAATTATTTATTGAAAACTTCACTTATAGAGAAAAAGTGTATGCATTCACATGTGAAAATGAGTGGGTAGGCTCAAGGGATTAGTTTATGTTCAGCAGCATTATCTGTCCATTTGTAAAGTTCTCTGTTAGATTTCTGTTTGATTTTACTTTTTATTTCAAGTTGGTGTTTTCCTCAGTACCTTACACACATATTCTCCAAGTACCTGAAAATGGGCCAAGTAATCCAGAAGCTATGCTTTAAAAAGTTTATTTAACTTGACATTTTGAAAATTATAAATGAATGGTTTTACTTTCTTTTTGGAGAGTAGAAGATGGATAAATAGCCATAGGTGACAGGTAATCCAGTTTGGGGCGAGGCTGGGGAGGGGTGAAAACTTCTTCCCAAACTTCTCTGGGATTTTATTCTTACAAGTGATAATGTTCGTAGACCATCAATGTAGAATTATAATAAAATTAATAACTACATTTTGTTTATAAAATGTGCCAGGTATTTTTCTAAGCACTTTACATATAGCATCTTCCTTTATTCTTACTACCGTTCTTTGAGGTAGGTACTATTTTTTCCCCAATTTTGTGGATTTGAGAATGATGCATACGGATGTTATGTAACTTACACTCTGGTAACCAAGAGTCTGGTTCCACAGTCGAATCATTCCCTTTAACCTATTTCATATATGTATATGGTCTATTCACGAGCAGGGGTCTTTGTTCTATTGTGGCTATGTTCAGTAACTTAAGAAATGTACCACATGTAGAAACACATAGAGGCTAAGAAATAGGCTTGTGAAATTTGTTCTAAGTCACTAAAATAAACAGGCTAGTATAAATAAAAGCAGTGCCCAAAGGAACTTGGCCCCAGGAATCAGAGAGCATGATTGACAGTAAACTCATGGTAAACAGTACCATACTGAGGCAGGCTCTAATTAAAGAACTAATTCTTTAGGTCTCCATGCAAATGAAAAAGATGTTTAATATGTGTTTAATGACAGCATCTGTTCTACAGTGAAACCTAAAACAAAATCAATTATTTATGAATTAAGCTCAATTTATATAGAATATCTAATTTTTAAGCTGAAGTATCAAATAATCTAAGATACCAAAAATTTATTCTTCCTATGCTTTGAAAATAACATCCATTGACTTCAAGGATTTTTTTTTTTTCTGTCTTGATGAGGTTTATTTTGATATGTAGTGTTCAAAGCCCTTAGATTTCATAACAACCCCTATAGGGTAAATTTGCTTGAAGTTAATATATTCATCGCTTTCTTATTCTATTCTTAGCACTGAATAAGAAATAAGTGAAGTAGTAAATATGTTCCTTGCCCTGGAGAAACTTGCTCTCTAGTTGAGAAATTAAGAAAAATACCTGAAAGATCAAAAAACAATAGAAGGCAGTTTAAAATGAATATCATTAAACCAGCCTGATATTCATGATAGATAAAAATGTTAAAGTACTTTTCAAGTTTCTGACATTAAATGAACACTTCCTCTGTCAAAGATTTTCCACCTTAGTTTTTCGAAGGTCTGCAAGAACGTTTTCCCCTCCTGTCACTTGATTTCTCCCAGTAATTTGACATTTTTATTATTCAAATTGAAATCTTTACTTTGCTTCTTAAGAATGAAAACATGTTAAGGCTATTTCTAGAGGATGCATGTGGTCAGTAGTTTACATTTCATTTTATAGCTAAATTCAGATGTAGAATTTTAAATGTGGCTTTTCTGTTATTAAAAGTTAGCTTCAATCAGCCAAAATATGTAGCTCATTTATTATGTGCCAGGAACTTACTGACTGCAGAAGATACAAAGATCCATTAATTCATCATTCATTCATTCATTCATCAGCCCAAATATTTATTGAATAGTGATTATGTACCAAGCATTTCAGTATGACAAAGCAGGAAATAATAAAAGTAAAATATAGGGGCTTCCCTGGTGCCACAGTGGTCGAGAGTCCGCCTGCCGATGCAGGGAACACGGGTTCGTGCCCCGGTCCGGGAGGATCCCACATGCCGCAGAGCGGCTAGGCCCGTGAGCCATGGCCGCTGAGCCTGCGCGTCCGGAGCCTGTGCTCCGCAACGGGAGAGGCCACAACAGTGAGAGCCCCGCGTACCGCAAAAAAAAAAGTAAAATATAAATGATATTAGATGGCAGTAAGTACTAGGGAGAAAAATGAAGCAGTAAACAGACACTGGATTTTAAATAATATGATCAAGGAAAGCTTCACTGACATGTGACCTTTGAATAAAGCCCCGTAGCAGGAGATGGAGTGAGACAAATGGCTATCTGGGAGAACATTCTAGGCAAAGAGAAGAGGAAGTTCAAAGGCCCTGCCAGAGACAAAACAATGTGCCTGACATGTTTAAGTGGAGTCTACTGTGTAGATTAGACCAAGAGTAGTAGGAGATGAGGCCAGACTGGGAGCAACGTTGGGGGTGGGCTGGGTAGGAGAATGTGCAGCACCCAGAAGCCCACTGTGGTAACTGACTTTCACTCTTACTCTGACTTAGGTGGGTATCACTGGAGGATTTTTCAGGATCCCTCCGACAACTGTGTGAAAGAGGAGCAAAAGAAGAAGTAGGAGTTCATTCCAGTTTAGTCTAGATTCAGTTTCACTGATTGCAGCCCCAGCTGATAGTGGCTAAGATCAAAGAAATAACAGTAGTGGAAATAACCATAAGTGGTCAGATGCTAAAATTATGTTGCAGAGAGTAGGAATGGAATTGATGATGAAATGGATGTAAAGTATAAGGTGAAAGAAGGCCTTAGGAGGACTCCAAGGTTTTTGGCCTGGATACCTAGAATATGGAGTTATTTTACTGAGATGGAGAAGACTTGCATAAATTGTTTAATGATAAATAGGCTGTAGTATAGCAGTAGCTCAGTTTTGCAGATATTGTTTGAGATGCCCATTAGACCACTCAGCTGAGATGTTTGGAAGGTAATTGGATATATGAATCTGGAATTCAGGGAGAGAGCCACCTGGAGATTAATATTCAAAAGCGTTTATCTTTCCCATACACACTTTGCTTCTCCCTACATGAATGAATACAGTGATGGAGAAATACTGAAAGTATGTGGGTGGAAGTTCTTCTCTGTCCAAAATGGCAGCCAGGATTCTCTGCAACCCTGTTATTATTTTTGTTCATTTGTTTTTTTTTTTTTTCCCTGAAGGCCCTTCATATCCACTCCCTTCACAAATGAAAATATCTAGTTATCCATAAAAGAGCTTGACTGTTACTGCTATGGTGAAACAACTGATTGTTCCTGTCGTTGAAGTTGTACAGTTTCATTTACCTCTTCGGTCCAATAGTGTTTTATTCTTACCACATTAAGATACGGCTTACCTGCCTGTGGACCTGTACCTCACCACATTGTGAGTTGTACAGGGAAAGGAGTCATGCCTTAATTATTTTTTTATCCTAAGGAACTAGTCTGGCCCATTTGTATTTACTTGCTAAATATTTGTTAAAGTTAATTATTCTAGTAAGAGCTGATTTTAGAGTTTATTCTATGTTTTAAAAATTGATTCTATATGGCAAATGTATTAGCTGATTAATTATTTTAACATTTATTTAGCACTATTTCTTCAAGGCCCATTTTATATGTACTATTTATTTCTATATAGGGCATAGTTTCTGATTTCAAGTTTCCATATTAATATAGGAAACCTGAACACACAGACACACAGAATGAATGGAAGATATTATGCATTAAATGCCTTAATACAGGTACAGGTAAAAGTTTCTGAGAATTAAAGATCATTTATCACTTTGTCAGGCTTCCTGGGGCAAACTTGCACTGGGAAGATAGTATATTTCTAACTGGATGTTGAACTACTTCAATAGGAAGATCTACAAAAGGAAGATATTCTAAATAGATGGAATGAAATGGACAATAGTACATATGTTGGGCAGCTCTGTACTAGCTTTGGTACCTGATGAGTTGACTGGCTACAGTGCAGGGCATTGGGAGAAGTATATGATATAAAGTTGTATTAGGGAATACTACTATGTACTTTGTATTAAGAGATCCTTGGGTTATACACCAAGTTTTGGGGGGCTTTGGGTTGTTCGCTTTTTGTTTTGTTTTGTTTTTTTAAAACTCTGTTTGTTTAGCCTACCTAGGAAACCTCCAACAATGGTTTGAATGGACAAGTTATGTAATTAGAAATACACTTTGGAAGATCTGGGTGAGGAAGGCACTGGGAAGTCTTGGTAGTAACAAGAATTTCAGGCCCTGGGTTAAAGAGAGGGACTGAGAAATGCCATGGGTCTTACAAAATGAGGTAGTAAATAGATGTGGTAATTTATGAGGGGCTATGTGAGGAACAGAGGAGTCAATGATATGGTCAAGGTTTTAGTCTAGGAACTAAAGCCTTAAATAGAAGCAGGGAGGTTAGAATGAGGCACTCATGAAAAAAAGATGATAAATCTTGTTTTAAAGGTATTGTATTTGAGCATCCAGGTGGAAATCTACAGGCAATTGAAATTCAGAGCCACCAAGAGATGGTTTGGAACAGGTCACATGGATTTGGATATGGAAAGAATATGATGACTAAAGTAGCATATGCACAGAAAAACATAAAAATAATTCTTCAGTGCTTTTACACTTTTACACACTTTTTCTTTCATTTACAGTTTGTAAATGTCTAGAAATTAGGAACTTTCATAATACTTCTAAATTTAGCATTACTAGGACTTATTTGTGGAAACAAAAGAAAGCAATCTCCCAGGTTGTTGTTTCTATGTATTGTCACCGTTTTATGATATTCTGTGGAATCATTTAAAAATATTAGTAAATTTTTTTATTTATTTATTTTTACATCTTTACTGGAGTATAATTGCTTTACAATGGTGTGTTAGTATCTGCTTTATAACAAAGTGAATCAGCTACACATATACATATATCCCCATATCTCCTCCCTCCCACCCTCCCTATCCCACCCCTCTAGGTGGTCACAAAGCACGGAGCTGATCTCCCTCTGCTATGTGGCTGCTTCCCACTAGCTATCTATTTCACATTTGATAGTGTATATACGTTCATGCCACTCTCACACTTCGTCCCAGCTTACCTTTCCCCCTCCCCGTGTCCTCAAGTCCATTCTCTACATCTGCGTCTTTATTCCTGTCCTGCCCATAGGTCCTTCATAACCATTTTTTAAAAATTCCATATATATGTGTTAGCATATGGTATTCATTTTTCTCTTTCTGACTGACTTCACTCTGTATGACAGACTCTAGGTCCATCCACCTCACTACAAATAACTCAATTTCATTTCTTTTTATGGCTGAGTAATATTCCATTGTATATATGTGCCACATCTTCTTTATCCATTCATCTGTCGATGGACACTTAGGTAGCTTCCATGTCATGGCTATTGTAAATAGAGCTGCTATGAACATTGTGGTGCATGACTCTTTTTGAATTATGGTTTTCTCACGGTATATTCCCACTAGTGGGATTGCTGAGTCGTATGGTAGTTCTACTTTTAGTTTTTGAATGAACCTCCATACTGTTCTCCATAGTGGCTGTATCAATTTACCTTCCCAACAACAGTGCAAGAGGATTCCCTTTCCTCACACACTCTCCAGCATTTATTGTTTGTAGATTTTTTGATTACGGCCATTCTGACTGGTGTGAGGTGATACCCCATTGTAGTTTTGATTTGCATTTCTCTAATGATTAATGATGTTGAGCATTCTTTCATGTGTTTGTTGGCAATCTGTATATCTTCTTTGGAGAAATGTCTATTTAGGACTTCTGCCCTTTCTTGGATTAGGTTGTTTGTTTTTTTGATATTGAGCTGCATGAGCTGCTTGTAAATTTTAAAGATTAATCCTTTGTCAGTTGCTTCATTTGCAAATATTTTCTCCCATTCTGAGGGTTGTCTTTTGTTCTTGTTTATGGTTTCCTTTGCTGTGCAAAAGCTTTTAAGTTTCATTATGTCCCATTTCTTTATATTCGTTTTATTTCCATTTTTCTAGGAGGTGGGTCAAAAAGGATCATGCTGTGATTTATGTCGCAGACTGTTCTGCCTATGTTTTACTCTAAGAGTTTTATAGTCTCTGACCTTACATTTAGGTCTTCAAGACATTTTGAGTTTATTTTTGTGTATGGTGTTAGGGGGTGTTCTAATTTCATTCTTTTACATGTAGCTGTCCAGTTTTCCCAGCATCACTTATTGAAGGGGCTGTCTTTTCTCCATTGTATATTCTTGCCTCCTTTATCAAAAATATGGTGACCATATGTGCATGGGTTTATCTCTGGGCTTTCTATCCTGTTCCATTGATCTATATTTCTGGTTTTGTACCAGTACCATAGTGTCCTGATTACTGTAGCTTTGTAGTATAGTCTGAAGTCTGGGAGCCTGATTCCTCCAGCTCCATTTTTCTTTCTCAAGATTGCTTTGGCAATGATTCGGGGTCTTGATTCGGGGACTTTTAGTTTCCGTACAAATTGTGAAATTTTTTGTTCTAGTTCTGTGAAAAATGCCATCGGTAGTTTGTAGGGGATTGCATTGAATCTGTAGATTACTTTGGGTAGTAAAGTCATTTTCACACTGTTGATTCTTCCAATCCAAGAACATGGTATATCTCTCCATCTGTTTGTATGGTCTTTAATTTCTTTCATCAGTTTTCTGCATACAGGTCTTTTGTCTTATAGTTTTCTGCATACAGGTCTTTTGTCTCCTTAGGTAGGTTTATTCCTAGGTATTTTATTCTTTCCGTTGTAATGGTAAATGGGAGTGTTTCCTTAATTTCTCTTTCAGATTTTTCATCATTAGTATATAGGAATGCAAGAGATTTCCGTGCATTAGTTTTGTATCCTGCTACTTTATCAAATTCATTGATTAGCTCTAGTAGTTTTCTGGTAGCGTCTTTAGGAATTTCTATGTATAGTACCCTGTCAAACAGTGACAGCTTTACTTCTTGTTTTCTGATTTGGATTACTTTTATTTCTTTTTCTTCTCTGATCGCTGTGGCTAAAACTTACAAAACTATGTTGAATAATAGTGGTGAGAGTGGGCAACGTTGTCTTATTCCTGATCTTAGTGGAAATGGTTTCAGTTTTTCACCATTGAGAATGATGTTGGCTGTAGGTTTGTCATATATGGCCTTTATCAACACCATTTTTTATCATAAATGGGTGTTGAATTTTGTTGAAAGATTTTTCTGCGTCTATTGAGAGGATCGTATGGTTTTTCTCCTTCAGTTTGTTAATATGGTGTATCGCATTGATTGATTTGCATATATTGAAGAATCCTTGCATTCCTGGGATAAACCCCACTTGATCATGGTGTATGATCTTTTTAATGTGCTGTTGGATTCAGTTTGCTAGTATTTTGTTGAGGATTTTTGCATCTGTGTTCATCAGTGATATTGACCTGTAGTTTTCTTTCTTTGTGACATCTTTGTCTGGTTTTGGTATCAGGGTGCTGGTGGCCTCGTAGAATGAGTTTGGGAGTGTTCCTCCCTCTGCTATAATTTGGAAGAATTTGAGAAGGATAGGTTTTAATTCTTCCCTAAATGTTGATAGAATTTGTCTGTGAAGCCATCTGGTCCTGTGCTTTTGTTTGTTGGAAGATTTTTAATCACAGTCTCAATTTCAGTGCTTGTGATTGATCTGTATATTTTCTGTTTCTTCCTGGTTCTCGGAAGGTTGTGCTTTTCTAAGAATTTGTCCATTTTTTCCAGGTTGTCCATTTTATTGGCATATAGTTGCTTGTAGTAATCTCTCATGATCCTTTGTATTTCTTCAATGTCAGTTTTTACTTCTCCTTTTTCATTTCTAATTCTATTGATTTGAGTCTTCTCCGTTTGTTTTTTTTTGATGAGTCTGGCTAATGGTTTATCAATTTTGTTTATCTTCTCAAAGAACCAGCTTTTAGTTTTATTGATCTTTGCTATTGTTTCCTTCATTTCTTTTTCATTTATTTCTGATCTGATTTTTATGATTTCTTTCCTTCCCCTAACTTTGGGGTTATTTTTCTGTTGTTCTTCTTTCTCTAATTGCTTTAGGTGTAAGGTTAGGTTGTTTATTTGAGATTCTTCTTGTTTCTTGAGCTAGGATTGTTTTGCTCTAAACTTTCTGTTAGAACTGCTTTTGCTGAATCCCGTAGGTTTTGGGTCATCATGTTTTCATTGTCATTTGTTTCTAGGTATTTTTTGTTTTCCTCTTTGATTTCTTCAGTGATCTCTAGGTTATTAAGTAGTGTATTGTTTAGCCTCCATATGGTTGTATTCTTTACAGATTTTTTCCTGTAATTGATATCTAGCCTCAGAGCGCTGTGATTGGAAAAGGTACTTGATATGATTTCAATTTTCTTAAATTTACCAAGGCTTGATTTGTAACCCAAGATATGATCTATCCAGGGGACTGTTCCCTGAGCACTTGAGAAGAAAGTGTATTATGTTGTTTTTAGATGGAATGTCCTATAAATATCAATTAAGTCCATAGTGTTTAATATATCATTTAAAGTTTATTTTTCCTTGTTTGTTTTCATTTTGGATGATCTGTCCATTGGTGAAAGTGCGGTGTTAGAGTCCCCTTCTATGATTGTGTTACTGTCAATTTCCCCTTTTTTGGCTCTTAGCATTTGCCTTATGTATTGAGGTGCTCCTATGTTGGTTGCATAAATATTTACAATTGTTATATCTTCTTCTTGGATTGACCCCTTGATCATTATGCAGTGTCCTTCTTTGTCTCTTGTAATAGTCTTTATTTTAAAGTCTATTTTGTTTGATGTGAGAATTGCTACTCCAGCTTTCTTTTGATTTCATTTGCATGGAATATCTTTTTCCCATCCCTCATTTTCGGTCTATATGTGTTGCTAGGTCTGAAGTGGGTCTCTTTTAGACAGCATATATACGAGTCTTGTTTTTCTATCCATTCAGCACATCTATGTCTTTTGGTTGGAGAATTTAATACATTTACATTTAAGGTAATTATCGATGTGTATGTTCCTATTACCATTTTCTTAATTTTGGGGGGGTTGTTGTTGTAGGTCTTTTCCTTCTCTTGTGTTTCCTGCCTAGAGAAGTTCCTTTAGCATTTGTGTAAAGCTGGTTTGGTGGTGCTGAATTCTCTTAGCTTTTGCTTGTCTGCTAAGGTTTTAATTTCTCCATTGAATCTGAATGAGATCCTTGCTGAGTAGAGTAATCTTGGTTGTTTTTTCCTTTCATTGCTTTAAATATGTCCTGCCACTGCCTTCTGGCTTGCAGAGTTTCTGCTGAAAGATCAGCTGTTAACCTTATGGGGATCCCCTTGTATGCTATTTGTTGCTTTTCTCTTGCTGCTTTTATTTTTTTTTCCCTGTATTTAATTTTTGATAGTTTGATTAATATGTGTCTTGGCATGTTTCTCCTTGGATTTGTCCTGCATGGGACTCTCTGCCCTTCCTGGACTTGATTGACTATTTCCTTTCCCATGTTAGGGAAGTTTTCAACTACAATCTCTTCAAATATTTTCTCAGACCCTTTCTTTTACTCTTCTTCTTCTGGGACCCCTATAATTTGCATGTTGGTGCATTTAATTCTGTCGCAGAGGTCTCTGAGACTGTTCTCAATTCTTTTCATTCTTTTTTCTTTATTCTGCTCTGCAGTAGTTATTTCCACTATTTTATCTTTCAGGTCATTTATCCGTTCTTCTGCCTCAGTTGTTCTGCTATTGATTCCTTCTAGAGGAGTTTTCGTTTCATTTATTGTGTTGTTCATCACTGTTCGTTTGCTCTTTAGTTCTTCTAGGTCCTTTGTAAACGTTTCTTATATATTCTCCATTCTATTTCCAAGATTTTGGATCATCTTTACTATCATTACTCTGAATTCTTTTTCAGGTAGACTGACTCTTTCCTCTTCATTTGTTTGGTCTGGTGGGTTTTTACCTTGCTCCTTCATGTGCTGTGTATGTCTCTTTCTTCTCATTTTGCTTAACTTACTGTGTTTGGGGTCTCCTTGTCACAGGCTGGAGCTTCGTAGTTCCTGTTGTTTTTGGTGTCTACCCCAAGTGGCTCAGGTTGGTTCAGTGGGTTGTGTAGGCTTCCTGGTAGAGGGGAGTAGTGCCTGTGTTCTGGTGGATGAGGCTGGATATTGTCTTTCTGTTGGGTAGGTCCGTGTCTGGTGGTGTGTTTTCGGGTGTCTGTGACCTTATTATGATTATAGGTAGCCTGTCTGCTAATAGGTGGGGTTGTGTTCCTGTCTTGCTAGTTGTTTGGCATAGGGTATCCTGCACTGGAGCTTGCCGGTCATTGAGTGGAGCTGGGTTTAAGCGTTAAGATGGAGATCTCTGGGAGAGCTTTCACCGTTTGATACGGAGCTAGGAGGTCTCTGGTGGAACAATGTTCTGAACTCGGCTCTCCCACCTCAGAGGCACAGGCCTGACAGGCCTGACACCCAGCCGGAGCACCAAGACCCTGTCAGGCACATGGCTCAGAAGAAAAGGCGAAAAAAAAGAAAGAAACAAAAAAATAAAATAAAGTTATTAAAATAAAAAATAGGGGCTTCCCTGGTGGCTCAGTGGTTGAGAGTCCGCCTGCCGATGCAGGGGACACAGGTTCGTGCCCTGGTACGGGAAGATCCCACATGCCGCGGAGCGGCTGGGCCCGTGAGCCATGGCCGCTGAGCCTGCGCGTCCGGAGCCTGTGCTCCGCAACGGGAGAGGCCACAACAATGAGAGGCCCACATACCACCAAAAAAAAAAAAAAAAAAAAATTATTAAAAATTAAAAAAATTTTAATGTAATAAAAAAAGAAAAGAAAGAAAGAAAAAGAAAGAAAGAAGAGAGCAATCAAACGAAAAAACTTCACCAATGATAAGAAGCGCTAAAAAGTATACTAAAAAAAAGAAAAAAAAAGGCAACAGAACCCTAGGACAAATGGTAAAAGCAAAGCTACACAGACAAAATCACACACAGAAGCATACACATACATACTCATAAAAAGAGAAAAAGGAAAAAAAAGTATATCATTGCTCTCAAAGTCCATTGCTTCAATTTTTGATGATTTGTTGTCTATTCATGTATTCCACAGATTCAGGATACATCAAGTTGATTG
This sequence comes from Tursiops truncatus, assembly GCF_011762595.2. Lineage (NCBI taxonomy): Eukaryota > Metazoa > Chordata > Mammalia > Artiodactyla > Delphinidae > Tursiops > Tursiops truncatus. The sequence continues at coordinate 55,543,150 of NC_047045.1, read as the reverse complement.
TGGAGATTAAATCTGCTGCTCCTGAGGCTGCTGGGAGAGATTTCCCTTTCTCTTCTTTGTTCTCAGATCTCCTGGGGTTCAGCTTTGGATTTGGCCCTGCCTCTGCATGTAGGTTGCCTGAAGGTGTCTGTTCCCGCCGAGGCAGAATGGGGTTAAAGGAGCAGCTGATTCGGGGGCTCTGGCTCACTCAGACCCGGGGGAGGGAGGGGTACAGAATGCGGGGCGAGCTTGTGGCGGCAGAGGCTGGCGTGACGTTGCACTAGCCTGATGTGCGCCGTGCGTTCTCCCAGGGAAGTTGTCCCTGGATCATGGGACCCTCGCAGTGGCAGGCTGCACAGGCTCCCGGCAGGGGAGGTGTGGATAGTGACCTGTGCTTGCACACAGGCTTCTAGGTGGCTGCACCAGCAGCCTTAGCATCTCATGCCCGTCTCTGGGGTCCGTGCTGATAACCGCGGCTCGCGCCCGTCTCTGGAGCTCGTTTAGGCGGCGCTCTGAATCCCCTCTCCTCACGCACCCCTAAACAATGGTCTCTTGCCTCTTAGGCAGTTCCAGACTTTTTCCCGGACCCCCTCCCGGCTAGCTGTGGCACATTCGCCCTGTTCAGGCTGTGTTCATGCAGCCAACCCCAGTCCTCTCGCTGGGATCTGACCTCCGAAGCCTGAGCCTCGGCTCCCAGCCCTCTCACAGCGGGTGAGCAGACAAGCCTCTCGGGCTGGTGAGTGCCGGTCGGCACTGATCCTCTGTGTGGGAATCTCTCCGCTTTGCCCTCTGCACCCCTGTGGCTGCGTTCTTACGTGTCTCCAAAGCTTCCCGCCTCCGCCACCTGCAGTCTCCGCCCGCGAAGGGCCCTCATAGTGTGTGGCAACCTTTCCTCCTTCACAGCTCCGTCCCACTGGTGCAGGTCCCGTCCCTGTTCTTTTGTCTCTGTTTATTCTTTTTTCTTTTGCCCTACGCAGGTATGGGGGGAGTTTCTTGCCTTTTGGGAGGTCTGAGGTCTTCTGCCAGCATTCAGTAGGGGTTCTGTAGGGGTTGTTCCACATGTAGATGTATTTCTGATGTATTTGTGGGGTGGAAGTAGATCTCCACATCTTGCTCTTCTGTCATCTTGAACTTCTCCCCCTAAAAATATTAGGAAATTTTAATAGAAAATACCTTCATCAACTATCTTGCATAAAGTGTGATAAATAGGTTCCTTTTTTATTTTTACAATTTAAGGGGATTTCATTTTTTTCAAGTCCATTATAAAACACACTGAAACATTTGCCTAACCATGTAGACTGGCTCAAGGCAGTCCATGCTCTAAATCTAATTGTTGAATAACTTTTCAAATATAAGGAGAGGAATTCTTCAGGATTCCCATCAAGATGAATCACCTTTTACTTATTTCTGCCTTATGTGTCATCATATATAGGACTTAATGCAGATCTGGGACATACTCAATTAGAATAATAAAATATATTTCACAAAGGAATAAATTTGAAATAATATTCAGAAATCTGTAATAGAATATTAAAAAAGTAAGATTTTTATTGTGGAAAATATTAGCACCACCACCACCCCCTCAGCATCTGTTGAGTATATACAGGTTTATTGATTTTTTTCTGGACAATCTCAGACCTTCAAATAGTGGACATAAAATATACAGCAGTTCCTTAAAAGTTTTTAAGGTAGGAATATTCATAAAGCAAATTTGGATGTGAATTTTATATTCACTAGTTTATTTGCTAACTTTAAAATGATTATATTTATTTATCTAGTAATTAAATTTGTCCTTGTTCCTTTATCTTAAAAGAGATCATGAATCTTCAGTTGTAATATAGGCTCAGTTTGTCCCAGGTGGAAGTTAAGGAGTTCATTATTCTTATCTCTGTCAATTTGCTAATTTACAAATGAGCTGAAGCAATTAATTCTTGCAAGTCTCCTGTATTAATTATAGTGTTAGGCAGGTTTCCTTGTGGTTTTGTAAGTCTTTTTGTCACATTTTCACTCTCCTTACTATCTCAGCTTGATACTTGTTGACATGCTGATTCATGTTTTAGTGTACTAGAAGGGTTTTATTCATCTGGAGGAATGAGTGTAAAGAGGTCACACCTTATCATCACACTGGCATTTCTAGTGTGTGTCGAGCATGTATCTCCTTTTAATTTAATTTCTGAAAAATGTACAGGAATTTCTGCAGCTAAGCTGTACAAATCAATAAAATTTGTAATCAAGGCTGTCTAATCTCTAAACCTGATATAAAACTTCACAACTATTGATTACATGTGAAGGTTCTGCAAGCTGTTAATCATGCATGAAAGCATAGAATAAATGGTGGCTTCAGAAAAGGAAATGGACAAATAATCATCACCCCTGCAGTCCTTATCTGTCTTTCTGTTCCCCTGAAGCAAGCATGTTACCAGACTTTCATTTTATGAAATCAAATGATGTATTAAAGTGTGTTAACAGCCATTATCACTTTGAAAATTTGTATTACTCTAGCTTTTTTCTATTATAATTTAGAAATTTTCTCATCTTTCTTCAGAAAAGTGATCCAAAGCAAATTAGTTTATTTTGTAAGTTTCCAGAAGGAATGAAAGAAGGACCTAAGTTGGTGTATTAAAATCATAATCTTTGCTGGGAGTGAAATGAGCCATACATACTTGGAATATCATTATAATGTAATTGTTGTAGTTTATTTTGGGCAGTCTTGGCGGGTCTTCATGCCATAAGATAGCCTCACTTAAAATGGGCCCTCCTAACCTCTCATTTACTAATATACTTTATAATAATTTCCGAGTTTGAATTGACTGGCTTGACTCATTCAAGGACAGATGTAAGGTGTTTATAAAGGAGTTATGTAGTTGAGGAAAACATGTACTATTTCTGCATCTAAGTAGTATTAGAGGGATTTGGATAAAAATGTATATGTAAATGTATTTTTCTGTTAGAGCTATCCACTCAAAAGTAAGGAAATTTAGCTTATATTGCTGATTCACTTTATATATACCTGTAAACTTATATTGATATAAAAATTAAAATATTTTAATAAATGTTGTGTTGCAGCGATGGATTAGGGTGCTAGAAAACGACTCTAATTATTATAGCTTAGAATAAAGTATTGACATGTCTTATACCTCAGAATTATTAGTCCAATATTTAATATATTAGTATCTGTGGGAGCATAGTGAAGAAATGAACCTGCCCTCAAAGAGCATACAGGAAATAAAGACAAAAATATATTCATTTAAAGTAGTTTTTTAAATCTTATACTGCCACAATATTTGGCACATGCCAGGCCCTTAATAAATGTTTTCTTTAATACTAAAAGAATAGTAAATAAGCATGTAGTGGCTCAGCACAACTCATTTATTAGCGAAATAAAATTTGTAAAGTACTGTTCTATGGAGGGATCACTGACATAATCTTCACAAAAATATTAAGGTAATTTACCAAGTGAAGAGATTAGGGATAGGGATTATATCAAAATGCTGAACAATTACTAACCACAAAATCTCATCTGTGGCAGAAAACCTCTGATGATCTTGTCTGGATCACAGATCTGCTGGTGGACTGGCGATTGGCTGGTCTAGATGACCTTTGCTGGCACGACGAGGTGACTAACTCAGCTCTGTTCCACATGCATTTCTTAGTCCAGAAGTGATGGTGGAGGTGTAAGAGCAAGAGGGGCTCACAGGACTTTTTGAGATACAGGTGAAAGTTAGCACACCGCCACTTTTGCTTCATTCTGTTGACCAAAGCAAGTCATGAGGCAAGCCCCAAATCAAAAGATGGGGAAATAAACCCCACTTCTTTGGTGTGAAGGGTTGTAAAATCACATGGCCAACAGTGTGGATACAAAGAGAGGTGAAGAATTGGAGCCATCACAGAATTGAGTTCTTAAGTTCTATTTTCATTAGCTCTTGAACATAAAACATATTAAAATTAGTTGCTTTATTATTCAGAAAATGAAGTTTCCAAGCATATACTATGGGCCAACCACTTTGCTTGGCATACAAAATATTTACCTCATTTTTTAGTACAACCTAAGAAGTGTGTCATTTATCTTCTTTTTAGGCATGGAGAAGGCATTGAAAATTCCCTCTAGAGTTTTGTCATTGCTGTATACAGCTCCTCACCAGTCATCTTATTTTATACACTGTATATTATGAAGTAGTTTTTTCCATATTACTTTTTTAGGGTAATATACAGCTCACTGTACGTTTTTGTATGTGATTAATGCTGTTGCTAAACATTTTTATGAAAAATAAAGTTTGTTTTTACACTAGGGGTAGATTATTCTCTTCTTTTTTTCCTTCAATAAATTTTTTTAAATGCCTTTTCTCTTTCTATTTTATGTTTTATCCAAGTATAGGTGGTTAGCTATACAAAATGTTTTATTTTTTGCATTGTTTAAAGTATGACATATAAGCAGAATATGCAGTATGAGAGATGAATTGAAGTAGATTGATTGACTGTAATTACATGGTTCTTCCAACACAGTCTGGTATTATTAGATAAAAATTTAAGTGAGAAACATTAAAGGGCCCCTAAATTTTCAACTCCCCATGTTTTGAGAATTAGGTTTAATAAGACATTCAATAAGATTTATCTATTGGAAAAATAGTTACTTTTGTCTTTTTTTTCCACGTCACTTTGGTAGTAAGTTCTTTTGAAAATCAAACAGTTTCCTTAGCATTATTGTAGAGAGTATGCAAATGTTATTAGAATTATCTGATGAACTTCAGTCAGATTCTTGAGAGCAGTGAAGATGACATATTTTGGTTTAATTTGATGATGTGCTTAGTATTGTTCTGATGGTACTGGGTAAATATTTCTGTGACTCTGCAGGAGAGCTGAGTGAGCCATGCACCCCCTGTCATTCTATATCCCCTGAGGGCAAACATGTCATTTCAACAACACAGCCAGAAAGCCAAAAGAGCTGACAGTTGGTTTGTGGTTATTCCTGGACCTAAGGCTCCCTCATATTACAGTGCTAATCAAGTCATCTCACCAACTTATCATTAACTCAATTTGACCCGTGGGAGCAGAGATGAAATCTTTCTGGCAAGACTAATGAAGCTCTAAGACTGAAAAGATGTGCAGTGTAAAACCTTGCTTATCCTCAGTCATTACCATGAGGAAAAGAATAAAAATACAAAGCATCGATAGAGAAAAGTAAAGACACTGTCTTCCAAAGCACTTCAGTTTTTTCCTCCCCCAAGGTATGCCAATGTTTTCTTCCTTTTTAAAAAAAAAAAAAAATTCAACTTTGTTCAGAAATTTCATCTCAATTATTTTTTATTTTACACCAACAAATATTTTCTCTAACAGTCAGGAAGTTCACTTTCCTTGTGTTTGTTTTGATAAATGGAATGGAAATTGTGCTTTGCAGTCAGCTTCTAAGATTTCTGATGAAAAGGCAGCCAGGAGCAAGAAGCTCCCTGTTATGCTTCAGTGTTCTTAGTTTGTGACATCTTTGACAACATCTTCCTTTTCTTCTTGGCATGAGCTTTGGGACATCTTCTATTTCTCTCTGAGTGACAGCTGGATAATAAGTTTTATCATTAAAAAACTGATTCTAGGGAAATGTGGTCCCTGCCCTCGATTCTCTTGTAGCTGCTAAAGCTTTTGTTTTCACAACTCTTTCAGAGTAACCGAGATTATCACTAGAGAAGGACCTGGATACTGACCTGTCGTGTCATGTGTTGTTTAACAAATGCCCAAAATTGAATTTCCTTTTATCTGTTATCTAGAACCACTTATTAAATCATCTTGCTGTTGAGAGGTGACTCAAAGTCAACAGGTCCTGTTTACTCATGTTGCCTTAATTTTTCTTAATCTTCAGAGAATTATTAAGTAGTTCTTCATTTTATCCTATCAAGTTGTGTTAAATATTTGACACAAAAACTATTACAAGCATAAATCCCATGCTTGATCTGTTTAGAATTTAAGTAAGGGCAGTGATATGTTATTTCTTTATTTATCTGCTAATTGTATATTACTGGTCATAGATTTGATATGTAACTTTTCTGCTATTTCTTTTTGATTTCATGTGGCTTTTCTCACTGTAACAACTAGGAAATAGGTGAACAATAAAAGGAAAATGGAATGGGAAAAGTGGAATGATCAACTTTTGGCAGAAAAATAAAGAAAACCATTGTCTCCTGAAGTCACACTCCTTCTTGGCCCCTTATTCTCCCCTAACACATTGCAATCTTTGGATTTTTCCACTTCCAGTGTCTGCACACTTGACAAAACCTCCAAATTAATTTTTCTAAAGTAGTTAATTAATTGTGTTAATTTCCTGCTCAGTTAATTTCCATTGGCTCTTAGATCAAGTTACCTCTTATCATGACATCCAAAGTTTTTCCAATCTTTTCCCAACCAATTTTTCCTATATAACCTCCTATTAGATAACTTGTACTGCAACCAAATGGGATTACATATTTTTTCCAATTGTGTTTGTATTTATTCATCTTGTTTCCTCTGCATTTTTATTATTTATCCAAGTTATGTCTATAGATCTTCCTGCCTTACCCATTGAAACCAAATGCAAATATCTCTTCCATTTGACAGGTGGAAGTTGTTTCCCTCTCTTGAATTCCTATAGTATTTTATTCCATTCATATACCATTTATATCATACTGCTTTAATTTTTTTTCTTAGCTTATCATCTTTACTGAATAAATGTTAAGCTCCTTGAGGTCTATTATTGTTTTATTCACTTTAGAATCCTCCACAGTGTCTGGTATCATACACTTTATATAATAGGCAATCTATTTTTGTTTCACAATAGATGGATTACTTGTTCAAAATATTTTAATATGATCCTTTGCTGCATGAAGGTCACTCCCTTGCTATATTTATTCCCAAGTTTCTGCCAGAATTTTGCCCCACAACTTTTTCCAATTCCTTGTTTCTCTCCCAAATTTCCTTTTACTAGAAAAGCAAAATGAGACAGAAGGAAAGAGAACTGTTTTATAAACACATGTATGGAATACCTAACAAAAATTTGAAAATGGAAAGTAAAAAATTGGGAAGAAGAAAGAACATTTAGTAAATTTCAAACCACCTGACAAGTAGTGCATTGATGAATGTGATCCCCATTGTTTTATCATCATTGTGGTGACCTATGTTGTTATAAATACTGTTTACTGTGACGCCTCTATGTGCCATTCACCACACTAGGTCATTTCTTTAAATTATTTAATCCTTAAAACAGCACTTATGCCCAGCTTTATATAACATAGTGAGTCCTGAGCAATATCCTTCTACTTCCGTTTATTCTACAAAAGTTAATTATTCCAATTTTAAAAGTTTAAATTTTTACTTATGCATTCATTTCTCAGAAATACAACACAATTATTGGTGAGGCACAAGACTAATGGATCAGGTTGAGGAATTTAGGTAATTTTCTTGTCGAATACTGATAGAATTTTCTTGGAATGGATTTCATAGTAGTAGAACAGTCTCAAGTCCCTGCTGTTTATATCCTGATTTTTAAAAATCTATGTGTACGTGGTGGTCAGCCCATGTCAGAGCTAACAGACTTCAGAGGTGTTGCATAGCAGAGTGCCTATTGTATGTGTGTATGTATGTGTATGTGCTTATATATGTATATGTGAATATATACATAGATGTACATGCATGGATACATATATGTGATTATAACATATATGTAAATACAGCTGAGAATATCCAACCTCAATAAAAACTGGAAAAAAATAGAGCACATGTCAATTAAATAACTGTAATTAGACAGTGACTTCCTCTGAATTACTGCAGATGCCTTAGAGCTCAAGATAATTGAATTTTGACTTTAGATGTGTTTCTGCATACGTGTGTGTGTGTTTACTTTGTTGTATGTTGGTTTCTGAATATTGCCCTAGATGGCAGTAAGATTATATTTTAAGTCACTATTTTAGTAATAACAATTCATTTTGCAGCATTTCTTCAAGCCATTGTGAAAAATATAGATTTTAAATACCATATTGACCTTGTAGAAAGATTCTTTGCCTATTAAAAAGCTATTTCTTTTCACAAATCTTTGGTTTTTTACCAGTTAATAAAGTGTGGGCAGCTGATATTATGATTGTGGTTTATGCACATACGTATAGGATTTCTAAAGCTACCTTTTCCAGATTTTAAATTAGAGTTTTAAAGTCTAATTTATATTAGTGTCAAAGTTAGCAGCATTTAAATACACCAAAACAGAATTCTCACTCAAAGTGAACTCTATGTATTTTTTTACATACTACCAATATATAATAAATATATCTTTTGTCAACTCTTAAAAATGAATAATTGAGGATGTAGAGCTATTGTGTCTTTCACAGTGTCTGGGTATGCTTTTATTTTACTTTTTTTTTTTTAATTTCAAATATGAGAATAAAAAGAGTGGGGATAGTGAGTTACTTCTGCTTTTGACAGCGAGTCCCTCAGTATGCACACATTTACATCTCTTCTGGCTCTTCCAAGCCTAGAGAAACACTAAGTTCCTCCAAACTTTGACTTGCTCTAGGGCTATTCAGAATGTCAAGCAGTTCTAATAGGCAGTCAGCTAGCTGCAGCAGCTGAGCAGAAATTGAATAGCACATATATTCCCTATTTTCAGTGCTCCATAAAAGGGTGAATAAAGGAAGCCAAAAGGCAAAAGAAATTGGATATAATGAGATTAGCTAGGAGAAGAAAATTTCTATTTATTTTTATAATTATTTAACTTTATAAATAGAGAAATTAATTTTTAAAATTATTTTATTATTAGTTTGGGAGAAAATGTAAATATGTAGTCAGTAATTTACAGGCAAATTGTAGAGGCTTTTAGTACATAAAGTGTTAAGTAGGTTTTTTTTCTTTACCATTTTGCATTTCCACTTTTTTTCACATTCATGTGTACACTTTTTTTTAATTTCTTTTTTTTAAAAGAGGCCTCTAAATTTGCTGTTCAGAAATATAGTCCCTCTGTGATGACTAAAGTCATGTGTAAACTTTAAACCATTCCTATGAATATCCACTTTTTTTGTTCTGTTTTTTGGGGTTTTATTGGTCTTGTAGTTTCTACTCATTGCCAAAGTTACTAAGGTAAAATTTTCCTCCACTGCTACCAATGAAGTTGTGTCATACATCTGTAAAACAGATTCTTTTTTAATTTTTATTTCATTTTATTTTTTAATACATTATACCCCCTTTACTTATTTCTCTGACCCCTCATCCCCTACTTCTGGCAACTGCCAATCTGTTCTCTCTAACTGATCTATGATCTTGTTTTTTTTTGGTTAATTTTTGTTTTTGTTTTTAAGACCCCACACATAAGAGAGATTATATGGTATTGTCTTTCTCTGTCTGATTTATTTCATTTAGCATAATACCCTGGAAGACATTTGCTGCAAATGTCAAGATTTTGCTCTTTTTCATGGCTTAATAATACTCCATGGTATATATGCATAGATATGTATATGTAAACACATTTTCTTTACTCATTCATCCCTTGATGGACACTTGTGTTGTTTCCTTGTAAATAGTGCTGCAGTGAACATGGGGGTGCATATATCTTTTCAGTTAGAGTTTTTATTTTCTGCAGATAAATACCCCAAAGTGGAATTGCTGAATCATATGGTAGTTCTGTTTTTAATTGAGGAACCTTAATACTGTTTTCCATAGTGGCTGCGCCAATTTATATTCCCAACAGTGCACAAGGGATCCCTTTTCTCCACATCCTCACCAACACTTGTTATTTCTTGTCTTTTTGGTGACAGCCATTTTGAGAGGTGTGAGGCAATATCTTGTACTTTTGGTTTGCATTTCCCTGATGATTACTGACGTTGAACATCTTTTCATGTACCTGTTGACCATCTGTATGTCTTCTTTGGGAAAATGTCTATTTGGATCTTGTGCCCATTTTTTAATCAGCTTGTTTGGGTTTTTTTGCTATTGAGTTGTAGGAGTTCTTTATATATTTTGGATATTAACTACTTATCAGATATATGATTTGCAAATATTTTCTTCCATTCAGTAGGTTACCTTTTCATTTTGTTGATGGTTTCCTTTGCTGTGCAGAAGCTTTTTAGTATGATGTAGTCCCACTTATTTATTTTTGCTTTTGTTGCCTTTGCTTTTGGTGTCAGATTCAAAAAAATCATGGCCTAGACCTGTGTCAAGGAGCTTACCATCTTTTTTTTTTTTTTCAGGAGTTTTATGGTTTCAGGTCTTACTTTCAGGTCTTTAATCCATTTTGAGTTAATTTTTGTATATGGTGTAAGACAGTGGTTGTGTTTCACTCTTTTGCATATGACTGTCCAGTTTTCCCAACACCATTAAATGAAGAGATAGTTCTTTCCCCATTGTATATTCTTGACTCCTTTGTCATAAGTTAATTGACCAGATATGTGAGCATTTATTTCTCCGCTATCTATTCTGTTCCATTCATCTATGTGTCTGTTTTAGTAGAAATATCATATCGTTTTAATTATTTTAACTTTGTAATATAGTTTGAAATCAGAGAGCGTGATGCCTCCAGCTTTGTTCTTTTTTCTCAAGATTACTTTGGCTATTTGGAGTTTTTTTGTGGTTTCATACAAATTTTAGGATTATTTGTTTTATTTCTTCAAAAAAATGCCATTGGAACTTTGATCGGGATTGCACTGAATCTGTAGATTGCTTGCAGTAGTATGGCCATTTTAACAATATTGATTTTTCCAATCCATGAGTGCTGAGTATCTTTCATTTATGTCTTCTTCAATTTCTTTATGCTTTTCTTAGTCTTTTAAAGTTGTATTAGTATGCAGTGTAAGTGCAAATTGAATAGTGGTATAAAATGAAAAGATGTATGAAAGAGAATGATCACTCAGAAAAAGAGAAGTTTATAAAGGAATAAGATGTCAGGTTCAAAATGAAGGGTGTATGAAAACAGGTATATGACTACTAGACCTAAAAAAAATTAAAGCAGAGGGATAAATATTTATTGGTATTTTCTCTTATTGTTGTATGGGATATTTGCATTCATATGCATCAAGTATTTTCTGGAGAAATTTCTCAATGTAGACACTTTTAGAACAATGTATGGACTAACTGCAATGTGGCCACTCAGTTGTATCTGATTGCTACCTAACAGGCAGCAAAGTCACAATTTATCTGGGAAGTTTTTGGATGATCCTGCCTATAAGTGCCTGGCCAGTTTGTGGGCAGTGATGCCAAACACTGTGTTTTTAGTCTAACTAGACGGAAAGGAAAATGTCATCATCTCACTCTTGTGCCTGGCGGGGAAAATGATAACATAGTGCTAGACATATAAAGAGATTTTTAAAAATGATTAAAAGACCACATCTTTCTTCCAGCCTACTTAACACTGAAACAAAAGTGGTAAAATAGGGGGACTGGATATTGTAAACAATCAGAAGATCAGACAGAATTTAAAACCTAAACTTTGGATTCTACCAAAGATTAATTTGCATATATATATATATATATATATATATATATATATATTTTAGTTTTGAGGTTTTAAATTAAATGGCCACAAGAGTGTACTTCATATTTCACATTAAATGTATTGAACTGGAATCCCAATTTGGGTTTGCCATCTGTGTGCCATGCTGATTATTTTTACACAACTAAGATTTTAATCTCAAAAATGAAAATTTATAAAAACACCCATATTGGGCTTTTTGTATTACTTACTTTTCTTCATTTTTTCCCTACTGATTTCTATTTTTCATGAGCACTAACAATCCCTAGTGAGTTAATGGAGGTACCAACAAGGCCTCAACCTTGACCTTGACTTTAATCTCTTTGTCAAATCAATGTATTAAAGTTTTGCTGTGTATTGGTTTGTTTACTGTGTAGACTTTGCCATGGCCATGACTTTCATAGGGTAATTATTTTGATTAAGTTAGATGATTAAAGTTAGTCTTGCATGAGAAAAGTATACACTTGGGAAGCAGTGATGGATGGATTCCAGTCTTCAGAGTGTTTAGTTCTGCCAGCATTTTCCAGTTGAATGGAAATTCACTTCCCAGTTTGGTTTCGGTGACACTGGATGGATTGTCAGACCTGAGCAGTTCCTAGAGAAAGACAAAAAGAGATCAAGAAGGATAGATGACAATGTGAATATCCACATGTGTTCTTGCAATTTTTCTCAGATATTTTTCTGCTTTGATGAACATCATTACTGAAATAATAAATGTTAATTAATATCTGCATCATTTTTGTAAGTGGTAGTTTAGTGTTACGATTAGACTAATTAGTATACAGCATAGCTTGGTGACATGACAAATCAGAGAGCAGAACGTGTTGACTCTTATCCATTATGATGTATTAGCTAATTCACTTACTCAATAATGACCGAAGAAAGATGGGGAATAGGGCAGTAACAACAGAAACAACTATAAAAGCATTGTGGCCACATTTTCAAGTTTTTATTTTTCTGCCATGTTCCTGAGTACTATGGATTGTGGACATTTTACTTCCCATTTCTCTTCCCATTGGTAAATCATAGCCCTAACAGAAACCTTTAAGAATAAGATCATGAGTAATAAAGAAAATGAGAATAAACGATGACTTCCAGATTTTCCTAGGTTTACACATGCTATGTCATGCTCAGTGTTAAATTTTTTCAAGATTATTCATGGTAAAGTTGACAGCTATCTGTGTCTTTGATTTATTTTTCAGAGCCTATGCGAACCCCAAAGACTTTAAAGATTGCCGAGATACAGGCAAGACGCATTGCTGTGGACTGGGAATCCCTGGGTTACAACATCACTCGTTGCCACACTTTTAATGTCACTATCTGCTACCATTACTTCCGTGGTCACAATGAGAGCAAGGCAGACTGTTTGGACATGGACCCCAAAGCCCCTCAGCATGTTGTGAACCATCTGCCACCTTATACAAACGTCAGCCTCAAGATGATCCTAACCAATCCAGAAGGCAGGAAGGAGAGTGAAGAGACGATTATTCAAACTGATGAGGATGGTATGCTCATACTTCCTTACTTTTAAAGGGGGGAATTATATGACAAGAATTATGTACTTGCTTACAGTTTTGCCTAGAGTCCCCAAAATTGAATTGGATTCCGAAATCTGCTAAATACTTTTAACAGAGTTAACTTTGGAAAGGATTTGCCTTTAACAAAAACCTTAATATTCTTCAGGGTAGCATCAAATACTAAATGAACGATTCCTTTATTGTTTTCCATTTTTATACAATATCAGAAAAGTAGCAACTACACTAAAAGTCTAAAGTTTTTATCGAATGTTCAAAAATAATTTTCACCATTTGTGGCACTACATCGATTACCTATTGGTGAAATGCACTTAGTTAAAATTTTAGTTTTTTGCATTTTACAGATCAGTAGTAATAGCTTTCATTTCCTTTAGATTTGAAAGCAACATTGTTTACTTATTCTGTTCATTTTTAGATAGTTTTATGTAATTATAAAAATAAAAGAAGGTCAAAGTTTATATGTTTAAGTCTAAATAAAGGTCCTTATCAGATATTGGCAAGCTATCATCTTTTATCCATCTTTTTACCACCCAAGTAATTGAATTATAACTTGCCCAATTTCTATGTGTGTATTACTTCTAAATTATTGAATAATAGGAAGAAACAGTTATATTAATATTATAAATTACATACACATACTATAGTATGTCATTAATGTGAATTTGAATACATATTCTGATTTAAAAAAAATGTATCCGAGACAAAAATGATTAATAATAACACTGTATTCTTCCAATGTAAGACATTTCATTTGCAGTATTTCCTTTTATGAATGAAAGCGTGCAGGGGGAAAAAGTGTGCTATATAGTGAATTGAGGCAAAACCGAACTGGGAGTCAGGAATCATGAGTTTTCAGTCCTGGCTCTAATAACTCTGTAACCTTAGCAAATCCTTTCACACCTCTAGTTCTCTATTTCTCAACTGTATATGAAAAGGTTGAATTAGATGATCTCTAAGGTTCCATCTACAATTTTATTTTATTTTTTTGGGGGGTATGCGGGCCTCTCACTGTTGTGGCCTCTCCCGTTGTGGAGCACAGGCTCCGGACGCGCAGGCTCAGCGGCCATGGCTCACGGGCCCAGCCGCTCCGTGGCATGTGGGATCTTCCCGGACCGGGGCACGAACCCGTGTCCCCTGCATCGGCAGGTGGACTCTCAACCACTGCGCCACCAGGGAAGCCCCCATCTACATTTTTATTTGGGTTCCAGAAAACAGGATGTATTTGATACCTGAGTGTTCCCAATTTGCCTCGAGTTCTGAACTTTTGGCTCAGATGTATATTTTGATGCCTACCAAGTATGAGATTGCCATAATATGGGTCAATATTCCATAGTTTCTAGAAATTCTCCTTATTACTTCAAGCTTTCTCACTCTGAGAAATGGAAATGATCTTGGATTGTTCTGTTTTTTTTGTTGTATTAAAGGGAAGTGAAAGCCTTTTAACCTCATTTAGCTCAGATTTTCAAGGAAACAATATTGTCCTAAAATTATGCATATTCATAAAATTTCAAAGAATAAACCTAAGACTTATTCATGATAAATGTATTTTTGTCATCTTTGAGACAATAAAACACAGTCACCTCAGCTATCATGTTTGAACTTGCACTTAATCAAAACATTAACAACATTTTAAAGAACAAACCCTGCTTTTATACATAAACACACAAACACTCGTATTACCCCCCGTCCCCCCACACATACACAACACACACACAACACATGCTTATGAAAGAAACAGTGGTTGAGTGTAGTTGTTTCATAGGTAGAGTATCAAAATGGGAAGTCTAAGCATGGATTCAAAAGCTCTGAAAAATCTCTGTCTCATTTTATAAAGTGGGATAAATATTATGTCTATATTATACTAGACATTTTTAAGTATAGTTGATTTATAAATTGTGTTAGTTTCAGGTGCACAGCAAAGTGATTCAGTTATTTTTTTTTTCAGATTATATTCCATTATAGTTTGTTTCAAGATCTTGAATTTAATTCCCTGTGCAATACAGTAAATACTTGTGGCTTATCTATTTTATGTATAGTAGTTCATATCCATTAATCCCATACTCCTACTTTATCCCTCCCTCCTGCCATCTCCCCTTTGGTAACCATGAGTTTGTTTTCTGTGTCTGTAAGTCTGTTTCTGTTTTGTATATAGATTCATTTGCATTGTTTTTAGGTTCCACATGTAAGTGATACCACATAGTATGTGTCTGTCTGACTTAGATCAGTAAGTGTAGGATTCTCTAGATCCATCCATGTTGCTGCAAATGGCAACATTTCATTCTTTTTTATGACTGAGTAATATTTCATTGTGTATATATATACCACATCTTCTTAAGCCAATTGTATGTTTATGGGTACTTGGGTTGTTTCCACGTCTTGACTATTGTAAATAGTGCTGCTATGAGCATCGGAGTGCATGTATCGTTTTGAATTATTAGAGTTTTTGTCTTTTCTGGATATATACCCAGAAGTGGGATTGATGGATCATATGGTAGCTCTATTTTTAGTTTTTTAAGGAACCTCCATACTGTTCTCCATAGTGGCTGCCCCAGTTTACATTCCAGCCAACGGTGTGCAGATATTCCCTTTTCTCCACACCCTCTCCAACATTTATTATTTGCAGACTTTTTGGTGATGGCCATTCTGACCAGTGTGAGGTGATACGTCATTGTGGGTTTGATTTGCATTTCTCTAAATTAGGTTATTGACCATCTTTTCCTGTGCCTGTTGCCCATATGTATGTCTTCTTTGGAAAAATGTCTATTTAGGTTGTCTGCCCATTTTTTGATTGGGTTGTTTGGGTTTTTTTTGACATTCAGTTGTACAAGCAGTTTGTATATTTGGGTATTAACCCCTTGTCAGTCGCATTGTTTGCATATATTTTCTCCCATTCTGCAGGTTGTCTTTTAGTTTTGTTGATGGTTTCCTTTGCTGTACAAAAGCTTTTAAGTTTGTACATTTGTTCATTGTACACTATACATTTTATAATCCGTGATTTTAGTAATAAGAATGTACTCACATTTTATTGCCTGCACTTAAAATTGAAAAAAAAAAACGGTTTCTTTTTTTTTATCTTTATTGGAGTATAATTGCTTTACAGTGGTGTGTTAGTTTCTGCTTTATAACCAAGTGAATCAGCTATACATATACATATATCCCCATATCCCCTCCTTCTTGCATCTCCCTCCCACCCTCCCTATCCCACCCCTCTAGGCGGTCACAAAGCACCGAGCTGATCTCCCTGTGCTATGCGGCTGCTTCCCACTAGCTATCTGTTTTACATTTGGTAGTGTATATACGTCCATGCCACTCTCTCACTTCGTCCCAGCTTACGCTTCCCACTCCCCGTGTCCTCAAGTCCATTCTCTACATCTGCATCTTTATTCCTGTCCTGCCCCTAGGTTCTTCAAAACCTTTTTTTTTTTAGATTCCGTATATATGAAAAAACATGATTTCTTAATTGGTAATGTTAGTCTCAGTTATGTGAGTTTTGTGGTTCTTCAGTCAGTCATTCTCTAACAATATAATTCATTTTGATGGTATTCTTTGGTATGAGTTTTTAGTCTGCTTTTCTTTCCACAAACCAAAGAATGCAGTCAGGCTTATATAATCTTTTTTCATATTGCATTAAATTTTTAAATGTATTTTTGGGTACACATATGACTAGATTACTAATCAGGAAGTGAATTGCTATGGAAATTTAAATTATGTCTTAAAATTTATCAAACTCATGACTGTGTTATTTATTTCATCTAGAAATAGTTTTGTAAAAGTAAAATGGCATTAACTATTCGGTCTAATTTCAATAATATTTCTTACTTTTGTTTTATTTTAACCTCTGTTTTGAAGAATTTTTTTATTGTTTGTAATGATATTGAGGTGCATGTTATTATTTCATGATAGTACAGTCACAAAGTAATTCCTTCTACTGTAAGGGTTTTTTAATTTTTTGCTTTATATATAAGACTAAATGATTGAAGTACAAGCTTTCTATGAAGTATTTGCAAATAATTCAGGCTCCAAATCTGCTCATTATAAACTCCGCTTCTACATAGAGTACTTGATGTGTCTCAATGTTCCTGAATTGGGGGGGTGACAGAATATCTAAATCATAATCTATTGTTGGAAGATCGATGGATTATGATGATCTAATTACGTCAGTCTTGCTAAGTTATTGCTGCCCCATATACATAGAAAAATAATAAATTATCAGCCATCTAATAAAAGAATATAATTTCATGAAAAGAACTCTGGGTACATCCATAAACCATGAGAGCAAAGCTAGAATGATTTCCCACCAGAACCTTAAGGTAGAATTTATATTTCATTTATTGCATGCATTTTTTAATGCACGGGTAGAATTTTGTGTAAGAGATTTTGTTTTCACTTTTTATTCTAGCATTCATAAAAATCAATATTGTGAAGTTAGCTCAGCAGAAAAGCCTGGTTTGGGGACATTTTTTGACTAATACAAAGCTATTTTTAAATGTACATTTATTATATTTTAAAGGCTGTAAAGCTTATTTAATATAATCTTGCCCCACCCACATTTCATTTTCCTCTCTTCCACTTCGAGAGTTATATTTTTAGGGACTTTTTTATGTGCAAAAAAAAAAAATTTAGCTGAAACAGCTCTCCAATAAATTATAAGTAGGGGAATAAAAGTCAGCATTCTGTCTTCATTAAAATTTGTTGATTTGGAAATGTGAGAGGACATTTCCTGCACTATGAAGACTGCCATGATGATGAACTTAGTAACTTCATGTTGTATTTGCACAAATCATATGTACATATAGATGTCTGTATAAAGAATTGTCTTCCTTCCATCATAGAAAATTATTGAATACAGGTTGTCTGTAGAAAATTATTGAACATAGTTTGTCTGTGCCCTCACTCCTTTCCTCCATATGTTTTATGTGTGTGTTTTGTAGTTCACCTAAGTGTAATTCTTTCTCTCATTCACTATGCTGGTCTCAGTGCAAGATCAGTAGTGTGGAACTCTCTTGGCTATAATTTTCCCACAAACTTTTCCATAAGTATATGAAGTGAATCCTGTTGACAAAGTAGAACATGTATAAGAAGAGCAGAGAAATACACAAATTCCAGGAAGGCTACTTTCCATTTCTACCCTTCTCTCAATGTAGAATTTACAAACATTTAAAACTATCCTTGGGACTTCCCTGGCGGTCCAGTGGTTAAGAGTCCTCACTTCCAATGCATAGGGCACAGGTTTGATCCCTGGTTAGGGAACTAAGATCCTGCATGCCATACAATGCAGCCAAAAAATAAAATAGAATAGAATAAAATAATAGAATAAAATAAAATACCACCTATAGCTTTCAAATAATAAAATTTTAAAAAACCTATCCTTATTTGTGAACAATTTGAAACATATCCATGCCATTTCATATTATTTTTTTGACCAAATCGTGTTTGGTGAACACGAGTAGTAATTATAATACCATCAAATAAACATTTACTCACTAGTTGAGGCTTTACTTCCTCCTCCCCCCAACAGCCACCCTCTATGAGAGGTGTGGAGAGGCAAATAACTACAATTGTAAGCTTATGTCATTTGAGTGGAATGGAAACAACAGGTATTCTCTTAGGAAACAAACCAAGGCCCATGGTAGCCTCAGCAGATGCCACAGATTACACACAGGGGCCATCACGGCCCCTCTGCCTCGATAACTGCATAGCCTGTGCCAATACTGTGGACCTGGGGGTCGAGGGGAGTGGATGCCTTAGGTTAACTTTTCCCCAAGCCCTCAGCTGTTAGATGCATGAATATATCTTCTGGAGTTTAGTCCTGGCATCTTTTCTGTTTACTGTGTTTTTTTCCTTTATGAATTAATTATTAATATGCCAAATTATGTTGGCTCTCCCAGAGGTCATAACATCATTCATCGTCTGCTTGTAGATTGAAATAAATCTTACTCTTTTGACATATCATTCAGAATTTCTTGATGCTGCTGGCCACATTGCAATGCATTTACTTTGATCCAGTGATTTTTAATTTATTTCAGTCCTCACAAAATTGCTGTGTACTCTGAAACTACATTTCTAGATAATATCATGTGTAAAGTTCACTGAAACGTTAGATTATGGAAAAATATTAATTAAAAAACATATTTGCCCAATATTGGGTTGATATTTTCAAGAGAAAGCATATTTTTAAGCAAAGTAGGATAGATAGGTTATATTTTTAAGAATTATGAGAACAAGAAACTGGATATTTATGTAAATAAATAGCAACCGAATATTTAAATAAAATATATAAAAGGAAAATACACAATAGCAAAAGTATCTCGTATCTTGTATTTTGTCTATAGAAACTGACACATCATTCATTGCTGCCACTGGGTTATATGGCATTTGCAAATAAGGACTGGAATGGTTTCTCAAATCTTGTCATACCTGGGGACACTTCAAAACCAGTTATGTTGATAGTTGAGTTCTAAAGAAGTCCGGTGTTATAAAATGGTTTGATTCTTAGCTTTGAAAAAGGGAATTTCATTTGAAAGACTGAAGCAATGACTTTAAAACCTATTCATCTTAAGGAGTTTTTTAAAAATTGTAATAATCAATACTCTTTTTTTAAGTTATAGAAATGTAATAAATATAGCTATAAAAGTCAGATTGACTGTTAATGAACATTTCAATTCAGTACTATATAGTTTGGCTTTTGAGTCTAAGGAGTGTTAATTATTATTATAATTTATTATTGTATGAACATTGTTATGGAGACACTTTAGGGGCTTATAATAATCTTCAAAAAATCTTTCAGGGTAATCTTTCAGGGAAAGCTCTGTTCTTGAAACAAATTACAAATGAGATCTTCATGTCATTAGAGGTATATACAACAGAGAAAACTAGACTACACAATTTATTCAGCTCTCTAAGGTGATAGAATATTCTTCTGAATAAAAATAACTTTGCAGTTGTACATAATCTGCATTAGAAGCTTATAGATTGATTTACTTTGAATTCCCATGTATTCCCATGTATTCAAAACTTGCCATACAGCTTATTTTCTTTTTAAGGACATATTTTTATTTATTTTATTTACTTTTAACCTGTTTAGCTTATGTTTACTTTTTCTGTTTCTGATATAAGGATCCTTATAACCAAAAATGTATTTATTTGTAGTGCCTGGCCCTGTACCAGTCAATTCTCTTCAAGGAACATCCTTTGAAAATAAGATCTTCTTGAACTGGAAGGAACCTTTGGATCCAAATGGAATCATCACTCAATATGAGGTACTGGGAGAATAAGGAAGTTTATTGAAATATGGATTGAAGGGGAGAGTAAAAGAAAATGTTAGTGAAAAGTAATGGAAAAGAAGTAAGTGAGAATTGGGAATTAAAATCAATGTTAGTTCTTCTCTGTTTTAATTTATAAATTCCTTGATTCCAAAATTAAGCATCAAAACAAATGTTGTATGGCATCTAGAGTTTTCAAATTCTTAAGTAAATGTTTTTGTTTTAGAGAAGTAGGATGGGCCTTGTCAAACAGACTTACTGGTGATTGTAAAGAATAAATTTTTATAAAATTAAGAAACTCATATTTCACACTATGATTTAGGAGAGGCCATTCAATGTCAGTTGTTTCAGAGTAGGGGAGAAACACCTGAAAAGCAAAATATATCATAAACCTGACTATTACAGAGCTTCATCTCAACTTTGAATATAAATCATTATCTTATTTTTAAATATGAGAACCTGAAAAGAAGAAAGGAAAGCATCATTTTAATTGCACAAATGTGTAGTTCTGTTCCTGGGTAATCAGTGTTGATTATAGCATAAAACACTTACTTTCTAGTGGCAACAGAGTACATCACAGGAATGGGGAGTTTTGTTTGCAGAGAGTTTATTACACTATTCGATTTCACTTCTAGTGATTGGTCTGTTCAAATTATCTATTTCTTCTTGATGCAGTTTTGGTGGGACTTTCTGGGTTTCATATGCATTATATTATATATGTCCATAAGATTATATATAGATATATATTCATATTTAAGTATATTCATTTATCTTTTGATGGAAGAAAATAGATGTATATTGATCCAGTCAGATAACTCTAGGTTTATCTGTGGATGAATAGATAAATAAATAGAGAGACAGCCAGACAGACAATAGATACAGAATGACAGTGAAATAACCATATCAAAAAGAGAAGGAAAAGTGAAAAAAATGTGATTCATTCCACACAGATGCCCTTGAATGCTATCTTACTCAAGGGGGTTTATTTAGAATGTATTATGACTTATATTGGATATGTAACAGGAAATATATTTCTTAAAACAGGTCAGTTACAGCAGCATAAGATCATTTGATCCTGCAGTTCCAGTGGCTGGACCTCCCCAGACTGTATCAAATTTATGGAACAGTACACACCATGTCTTCATGCATCTCCATCCTGGAACCACCTACCAGTTTTTCATAAGAGCCAGCACAGTCAAAGGCTTTGGGCCAGCCACAGCCATCAATGTGACCACCAATATCTCAGGTATGCAAATGAATACAGGGCAAACAGAATTGGTTTGTAATAGCATGTCCTAGAGAATCACATATATACTGAGTGTAATTTACCTCATTTATTGAATCTTTAATATAATTAGTCATGATTGAAGGCACTTTAAAGTGCCTTCAATACAGATTCTACAGATTATTTGTTATATGTCCAAACCCCCCAAATCTCAAAATCTGTCATTTTTTAATTGACAAAGGTCTTTTTAAAGACTATATTATATCTTAATTAGAAATTTTTAAAAGTTCATTATGAAAGTTCATATTAAAAACCTATTATACATTTGAGGAGTTGGTAATTATTATGGTATCTGATCTTTACTGTAAATGGATTTTATCAAAAGCATGGTAGAAGATCCTTGCAGTACTACATACTTTGTCTCTCTGTTCCATTTTTCCCTGACATTCTGATAATTTTATGACAAACAAATATGAACTTTTCTTTCTCTTAGAGATCTCACATAAATTCATCTAAATTTCAGAATGGTAATGTGCAGGAGAATTTTAGGTTGATTAACAAATACAATTAAATTTCACATTATGTTATGTTCACAATTTCATAGTTTGCTAGGAATTAACTTTGTAATATGCCCTATATCTACCCCAGTGTATGTGTATTAATATTTTATCTTATTTATTTAAGATTACTAAAACGGATATATGTTACTTATGTAAATGAAAAGTTAAATTTGAAAAATAAATGTTTTAAAGGGTCAACCACTTAACATATTAAAATACTAATTTTGAATTTGTAAATTCTTTTTGTTCCTTCATGTTCATTTTTATTATAGTTCTACATAGCATATATTGGTGGTATATCATAATACATCATTAAAAAATCTCTACTATTCTTCTGAAATTATATAATTTGAATCAGAAAGAAACCACATACTCTAATTTCTTTAAGTCTAAAATTTTATTTGGAAATTTTGAATATAATATAAAACTTTAAAAATTTATGTCATGGAAAAAATTATTCCAATATGAGTTATGGTTCCTTTTGCATAGCATTTGATATATCTTAATAGTCTAATAAAAAAGAATTTTAAAATAGTATTCATTATGTTAGAAAATAGCAAGGTATTAAAATTGTCAATTCTTTTCTTGATGGAACAATTCTAAATCATCAATTTAAATATTTATTGAAATTATTTTACTAGAAAATATGACTTGGTGATATGATGATATAATAAAACATATTTCCTACCCTTTAGAATTAGCAGTAGTGCTATAAATAAGATCCTTCAACAGAGATATGTACAAAATTTACATAAACTTTATAAAACTGAGAACACTGAACAAATGAACATTATTGAGAGCCAAAATTTATTGTGGTTCAGACACAGTTTTTTTTTTATTGAGTAAAAAAACTTATAAGGACCAGAACACCCACCTAGCATTTTCTTTGAGTTATTTAACTGCAGTTTCACTTGAAGCAACCTATGTACATGGATACTTGATTTGAACCTTAAAACTTCGTTGCAATCACTGTATCTTGGGAACACATAGTAATCAAGCTAAGGCTAATGAAATTTATGGTTAGTGTGGTTCTCAGGCTCACTTGAACTTTTAAGGTAATTTATTGTTATTTATCCCTTGAGTCCAGTAATTCTATCTTTCAGCATTTTAAAAGCAACTTAAATTAAAGTGAAATCAAGTTATTGAAGGCATGATGCTTGGCAGTATTGTTTATATGTATGTGTGTGTGTGCGTGTATGTATAATACACATATGATATATTATACACCCATATAAAATAATACTCATATACATATTATGCCTATATAGTATCTGTTGATTCTACTTGTAAATAAGTCTCAGATAATTTGCCTCTTTCTAAACTGTTTCTTTCTTTCCATCTGGATCATATTTTAAGCAGATCATTGACATATCTTTCGAAGCAGCATCCTTGCCTTTAGACTTGCCTTGCTCCAGTGTTTTTTTCTATTCATCTTTGTACAACATATATTTCTTCCTTAATTTTTTTCAAAATCAAGTATATTATATCCAATATGATAAAGCCCAATCATCCTTGCATGATTAGCATTTATGACCCTTCATTTTATGGCCCCTCCCATCCTCCACTCCTACCCATGAATCCAAAGTTCCAGGCATAGCAAACTAATTGTAGCTGTTAGAACACTCTGTGTCCTTTCACGTGATGATATCTTCAGATATTCTGTTTCCTCTCTCTGGAATATTATTCCATGCATTCTCTTTCTGATGAGTTTTTATTTTTTTATTTTTTTTTTATTTATTTATTTATTTATTTATTTTTTTTTTGCTGTACGCGGGCCTCTCACTGCTGTGGCCTCTCCCGTTGCGGAGCACAGGCTCCGGACGCGCCGGCTCAGCCGCCATGGCTCATGGACCCAGCCGCTCCGCGGCATGTGGGATCCTCCCATACCGGGGCATGAACCCGTGTCCCCTGCATCGGCAGGCGGACTCTCAACCACTGCGCCACCAGGGAAGCCCCTACTCTTCTCTTAAAATTCAGCTCAAGCACTGCCTAAACAGTGAAAGTCTTCCGTTTCATCTTCCCGGTCCCCAACACTAGTTTAGCTGTGGTCCCCCAGCATCCAGATCGCCTGGAAATATCCTGGAAATGTACATTATCAGGCCTCTCCCCAGACCTACTGAATCAGAAACTGTAGGGGAGAGGGGCAGCGATCTGTGTTTTAAGAAACCCTCCAGGTGCTTCTGATCTCCCTAGTTTGAGAACCACTGTGTTGGCTAATTAACTGTCCCCTCTTTTGGTGACCTAAATTTTGCTATAATTTTTTTGCTTTTTATAAGACTCTCACTCTTGATAAATATGAATCCCTACTTTTAATTCTATAAATGTCAAAAACCACACTTCATTTGCTTTTATATTTATAGCATGTCTCGTAAAATTTGACACATAATAAATATTCAGTAAATGTTGAATGAAATACTCTAAAATTTTTATTAAATACTATTTGTTCTCAATTTTTCTGTTAATGCACACATTTCACTGTTCATATACTCCCTTAAACATCTTTCTGCATGGAAAGCATCAAAAGCCATTTGAGGTTATTCACCCAGTTCAAGATTAGGAAGCCCTCTCACCCCCAAGCATTGTCAAATATTTTGAAAAATTTTAAGTTTCTTCTTTTCAAGAATGTGGCAACTAATGCACTAGTTCATGGTAAATAACAGCTAAAGTTCCCATTCCCATTCAACATACTTCCTAGATATGTTTCTATTGTGACCACAGGGGTGAAAGCAGTCCAGGCTAATGCTGGGTCATTCCACAACCATTAGGTCATAAGCAGCACCACCTCTCCCAGGCAGCCCTTTACCTAGGTTCCTGCCATTTCTATCTCCACATCTCCAGGTGCAGCCAGGCCTATGCTGTTGACACCTTCCTCCCATCCCATCAATGCTGATTTCACAATCTCAGGACACTAAAAGCTAAAACATCTTCACAAAATGTTTGGAGTGTGTGTCACAAGCTGCCAGATTATAATTTAAATTTCAACAACAAATCTTTGCTTCATATCTTCTGCTGCTTTAGGTTCCTGGAGTTAACACTCAGTGGCATATGTTAAGGTACAGTTTAGATATTAAGTATTGATTTTTCCCTTAGTCAGGATCATTTATTCATCTTGAACTATGATATATTTCTGTTCATTGATTGAAACCTTTTTTTCCTCATTAATCATTTATCAGCTCCAACTTTACCTGACTATGAAGGAGTTGATGCCTCTCTCAATGAAACTGCCACCACAATAACTGTATTGTTGAGACCAGCACAGGCTAAAGGTGCACCTATCAGGTAAGAGGGGGAGGGGATTTTGAGATATTCATGAACTGAACCATTCACTTCTCTGTGCTGTTTCATTTAACAGCTTTGCTCTTTGATTTTATTTTCTCTAGTCCCATTTCATTTCCCTTCCTCTCTTGGCATCTATGGTATACGAGCTGTGAAGGTATTTGTCAGGTATAGAATGAGAAAATAACTCCTGTCCATTGCATTAAATCTGTTATGAATAATTTCATGAGTGATTGAAAAATAGGAAGCTTTGAGGAAATAAAAGGAAAATAGTTAAAATGAATGCAGCCAATGTGACCTTTAATTCCTAAATTGTTGCTTATCGGGAATTCCATTGTAAATATTAAAATTCAATTTGCCATTTACTTTATCCAGTATTAAAATCTCCCACCTTATCCTCATCTTGCAGAAATTATGAGCCATGTTATTTTCAGGGATTGAGTCAAATCATTCTAACGATTTTAATTCCTGTGTGTTTGTAATTAGACGGATTGTCCAAAACTTAGGCAAGTTTCCATTTGAAACTTGTAGATTTTGTGGATACTTTTGTTTTCATACTTCTGTTGAGAAATAAATCAAGGCAGAGAAATTAGTGCATGTAATTCATAATTGAGTTATATCAAGTTGTTTACATATTCATGAAAAAATAAAATTAATCTTTTTTCTATGTGTAAAATGAATACATTTGATCTTATGAGCACATATTAACCATTTAAATAATCCTATATCATTGGAAAGGAAGAAATATTTTTGTTAATTTAAAAAAAAATTGATAAAAGAACCTGAGTCCATAAAGGAGATTCTTACCTCATGTCTGGCTGAAAATCATGGTAATACCACACGAGAGAAGAAGAGATGATTGGATACATTTGTAATATAAACACTTGTGAAACACTGGCTACGTGAAAATGCAAAGTGCATACTGCTATTCATGAATGAGTGATCTGTGAGTCTCATTGCTGGTCCAAAGGAGGAAGAGAAAATGCCCGCATTCAACGTCGTTTACTATTGACCAGTAATCAGAGTCATTCACATGTTCCTACCTGTGCTAAAATTTACTTTATAGTTGTTCAGTTCTGCTACTGTTTAATGAGCTACCAGGTACTTGCAATTATCTTTTAAGAGTTAGATATTTGAGTGAACTCAGCTTTACTTAATGTAAGCTGCACACACAGTATATTATTATTATTGCACAATAGTACTACATAACGTAAATTACCCTCTTTATTAATTTAATCAAATTATTACACAAACATTAACTGACCATGTATTTTGTGCCAGACACTGTGCTAAGCATTGTAAATCAAAGATAAAATGATCACAACAAAACACAAACCTTTGCCCAGATTTGTCATGGACGATCAGAGGGGTCGGCAGCCTTGTAAATCCTTTGCTTATAGTTGGTGTTCACAAACTTTATTGTATTAGTGAGTATATTATCGATAACATGTTTTTAAGTCAAAAGTCCTTCTTTGACTTTATTTACATTTACTTACCACAAAATTTCTAATTTCCAGGAATACTACAAGAAGAAATAATTATATACTTTTTAAAATAAGAAGTTTTTTAAAAGAATGTTACTACCAAGAAAAAAATCTGTTTTCCAACTGACTTGCCCAGCTACCTGGGATCACCCATAGGTGGGTCCTGGTGGCAGGACCAGACTGGTCTAGTCAAGCTATTAGGCTTCAGATGAGCCCTGCCTCCTTTGCTTGTTTGACTCATGCAGTCGGGTAATCTTGTCTTCCTTCCTCTGACCACATCCCTACCTTCAACACCGCTACCAGTAACTGGAGGCTGATCTTGAGGCTCATCTTGTCCAGTGCTCGAATTTCTTTGAAAATGAGAACCCAATTTGATTAATCCATTTTCATATCGCTGTATTTATGGTACTTCAAATCTTTGATTGGATCCTCATCACTCCCTTCAGATTGTTGAAACTAGTTGACTTTCTACCCAATTTCTTTTTTATTTATGTCAGTCTATCAGAATCTCTTTTCTGCTAATGCTTGTTGCCATTCCACTTTGTGGCCCATCACCTCACCTCTGGGTAAAAGCCAGACCTGTTTACCACCTAGCTAAACCTCCTTAGAGTATCCATTTGTTAGCTTTGTCTGCTCTCACAGGCCCTAAATACTAGGTTCTATCTTTCCCTACTTTTCAGTACTACTAGCCTCTGCCAGACTGCATTTTACCATCAGTTTGTTCCAACTCCAGTGGAAATATAAATCTTTCTCCTCTGGTGTACCTAATGTCAAACAAACTCCAATTTCCAAAGCCTCTGTTATAGCGCATAGGAAATCCTTGTTATGCAGAGTTTGTACATTTAGTTTAGTTTAGTTGTACCAAGAAAGCTAAAATTATCAATGGTTTCCATATAAATTTATTGATTCAGTAGCATTCAATATGTGCCAGAAGCTGAGATGATTACTTAGAATAGAAATCATGAAAGCAAATGTAGTATGTACCCTCAAGTGGAGGTGGTAGACTCATAAATGAATGGTAACAATGCAGTATGATAAGTGAAGTGACAGCAGCTCGAAAATGTGGTACTAGAGCTGAGTTTTGAAGGAGAAGTAGAAATGAGCTTAGCCAAGGATCACTTTGAGGAGAGGAGAGAGGTTGCTCAGAAGAAAAGGGACAATGGGCTTTCCAAATGACCACAAAGAGAAAGACTGGATATGTGACATAGTGTAGCATGTTCTATTGATAGAACAGCAGGTAGTTCAGGTCGTTGAGAAGGAAGGGTGTGTGGGAGAAGTAACAGGAGCTGAGAGTGGAGAAAAAAGTAAGAGCCCTAGCAAGAGGCTGTTTAGTGTCCGTCTAAAAACTGAAGGTGGCCACAGAAGGATTTTAAGTGGAAACTATCTTGAGCAATTGTATATTCTTAGAAAGATCACTCTGAGTAGAAACATGGAGAATGAACTGAGGGTAAACCAGACCTGAAGGCACAACAGTCTCAATGAGAAGAGCTACTGGACCACACTACAATGAAAGCAATGGAAATGCAGGTGAGGCTATGCCTCCCATATAAGATTTTACAGTGGTAAGGTGTATAAAGCTTGGTGAGAGGAGTGATAGAATGGAGACTACGGGTGAGAGATGATGGTAGAATTTATTTTAGAGGTGATAACAGAGCAAAAAGTCATTTAAGAATTCAAGATATTGGTTTTTTGAGGTTTTCAAGTAATAAATATTTTTATTGTTTTATTTGATTACTACCCCAAATCAAACAAAAGGCGTGCTCTCTCTTTGGAATGAGTTATTTGGTATATTATAAATTATATAATATTTCTGTATATTTGCCTATCTTACCAATGCTTTAACCTAGCTTTCTTTCTAAGGTGTCATGATGTGTACAAAATTTTGTACACCCCAGTGAAAAATCCTGTTCTGAATAATGCAGAACTCAGTATCACCAACCACTTTGTTCTTCAGTATTCATTAAGATGGTGTCCATATGCTAACGTAAAACTTGTGCAATGTAGTTCTGGCAAGTGTGGTTCTTTGACAAAATTAATTTTTGAATATATAATCATTCTAAAGGTTGTAAGTTGACTTAACTAGACCTTTGAATCTCCTTACCAACTTTTTTGAGATCTAGCCTTAAAACTGTCATCACTTGACAATCATTACTATGATTCAAAATGAATATTGCCCACATTTGGAATCCGTTCCCTAGAATGCATAATTTATTTTTTTCTGAAATATTTTATATTCTTCTTAAATGAACTCAAATTCTAACCTGAGTAGGTATAATTATAAATTAGAATGTGTAGAATGTCCCATTTATTAAAAGATTGACCCAATGTAGCTGTGTTTTCATATAATGAAAATAGCAGCAGAATATTGCTAAAACACAGAGAAGAATTCCTCATTGGTGAACTCAGTTTATTGTAAGGTGTAATAATGAATGTGTGTTTTATCACAGCATTTTCCAAATATAAGCTCTACCTATTTTAAGCTGGCAGGAAACTATCTATTCTAGGGTATAACTAAATGTTTATTTTGTAGGTAAAACCTAAACTTGCATTTTAAAATATTAAGTACCATATATTTTTAGATAGGTAACTAGGATATAGTCATGAAATGCCATCAAAACCATCATTTCTTCCACAGTTATATTAGGAAAAGAAAGTGTCTGATGCTCAGTGTTAGCTTAACAGATATACGGATCAGAATATAGAACTGAGTTTAGTTGGAGTACAAACCTTGTATGTTGGAGTTATTTCCTGGGTCAGTTGGTCACATATACACAGCTTGAAACATTAGGACTACCGTCCTCATAGATCTGCAGAGTATTTCATTACAAAGAGATCAAATAGTTGCATCTGATTTTCCTTTGGCCCCATTTTATGGGCACACAGGTCATGTGGTCCAAGTAAAATCAAATAGATGTTATTTTAACTTAATGTTTATTCTATAGAATCATAGTAGGTAGGATTTTTTTTTTTTTCTAACGGAAACCATGAGGAGGTGTGCCCTTTGTGTTAAATCTTCTTTCCAGCCTTTAGAGGACTTCAGCCCAGCCAACAACTTTTGCGACCTTGAGAAACTCTGAGCCAGAACCTCTAGCTGAGCCACTCCCAAGTTCCTGATCCCTAGAAACTGTGGGATAATAAATGCCTGTTGTTTTGAGCCACAGAGTTTGGGGATAACTTGTTATGCAGCAGGAGATAACTAATACAAGCACCCACAAAGCTGAAGCTTTCTCTTCCTTCAGGTTTCTGCTTAAAGGGCACATAGGTCTTTCTTGACCACTGCTTATAAAATAGAACTCTTCATCCTGTCATTCCCTATGCCCCATCTTGATTTATTTTTCTTTATTGTTTTTATCCCCTCTTCAACATATGTGTAGTTTTTTTTTTAATTTATGTTTATTTTTTTATATTTCCCTAATAAAATGTAAGCTTCATGAGAGGAGAGACTTTTACTACTATGTTCATTATTGTAACCTCAGCACTTAAAATGGTGCATGGATACTATTATAATAGTATAATACCAGATAGTATTTGTAATGTAGCATGGTAGTGATAAAAGCAATAAATATTATAAGACAGTGGTTCTTGCCCTTTTCTCAACCCCAGAATTCCCAGAGAGATACTACTGATAGTACCTATCAATGCATCTGTGGCATTATCATTTGTGGGTGGATTAAGGACTAAATTGAAAAGGCATCCCACATGACTGAGTTCTACCCATAGTTCACCCTTTCGTTACCTCTACCTCAAGCATTACTTCCATTGGCTTTAGGAGACAGAGTAATTACTGAGTGAACTAGTTAGAGAAGGCTTTATGTCAGAAGTAGAAAAGCTAGAAAAGGAGAAAGGAGGAAACTCTTTGACAGTATATTTGGTATGTTTAGGTAACAATGGTCATACAAGTTTGAGATGGGTGATATACATTAGGAGGTAGTGAGAGCAAGATGGAGATACCAGGATGTGGTAAGATATTAACCCCGGTGTAGTGAGAATAGATTTTGATGATGGGAGAGCATCACATAATTTTGACAAAGCTGAATGTTGGAGAAGAGTAGTTAATGTCCAAAGTGGTGTTTTTGGAAAATATCAGCAGTGTTCAAAATGATTCTCTTTTGCATTCTCCATGAACAGTTTATGGCGTACAGAGAATACTCAAAAGATAATTGACAGAATGTATGGCTAGGTAGGTGGGTGCCTAGATTACCTGAAGGAGAAAATGAAGGCAAGAAAACTAGACCAGTAATATGAACATAAAGTTATAAATATCTCCCTAATGCTGGAAGCAATGAGTATAAAAAGAAATGGTATATTGCAAGGGAGCTAAAACATGATTAAAAATAAAATTGGTTAAAGTTAATGCCAGCATTTTGAGCTTTGTTGATTCAGAAACTAGTAGTTCCTCTTACAGAAATAGGAAAGTTGTGATAGACCTGGATTGTATGTTTAAGGAGTGAAGAAATGGAGAGCAGGAAACATGATGTGCACCAAAATGGTCATTAAACCTTTACTTCTGTGCATTATCAAAATGTTGGCATTGGGGCAGTCAGTAGGAACAATGGTGGTTATGAGATCTTGGGAAGTCTATTGATGAGAGGAACTGTAAAGCATTAGAGCTAGGGAATTTCTCCTGAAGCTTTAAGCAGACATTTTAGATAAAAAAGTGAGGAAGTATACAATTGTATAATTTGTTATTTGATATCACCTAGAAGTTGTACAAGCTAAAACTTAAACCAGAATCACAGAGGGTATAATTCCTAATGGGTTAAAAAAAAATCCATTGTAGGTTGTTATAGGCGACTTTGAGTTCATCTCCAACATTTTTAAACATTAAATAAGGAAGAACATCTACCATGTCTATCATATAATTGCTTTGAGCTAATGGCAAAATCCCTGTGTATGTTTTTTTTACAGTCATAACTGAAGGGAAGTTGTACGATGAGAAGTCATTATTTGGCCTCCTAAAAAACTAAAAATGACTACCTACCAATGTTTAATCAAATTAAATTACAGTATAGTGAAATCATTTTTAGTTTTTTAACATAAAGAAATCATATTTTGAGTGTTAAGATTCATGATGCCAGTATATTGATTTTAACTTAATTGTAGAAATATTTTAAAAATTAATTAAAAGGAATGGGGAAATATGAAATATAGGTAGAGTGAATAAAACTATCTGATGGCTTTGGAATATTTAAATTTGCCAGAGTACTAAGCTCAAATAATATTTAGATCTTGCTAGAGTTAAGTACCATTAGGTAATCAGACCCCACAAGGATGAAAGAGCACAGACCCATTACATGTAATCGGTCAAATCACTTCTAATTTGATTTCCCATTCCTTATTTTCTGTCCTTTAATTTGTACTGATAAATAAGAAAGTAGCAGGGAAAAAACAACTTTAGAAAAATGCGGAATATGTGGTAAAGAACAACATACTCAGACAAATTGAACAATGAAGGTAAGATCATTTATTTTAAAAAGAACTTCATAATTTTTAGTTTGGGGCTCCATCTCAAGTTCGATGAGATCTTTCCCAAAGAGCAGATCGTACCTTTTCTTCCTTTACTCCCCTCCAACATCGGCAGTTTGCTTTTGTTCTTAATAGATCTGAAGAGACAAGCTGACTTGTGTGAAGTTCCTTAATTTGGAATGTACAACCTATGTCATTTTAATAGAATTAGTTAAGACTGAATGTTCACCAGATGTTCTGGATTTTTCTAGAGGTATGGACTAATTAACAAGGAATTTATTTATAAAGATTAGGTTAAACAATTAGCAAGGATGGGTAATTATCATTATTGCCCATTAGCGCAAGAACATAAGGTTAGATTTATTTGAGGAGTGTGCATGTGAGAGTTTATCTACACATATGTATGTATCCACAGGATACACAGATGTATAACATACAGATATAGATTCTAAATTAAAAATAAACAGAAAAAGAAAAGACTAGGTTTGCCTAACATACCATATGTCAGCTATGATCTCTCTCCTTTTTTTTTTCTCTCCAAGGGCTATGCTTATGTATTTCCTGTATTTTAAAAGTGACAAGTGCCTGCTCCACAGACCCCTCAGAGAGCATGTATCTTGTCAATAGGGTTCCCTGGAGCTTAGAGAACCAACTTGGCAGAGGTATAGAGAATGATACAGTATATATAATTTCAAATAACATAGAATTCTGCCTTAGTTACTTGCCCAAATCTCAGTTTCTGACATTTGTACAATTTCTGTCCTATTTCTAAAGGAAAGGAGATGGATACCAACCTACCAATTTCTTAGCATTATTTTAATGAAAAATGGGAACTTGAATAATTAGGAAGAAAAGAAAATCTTTAATTTATAAAGCTCCTTTCTCTTATTCTATGTTAAGTTTTCTGTTTCTAGGTATAACAGAGTTTATATTAAATTAGAGTTTTATACTAGATTCTAAACTGGCATAAAATTTAATGTCTAATTGCCTTCGATGCAAATTTTATCTCTCTCTCGCCTTTCTTTATTTTTTGGAAGTTCATTAAAGAAAATATTCTATTGCTGCTGGAGATCCCTTGAATAGCAACTGGTTTCTCCATATAGAATGAGCATATTTGCCTGGAAGTTCAAGATTCAAACACACATCCCTACACACAGCTTATTTATATTTAATTTATATGTGACCATAGTGCATTCTCTCATAATTGTCAGGAATTTAAAAATATATTTCTTTTAAATTCATTATATATATGTAATATACAAAATATATAAAAATATATTGATAATGTCAGTTTTCTCAGGTGTACATTACCTAAAAACAGTTTGCCTAAAGAATGTCCTACAAAGAAAATTATTAACATACCAGTTGCAGAAATTGATTAAAATTTTAATTAGTGATGAGGCAGATCTTTATTTTAAAGTTGCATTATTTTCTCTCTCCTTTCCTCTATAAAAGATTAGCTATTAGAGAAAAGTTTTAAGACTTTTAAGAAAGGTATTAGAAGGTTTAAGTTTGAGGTTTAATAGGCCAAATGCCATCTGTTCCTACAATTTGTAACACTTTATTATTAACAACTCTAGCAGAAGGAGGCAGTCTATTTCGGTGGCGAGGACAGATTTCTGTCCATCT
Source organism: Tursiops truncatus (assembly GCF_011762595.2). Lineage (NCBI taxonomy): Eukaryota > Metazoa > Chordata > Mammalia > Artiodactyla > Delphinidae > Tursiops > Tursiops truncatus. The sequence goes on along the minus strand of NC_047045.1, from coordinate 55,509,267 downwards.
GTGCCCGTATTGCAGCGTGTCACTTGTGCTTTAGATCTGCATAGCTCTGAGCCGAAGTTGATGCCATGGCAAGGTCAAGAGGTGGAGAAGCCTGTCAGCACATTCTGTCTCTAACACGATGACAGCCACAAACTGGGGCTTCAAGCCCCGCCCTGAGGCAGTCACTCTGTTGGGCCTTGGAGCTGGGCCTTCCACACTATGATTTCAAAGGAAAATGTTAAGTTTAAACATTTTAAAATATCAGACAAAGAACTTAATGTATGATGTGTCTCTGCTTAATGTCAGGTTCCTTATTAGGGTGGTTCATCTCTCAACATTTAAAAATGTGTGGAGTTCTGTGGTGATTCGTCTTTTTTTTTTTTCTTCAGGTCCTTAGTAATTACATTGGGGTTAGAGGGAAGCAGAATCCATGTGAAATTCTATTTTACTGCAAAATAGCTTGAAAACCAGAATGCAGGAGGATAAGTCTGACTTGAAAGACTTTGAAACGTTGCATGTTGACATTAAGTACGCTGTTCCTTTTTTGAGAAATCTCACTATCTAGAATCTCTAAATGTGTGCTTTTTTTTTTTTTTTTTTTCTTTTTCCAAAAAGTGCCTATCAGATTGTTGTGGAGGAATTGCACCCTCACCGAACCAAGAGAGAAGCCAGAGCCATGGAATGCTACCAGGTTCCTGTCACATACCAAAATGCCATGAATGGGGGTGCACCGTACTACTTCGCTGCTGAACTACCCCCAGGGAATCTTCCCGAACCTGCCCCATTCACCGTGGGCGATAATAGGACCTATCAGGGCTTTTGGAACCCCCCTTTGGCTCCACGCAAAGGATACAACATCTATTTCCAGGCAATGAGCAGTGTGGAGAAGGTGAGCTTCCTCCGAGATTTTGCTTTTTCACTGACCCGAGGAAAAGCTGCTGTTGAATTTTATAAATACTCAGTAACATTTGTCAGGTGAAAAAAATAAAAAGTACGAAACAATCGGTGTGTAGCGGGTGTGTTGTTTCTGTTCCCAGCAACATGCACAGTTTGGGGCCTACTGTAGGGCTGGGGCTCCATGCCAGTTACATCGCACAGCATTCCTGTTTCCTAGTAACTGCTTCTCCTTGAGCCCTCTTCAGGAAAGCCCACAAGGGCAATTGTGAGTAAAATGATTTGAAAAGGTGGGTGTGCTGCTGCTGGGACTCCAGCCCCAGTAAATATGGAGCATTGTTCTGTCTTCTTTGCTCAATAGTGGCACGCTTCAGAAGATTAAATTTACTGCAGGATAAACAGAATGCGTGTTCCACAGCAGGCTAATAAACCCTTATAAACTTTTCAGGGGTTACAAGCCAAATAGTAAATAACTAGTAACAGTCCTCTGATTACAAAGTAATAGGGCGCCTGTGGTATATCGTGACAAAACCGAAACAGAAGGCAGCCTGGCAAGGGTGGGATGCTGTGCGGTTAAAGAAGTCTGTTTTCCGTCTCCCTGGCTGCCCTTCTTTTTCCCATTCTGGACACAGTTGTTTTTGAACACTGCCATGGATCCCAAATGAGTATTGAAGAGGGAAACACAACAGGAAGTTAGAAACTACCAGTGGTTCCATACGTGGGGAAATAACCTGGCCTTCTTTCTCTTGAAAGATTTTCTTTCCTAAAACATATTTTTTTAATTAATTTATTTATTTATTTATTTTTGCATGGAGGTGTAGAAAAAAAATGTTGAGAGTAGAAACCTTTTACAACTTAAAATTCAATAGAAGAATGACATTTTTATGTACTTGTAGCTATATAGGAAATTGCTGTATTTGGGTAATTGAGTCCCTGACGTGGGTACCTGGCAGATGTGAAATATGTGCTGTCCTATGGCAAAAGCCGTATTATATCTTGGAATAGTTTCATTGGAAGATATAACAATCCATTTGCATTTCTGTAAGGGGCCATGAGAACTCAGGGTATTGACTGGCTGCTTTTGAATGAAAGCTTTATCTTTGTGCTTACCTGCATGGCTGGTTTACAGTATATGGAAAGAAAAATGCCACAGCATCTTCTAAGATGTACTTCAAAGCCAGAGGCTGCTCATGTTTTAAAATGCTCTTCTCATCTTCTAGTTTATTTTTACCTAAGTGGGAGTTGGCTGCCCACTTCCCACCCACACATCATTCCGTGCCAGTACCATGATGGGACTGCTCAAAAAAGAGACAACCATGGAAGTTTTATTCCATTCTGGGTAGTATGGTTCTGTGTTTGGGTATTCATCTTTAGAAAGGTGAGAGATTCCAGATTAACTTTTGTTACTTGGTCTGTGGTATGAGAGAAGTGTTAATGAATGTCTGTTACTTACAAAGAATTTCCACTGGCACTCTTTAAAAGCTTTGATATGAATTTTCTCTTCTAATTGCTAATATATCTACATGTGGTTTAATCAAAGTACAGAGTAGCAAGAATATATTTCACAGTTATCTTGGAAAAAAGTTTTAAAATTGACATGGCTCCTATCAGCAGAGGCTGGTAATCCTGATAGACTTAACAGCAATTACTTTTAGGAAATCAAAGTCCCTTTGAGCCTTTATGGGAATGTGAAACAGTTTCTTGGAGCTTACTAGGAAGGCTTCAGGTCACAATTAAGTAATAGAAGTGCAGATTTTCATTTTTAATTACTAATTTCCCCCTCAATGCTTTATTTTGTTTAACTTAAAAATAATAAATGCCTAAGAGAAAAGTATATAAAGTCTTGGTTTATCAATCTATAGAACTGCTCAAGATGGAGTTACAAATACACCTTGAAAACAAATAGCCTCTGTTTTGTTCACTGTCTTTAACATCTAGAGGAGGAAAATAATCCCACCAAGAAATATTTAATCTGTAACAACTAGATTAAAAAGGAAAAAAGAACAGATAAAATATGCTGTAACTGTGATGCAATTTTTTGATGATCTTTCTAACTTTCATCATTTAGCTCTTTAGTCATGCTGGGATCCAAGTGAAAGTATGTAATGTTCAGCTTTGGTCTGAGTCTACAGCTATGAGGTGAAAATGAAATTTATATTTGGGGGACTTCCCTGGTGGTGCAGTGGATGAGACTCCGTGCTCCCAATGCAGGGGGGCCTGGATTCGATCCCTGGTCAGGGAACTAGATCCCACATGCCTGTCGCAACTAAGAGTTCGCATGCCACAGCTAAGGAGGCTACATACCTCAAATAAGGAGCCCTGGAGCCGCAACTAAGGAGCCAGCACTCCACAACTAGGGAGCCCTCCTGCTGCAACTAAGACCTGGTGCAACCAAATAAATAAATAAATATTTTTTAAAAAAAGAAATTTATATTTGGGTCTGATTTGTATTAGCTTTGCAAATACATTTTTCTTTCTGATCGTTCAGAAAGTACAATAAATGCAAATAGAATGGTATACTGCTTGTCCCAGACAAGATAGCCTGTTTCATTACAAGGTGAAGACAGATACCTACACCTTTAGAAAATACTAAAATTTTTAAGTTATTTTAGATTTTTTTTAAAGTCTCTGCATGAACATAAATAAAAAATCATGTCCTTAATACCGCTATTCTTTATAAACCTGTTTTGTAACCCCAGATTGATCTTCATACTAGTTATAGTTTATGAAATATGTATACCTGACCATTTTCTTTTTTTTTTTTTTACTCCCTCAGGAAACTAAAACCCAGTGTGTAAGAATTGCTACCAAAGGTAAGAGGTTTGCTTTTTTTTTTTCCCCAAATTCCATTCACCAACTTTCTAAAATGAAAGAGCTTTGTTCCCAGTTTCAGGGCTAATTAAATGTGGCACGTCTATTACAGAGTATTTGTAGTAGGGCCTAGTTAAACTGCCAGCCAAGTTCTCTGACTCACTTGGGTGTCTTTAACATGTAATGGAGTGATACTTTCCATCCTCTAGTATTTGACTGGAGGAATCTTGTTCTGAGAATAGGAAAGATTTAGAAAACTTTAGAAGGACTTGTTTCTGCCATTTATTAGTATCTGAAAGGTCTTGTGCTGCTGATCAGCCAACATATTAGGAAAAGCTCAGCAATATCAGCTGAAAATAGCATATTCCTTATTTAAAAACCTCTGTTACTTTCTGTGGTAGACAATCAAACACAAAAAGATGGAGCTGGTCTAGGCATATGCAAGGGTATGGACAGAGATGGGTCCATATTGCTAGTGCAGTTTGATTGAAGATGCTTTACTTTTTTTTAATCTAAAAAATTTTTTTAATCCAACTGATGCCAAGAAATTAGATCTGGGAACAGCCAAGACTTCTCCTCCTTATATTGCATATTATAGTTTAGTTGCCTTGTTTCTTTAAGAGAAAACATTTTCATCTTTGAATGAATATTTAGAGTTCAGAGTGGGAGAAAGTCTCCTGCATTCACAATGTTTATAATCTTTCACTTAAGAGTTATTTGGCTGTGCCAGCAAGGGAGAGAGAGCTACTTGGTGTATGTATTCTAGCAAGAGAAATGAGAAAAAGCTGTTCATATGCAGAGGTGGGGCTCCGCAGAGGGTTGGTGCTTTGGGTGGTTTGCTGCCAGAATTAGTATTAGGCCCCCATTCATGAGCAGTAGTTGATTCATTTGGAGTAAAAATGAATGGCCATATTCTGTTTGTGCTGGCATCTTTCCTTTCATCATTTTTCTCCATCTAATCATCAATCTGCTCAATTAAGCATTTGTTTTATACTCTTGATTTGTAAAGGCAATAACAAAAGACTTCCCTTGACTCATGAGGAGTAATAAAAAAGCTTCACAGAAGAGAAAAAATATACATTTTTTCAATTCAAATACTAAGATTCCTCGTGATATTTTAAACAATAAAGCAATCCTAAATGAAGGAAAAGAGAAAGTATATACAGATGCATATAATGTATAGGCATTTATTTTATTTTAAAAACTTGGCATATGGATCAAGAATTAAAGTTGACATTTTTAGAAGATAATAGCAGAAGGCATTTAGGACCTATGCTTTTCTGGATTTGAAATAGAACCAGAAATGTAAAATGGTCTCATGTCAGCCTGCGAGAAGTTTTTTAGATATGGATAAATGATTCTAAAATTTAAAATTTTCTTATTCGGCTATTTAATTATTTGCATTTACATGAGCTTAAGTGTCATGTTGTCCCACGCTCAATACAAATAAAATTATGATGACAAATATCATATTATATTTTGACTGCAGGAGAGCTGGGATTATGGAAATTAGATTTACCATGTGGCATAGAATATTTGCCAGAAACTCAGAGGTAGTAAGATAGGGAGCATTTGTGGTAGTTTCTTCTTTGCCTAATAATCTAGCCCTGCTGTACTTCTGGGTCTCAGGTTGACAGCGTGGTTTACTGCGTGAAAGAAATCTGGCCTCAGACTATCTGGGTTCAAATCCTGACTTTGCCCCTTCTTACTGTTATTTAAAGTTGGGCAAAATGTTTAACCTCTCATTCTAAAAATAAGAATGATAGGGCTTCCCTGGTGGCATAGTGGTTGAGAGTCCGCCTGCCGATGCAGGGGACACGGGTTCGTGCCCCGATCCGGGAAGATCCCACATGCTGCGGAGCACCTGGGCCCGTGAGCCATGGCCGCTGAGCCTGCGTGTCCGGAGCCTGTGCTCCGCAACGGGAGAGGCCACAACAGTGAGAGGCCCGCGTACCAAAAAAAAAAAAGAATGATAAGAGTACCTACCCCTTACTAGTATTGTGAAGATTAAAATAATTTATATGTACAAAATGCCTGAATAGTACCTAGTATACTATAACTATCAGTTAAGAGTTAACTGCTGTTTTATCATCACCATAATTATCATAATCCTTTCGTACCTTGCTTCAGAAGGACATAAGCTGTGTTATGTAGTAATGAAAGAAATAAAAATGAAACTAAGTTTTCGTGATAGAGATTACTTGGGGAAAAAGTAAGGGGTTTTGTTTTTATTTTTTATTTGTTTATTTTTAATATATTTCTATCCAGATCTAATGTAATGCCTTCTCTGGACACTTAGCATTTTTCTACATAGAAAAAAAACACATTATTAAGGTAAAATTACTTTTTGCCTGACTATGTTTTAAACTAACAACATACAAGTATGGTCAGCTTTCATACTAAAAATTTTCAGTATGAAAATTAAAACATTTCTGGCAGGGCATGTTGAAGATATACTTATTAAATGACATAACCATATTGACTAGGAAGGGAAGAAGGAACCTTCTGGGCAAGGAATGATTCAATATTTCACAGGTGTCTAGTATACGTAGGCAAAAACCTATTAAACTGTATACTTAAAATGTGTGCACTGGGGCTTCCCTGGTGGAGCAGTGGTTAAGAATCCGCCTGCCAACACAGGGGACACGGGTTCAAGCCCTGGTCGGGGAGGATCCCACATGCCCCGGAGCAGCTAGGCCCCTGCACCACAACTACTAAGTCTGCGCTCTAGAGCCCGTGCGCCACAACTACTGAGCCCATGTGCCACAACTACTGAAGCCTGCATGCCTAGAGTCTGTCCTCCTCAACAAGAGAGGCCACTGCAATAAGAAGCCCGTGCACCGCAACGAAGAGTAGCCCCCACTCGCCATAACCAGGGAAAGCCCGCGCACAGCAACAAAGACCCAACACAGCCAAAAATAAATTAAAATATAATAAATAAATTTTTTTTAAATGTGTGCACTGTACTGACTTAGGGCACTGGAAATTCTTGTGGGAAATGTGAAAGAATTTAAAAGCCAAGAACAAGTAGCCCACACACTAAAATAGCATGATCATTTTGAAAATATTTTGACTTGTGAAAATTATTCTAAAAAATTTCCAATGTAATGGATTGCTTCCTGCCTTCTTGGAAGTCACACCTGTTGGTAGCCAACACATAAAGAGAATACAGACATTGACTTGACTGGTAAAGAAAACATATGAATAATCAACGTCATAAGGTCTAAAATAAATAGTGATGTGAATATATATTATGAGACAAAAGAAGCGTTCTGGGAGTTAGGTTCATTGCAGTTGGGATCATTGGTCCTGCTCTCTGACTCCCATTTAGTTAAGAAGTCCCTGAGAAGACATGTGTCAGGAATGGAGTGGAAAGGTTAATCTAAATTATACTGGAAATCATGAAAGTCATACCGTTTATACAATAGCATATCCAAACCCAAAATTGTAAACATACAAAAAGGAATTTAGTCCGCTGCTATCTTTGGAAAGCAAAAAGGAGAATAAGTCTCAGGAAAGGTTTCTGTCGTACATCAAGAAAAAGGGCCAAGCTTGGAAAGTCACTTGTCCAGTGAAGAGCATCGTGCAACTTGCATGCTCAACATGTATAGGTACAAGTCTCTCTGACCACTGAAAGAACACTGTTTAGACTGATATCAGTTTGCTTTATGTCTTTTTACATATAATTTATAACAATGCTCAAAACTGGTATACACACACAAAATTATTTGTAAATTAGCAGCTAAGAATCTTGTGCCATGGTACCATAAAGAATGTATACCACTATAACTTTATTCTTTTCTCAAGGAAAATATTCAGTGAGTGATATTTTAATGGTTAGATTTAAATATGAAAATATTATATGATTATAATAGAAATTACTCAATGGGTTTTCAAAAGTATTTCTCAGGAAATATGCTTTATCCATATTAAACTAACAAGATGTATTTCAACTGAATTTTTATTTTATCTTGGTCAATAATATCTCGCATATTATGTCATTTAAAGTGTTCTCAATATATAAATAATCATTTATGGAACCACATACTCAATTTACATAAAATTATTCTATAAGCAAGCAAGCATTGGTAAGTAATCAAGATATCAAATAATTCCCTAGAATAAAACTAAGAAATAAGACCAATAGTATATGAAATTGAAAGTATTATAATCTGTTTATATAAGTAGTTTACATTTTGAAACTATTTTGATTGTGTCCAATTTCCCCTCATGTTCATTTCTGGGTTTTTTTAGAAGAAAACTGATAATTTAAAATTTTAATTTCGATGGAGGTTCCTATGTTGGTAAAATCTGTCCATTTCCAATAAAAGCTATCAAGTTTAATAGAACAGAAAAGTGTAATATAAGTAAATTTATTTGAACATAGCATTTAAGGTGAAAAAGAGGATTTTTTCCTTAAGTTAATGAAATACAGCTACTTTTTATGTTGTGACAAACCCTTAAGTTTTCAAGTCAAGAATGGATTTTATTCCAAATCTCCATTTGTAAATAGTTTGCTTTGGCAAACTGCTGTTTGTCTACCCATTAACCATTCTTTGACTTCTTCCAATTTCATTTGGATATCAATATGCCAGTCATGTATTTAGCATTTATTTAATGCCTGTTTTACACCAAACAACGTTCTAGGCCTTGGAGATAGAGCAGTAAATAAATATAGACAAAGCCCTAACTTCTATGAACTTAAATTCCAGTAGGGGGAAACAGACCAGACACAAATTCTTTGCCGAGAAATAAAGCAGTAAGTGAGGATAGGGAATGCTGGGACTTGTGTCTAGGGCATCGCTATTTTGTATACAGTTATCAGAGAAAGACACACTGGTGAGGTGAAGGAAATGAGAGAGGGACCCATGCAGGGGAGCAGCTTTCACGGCAGAAGGAACACACGCAGAGACCTTGAGGAGAAAGTACCTTCGCTGCTCAGGGGAGGTAGACTCAAGACGCAGGGGATGAATCAGATTGGTCTTAATTAGTGATTCTCAAACTTTAGCTCGAGTCAGAATTACCTGGAGGGCTTGTTAAAGCGGATTGTTGAGCCTCAACTCCACAGTTTCTGAATCAGTAGTCCTGGAGAGGGGCTCAAGAATGTGCATTTCTCACAGGTTTGCAGCTGAGACTGATGCTATTGCTCAGGTGACTACACTTTGATAGTCACTGGTCTTCTAAGAAAATTTTTTCTTCCTGACTTCTGGAAGGAGAGATAGCAGAGACAACCCCCAACCCATCCATCTTATTTTGAGCATTATTTTGTAAGGATGTGATATTTAGAAAGTTGAGAACCAAATTGGTTAAAAAGAGGAGAACATTAAAGAAAACAAATAAGCCAACTCAAAGCCCTAACAACTCTGAGCTGAGATACCAATTGCTGGAACTCCTTAACTCCAAATATTGATGTGTGAAAAAAATAAATGTCCTTATTATCAAAACCACTACTGGTGGGTAATCTGTTACTTGCAGCAGGTAATGTCTGAACTGACATTTGATTTTTATTTCCCCTTAGGAATAATAATGAAAAATAGTAGTTTGGTTCCAAGATGAGGTATAAAGGACCAATTATTTCATGGAACGATTGGAAGAGAGCACTTAAACTCCATATAACTCAATCATTGACCTTTAAAAGTAGGGAATCTCCTGTTAGGTGTCAGTCTAGAATATTAGGAACCCGTTTGTTGCCTTGGAATAGGTACTTTGGTAGGATTATCCTTACTTGGTCCTCGAAGGAGCTGGAAAGGAGGAACCCACATGGTTCTTCTAGAAGCCATGGAAAGAAGAGAATTCCAAACACTAAAGCATGCATGTGTCCGTTCATCCATTCATTTAATATCAGCTTATTTATTCTTTTGATAAACCCAAAGTTGACCTGTGATTGTGAAAGGTGTTGGTTTAACTATTTTGTATATTCCCATCCTGGGAACGGTCTAAATCAGATCATTATTAATTCAGAATATTACTTATATTAAACAGTGATGATATAGGTCTTTGCCAACCCCTCAATATATCTTGACTTCACTGCTAGCATGCATTTTAAACATGCATTCCAATATTAAGAAAAATTCGCTTGTTACAAAAGAGTAGGTGTGCATGGAAGATTTTCTCCAATATATATGGAAGCATACAAACACTGGTAATATTTTATTTACTTTATTCTTTCTTCCCTCCTTTGCTATTTATTCCCTAATTACTGGATAAAGAATAGTTTCTTAAAAAGCATTTGCTTCATAGTTTTAATTTTTTCTTATGCTCCTTTTGTCAAATTTTTTCATTGGTGCCCTTTTCTCTGAGTGTGCAGATGGATGAAAGTACCTTATTTTAAGTGATCAGGCATTCAAAAATAACAAGCATGAGAAGTAAAAAAACACTTAGCCTGTCAAGAAGTTACAGTAATACCATGGAAGCTCCATTTGGTTGTACCATGTGTGTAGAATCTTTCTGACTGAATTCATTCCCACCATGTTTATCACACATGAACTTGAGTACATCTCAACAATCTCGGCTCTTAAATTGCACTCTTGGGCAGTATCCTTCACAGCTGCAGAGAAGGGAGATTTGAAAGTAGGGGTGAGGTTTGAAGAAAAAAATATATTTAATTGGATTTCAGGCTCTAAAATCCTAACAGTTTGTTAAATTGTATGAAGATGCTTTATATTTTGCCAGCTACATGTTGAAGGAAATGGTAAAGCATCAGGAAGAAATTTTCAGATCCATTTATACCGCTTTTTATGCTGATGGAAACTAAGGTCAACTGTGATGCTTTAGTCTGGCTATTAAGAAATCCTGGGTAGGGGTGGGGCTTTTCTGGGTCCTGAGGATAGAATTAGCTTTGAGGAAGCTGCCAGCTCTTCTGAAAAATTGTAATCAGCGAGACTAACTTTGTTGTTCTTCCTCTGAATGCCTAAGTACTTTTGCTGGTACTCACACTCCTTTCTCTCACGAGGGAAAGGAATGTGCATCATTCTTCTTGCCTATTGTATCTATGTACTCGTTTTCAAAAATTAATCTGATTTGGGGTTTCCTTTTTCTTCAACTCAGAAGGGAGGGAATTGCAGGAAAGTATATTAGTAATAGACTACAGCCCGAGGAAAATGAAAGTATATCTAAGTGAAACCAAGCAGGGAGGAAGTACAGTTTTAATAAAGCTTAAATCAGTGATTCACGGCTTGGAACTAACCTCTGTCAGGCAGCAATATTTCCTTGTGCTCTGTCAAAGGCCTTATCCTTGTAAATTCTTTTTTTTTAATGCAGAGAAAGTTACAAAAAATTAACAGCTACTAGAGTTTTTTTCAACTTATTTGCAAAACTAAAATATTCCTTTGCTTTTAAAAAACTGGAGGAGAAGAAAAGCATATTTCTACAGTGAAGTCAAAGGCTAATGATTCTCTAAATTATATATTCTTCCGAAATTTCTTAGGATGAAGAACTGTCTAGGTGGACTGTAAGGTTTATGAGGGTAGGGGTAACATCCGCTTATATTTGTGAAGTCCATGCCTGATATTTAATATAAATGCAGTCTCTTTGGAATGAATGAATATTAATTGTCCAGAATTATTTCACTTTTCAATGCCTTGAAGATATATTAGTCGTCTTCTTTTACTACATCTTTGTTTTATTGACATACTTTAGAAATAATTTGAAGTGTTTCTTTTTAATCTACAGAAAAAGAAAAAAATTAATGAATAAAAAGTTTGCCCTCTTGGTATTCCAGTCAGTTTTTGATTCCCTTCCATCTAAACTATACTACAGTCTTAGAATGGAAAAAAAATTATGTAGAAAGAAAAGTTTTGCTTGAGTTATTCATTTTATTTTTTCTTATATTAATTTTTACCTTTTTCTTTATGAGGAGAGTAGGTTTAAAAAGTAAAGACTAGAAAAAATAGAATAAAAATTATATATGTAATATAATTATGTATACTGTGTAAGTATTCTGCTAAAGTAATGGGCAGTTTTTAAAAACAGAAGAGTTACTGATGGGAAATTTCTGGCTAGTGATGATTTTTAATTCATTTTAAGAAGACAATTGAACTTTATTTACTTATTATTATACTTATTATAATTTTTAGCAGTTGTACATTATGAAAATATTACTAATTTATTTTGCAGACATTTTAGAAATTTCAATAGCATTTCCTCTATTTTTATAACAAACTATTTTTCAAATTGAAAATAATGCTGACATACACACACCTGTTATATACAGAATATATATACAGAATAACATGAGCCAGGAATGCAGGTGGCCTCAGGAAACTAGAAAGGACAAAGAAACGATTTTCCCCTTTGAGCCTCCAGAAGGGAACACAGGCCTGCCAAACCTCAATTTCAGTGCCATAACATTCATTTAGGACTTCTGACATCTAGAACCATAGATAATAAATTTGTGTTGTTTTAACTCACGAATGTGTGGCAATTTGTTACAGCATAAAAAGTAACTAATACAGATTTTGGTGCCTGGAAATGGGGTCCTGCTGTAGCAAATACCTAAAAATATGGACATAACTTTGGAAGTGGGCAGGGGCAGGGGCTTGGAAGAATTTTGAGGAGCAAGACAGAAAAAGCTTGAATTGCCTTTAACAGACTGTCGGTAGAAACGTGAATGCTGAAGTGTCTACTGTCAGAAGAAAACAAGGAACATGTTGCTGGAAACTGGAAGAAAAAGGATCTTTTTTATGTGCCAGAAATTTAGCTGAATTGTGTCCTGTGGTTATATGGGAAGCAAAATTTGTAAACGATGAACTTGGATATGTAGGTGAGGAGATTTCTAAGCACTGTTGAAGGTGCAACCTTTCTGCACGTTCACACCTTCACACACACACACATTTATTATTTGTTGACGTTATTATCTTTATATAGTGGCAATACAGATTCCCTATTGTAATCCTTTGATTTTGAACAAGGCAAATGCTAAACAATAGAAAACTTAAATTATTTTTATTCTTAGTAATTAAAAACAGGTCTTTAGAGTGAATCCCCACATCAAAAGGATTACATTAGTTTTATTGCAGTATTATGGTAACATGAGCTCTGCCTCTCTTTTCTTCTGTATTTATCCGATTGTAGAAATAAAAGATTAAAATCCAGTTTGGCCTCATTGAAACACATTTTCAGAGTGTTATAGTGCATTGGTTTATGATTATTGCTCCATAATACACAAAGTATTCTTTATCCCCTATCAGTTTAGTGTCTGAAATTATGCATTCTGTTCAGTTTTTAATGAAATGTGGATTACTTTAAAGATTATCTCTCTGATTTAATAAATGGCATTAGAGTAGAAAGTTAATTGGATCTTTCTTGAATGAGCAGTGACCACTATGTGTGATTGATAGGAGGAAAATACAGTGAATGCCATTTTTTAATTTGTTTTATGTGTTTAAAACTTTTAGATTAGTAAAGTGGGTATTTTTGTGATCAGTTTTCTCAAGTAAATTATGTAGCACCTATTACCCTTGTAAAAATCATGGTAAAATTCTAATTTCTTTTAAAAATAAAAATTTCTCAGATTTTGTGAAATTGAGATATAAAAAATGCCCCATACTTGAACACATATAATTTAGTGTGTTTTCATTTTAAAAACAGAAAATGAATGTTATCACCCAAACATCGAAATAGTTCTAGATTTGTCACCTTCCGTTTTTTACACGAATTTCAACTGAACTTTAAAATTCGGAAACTTGTTCACTTCTTTCATTGTCTACTCTTTATTCCAAGAGCCCCTGCTGTATTTACTGACAAAGGGATTACCACTTACGCGTCCTTGCTTTAGGAAATGCAGAAATTCATGTTTGTAAATATGATGCTAGAGGTGACAAAGTGATTATCACCACATTTTGTATATCCCTGGTGGTAGCAGAAGGAAGTTTACAGTTTAAGTATCACTGGCCTTTCATGAAATATACAAATTGTCCTTTTAAACCAGTGTTACTCTTCCTGATAGATGTTTGTGTGTGCAGGTGTGCCTTCCATAATGTGAATTCAAAAAGACAGTGTTTTCTTTGCTGGCTGTTGCTGTTATTTACAACACCTGGCTTTACATCTGTGCCTTTAAAGTCCCAGTCTTTGCCTTTGAGGAAACCATCAATTCTTGTATACCTCCTGCTTTCTTGGTCTCTTTGCTGCTATTCTTTCCCAGGTGAAAATCCAACTAGGCTATGCCTTTGAGGTAGGATTTCACTCTACTAGTAAAAGTGTCCTCTGCTCTCCCTAAAACCGCCATCTCAGTTCTGACTCCTTTATAAAAAGCTGCTCTGGGGGGCTTCCCTGGTGGCATAGTGGTTGAGAGTCCGCCTGCCGATGCAGGGGACACGGGTTCGTGCCCCAGTCCGGGAAGATCCCACATGCCGCGGAGCGGCTGGGCCCGTGAGCCATGGCCGCTGAGCCTGCGCGTCCGGAGCCTGTGCTCCGCAGCGGGCGAGGCCACAACAGTGAGAGGCCCGCGTACCGCAAAAAAAAAAAAAAAAAAAAAAGCTGCTTTGTATTGGCCAGGTATTCTTCTGACCTATTCAGCCAGTAGGGGAGATAGTTTGAAGTAAACGTGGTTCATTGGTGGTGATCTCACAGTGCACTAAAGACAAGAGCAAATAAGAAAATTTTTGTGGAGAAATAAGGAAGAAATAAAACTCAAGGTCCTAGGAAGTATGTAGCTAAGACTCCACCTCACATAATTTAGCTTTTCTGTAGGCTTCCTACCATATCGATTTTCAGAAGTGCTCATGGTAAAAACTACTTTTGTTGGTCTGCTAAACATTGGAAATTTGGTCATCCATCCACAATGTATTTATTGTGTGCTTACTCTCTGTCAGGCCCTCAGCCAGATATTGAGCTTCAAGTAGAGGGTTGTGGGATGGAGAGCAGGACACCTGTATGCAGTTACTGTGCAGAGCAGGTTTGAGGTAAAAATAGTCATTGGCCACATCTGTCTTAAATCATGAGCTATCATCTTCAGGGAGATTCCTCAACTCTTTTAGGATCTGTTCTTGGAAATAGGATGCTTCTCTTTTCATTTTGGTAGGATATTTACAGTCTATGTTATAGAGTTGCTATAATCTAGAATTAACTAATAACCTTCATTAAACAAATATCTTCCTGTATGAAAACTATGGAGGTGTTTTTGTTCAGATTTTATGAATCTAAGGTTGTGTTGTAGATACAAAACTTTACATGTTTACCTAAAGTGGGGATCTCTTTCCAGACTTATTTATGATCATAGAGGCATATCTATATTTCTATTTCTACCAAAAGATAGATTTTTTAAAAATTTACCATCATCCTAAGACAGTGGTCTGAAGCTTGCATTTTTTTTTAACACCTTTATTGGAGTATAATTGCTTTACAATGTTGTGTTAGTTTCTGCTGTATAACAAAGTGAATCAGCTATATGTATACATAAATCCACATATCCCCTCCCTCTTGCATCTCCCTCGCACCCACCCTATCCCACCGCTCTAGGTGGTCACAAAGCACTGAACTGATTTCCCTGTGTGATGCAGTTGCTTCCCACTAACTATCTATTTGACATTTGGTAGTATATATATGTCAGTGCTACTCTCTCATTTGGTCCCAGCTTACCCTTCCCTGTGTCCTCGAGTCCATTCTCTACATCTGCATCTTTATTCCTGTCCTGCCCCTAGGTTCGTCAGAACCTTTTTTTTTTCTTTCGATTCCATATATATGTGTTAGCATGTGGTATTTGTTTTTCTCTTTCTGACATACTTCACTCTGTATGACAGACTCTAGGTCCATCCACCTCACTACAAAACTGATTGATTTGCATATATTGAAGAATTCTTGCATTCCTGGGATAAACCCCACTTGATCATGGTATATGATCCTTTTAATGTGCTGTTGGATTCTATTTGCTAGTCTTTAGTTGAGGATTTTTGCATCTATGTTCATCAGTGATATTGGCCTGTTGTTTTCTTGCTTTGTAATGTTCTTTGTCTGGTTTTGATATCAGGGTGATGGTAGCCTCGTAGAATGAGTTTGGGAGTGTTCTTCCCTCTGCTATATTTTGGAAGAGTTTCAGAAGGATAGGTGTTATCTCTTCTCTAAATGTTTGACAGAATTTGCCTGTGAAGCCATCTGCTCCTGGGCTTATATTTGTTGGAAGATTTTTAATCACAGTTTCAATTTCAGTGCTTGTGATTAGTTTGTTTATATTGTCTATTTCTTCCTGGTTGAGTCTCAGAAGGTTGTGCTTTTATAAGAATTTGTCCATTTCTTCCAGGTTGTCCATTTTATTGGCATATAGTTGCTTGTAGTAATCTCTCATGATCCTTTGTATTTCTGCAGTGTCAGTTGTTACTTCTCCTTTTACATTTCTAATTCTGTTGATTTGAGTCTTCTCCCTTTTTTTCTTGATGAGTCTGGCTAATGGCTTATCAATTTTGTTTACCTTCTCAAAGAACCAGCTTTTAGTTTTATTGATCTTTGTTATTGTTTCCTTCATTTCTTTTCATATATTTCTGGTCTGTTATTTATGATTTCTTTCCTTCTGCTAAATTTAGGGGGTTTTTTGTTCTTCTTTCTCTAACTGCTTTCGGTGTAAGGTTAGGTTGTTTATTGGAGTTGTTTCTTGAGGTAGGATTGTATTGCTGTAAACTTCCCTTTTAGAACTGTTTTTGCTGAATCTCATAGCTTTTGGGTCGTCGTGTTTTCATTGTCATTTTTTTCTAGGTATTTTTGGATTTCCTCTTTGATTTTCTCAGTGATCTCGGTTATTTCATAGCATATTGTTTAGCCTCCCTGTGTTTGTATATTTTACAGTTTTTTCTTGTAGTTGATATCTAGTCTCATAGCATTGTGGTCAGAGAAGATACTTGATATGATTTCAATTATCTTAAATTTATCAAGGCTTGATTTGTGACCCAAGATATGATCTATCCTGGAGAATGTTCCATGAGCACTTGAGAAGAAAGTGGATTCTGTTGTTTTTGGATAGAATGTCCTGTAAATATCCATTAAGTCCATCTTGTTTAATCTGGCATTTAAAGGTGTGTTTCCTTATTTATTTTCATTTTGGATGATCTGTCCATTGGTGAAAGTGGGGTGTTAAAGTCCCCTCCTATTATTTTGTTATTGTCGATTTCCCCCTTTATGGCTGTTAGCATTTGCCTTATGTATTGAGGTGCTCCTGTGTTGGTTGCATAAATATTTACACTTGTTATATCTTCTTCTTGAATTGATGCCTTGATCATTATGTAGTGTCCTTCTTTGTCTCTTGTAATAGCCTTTATTTTAAAGTCTATTTTATCTGATATGAGAGTTGCTCTTCCAGCTTTCTTTTGATATCCATTTGCATGGAATATCTTTTTCCATCCCCTCACTTTCAGTCTGTATGTGTCCCTAGGTCTGAGTTGTGTCTCTTATTGACAGCATATATACGGGTCTTGTTTTTCTATCCATTCAGCCAGTCTATGTCTTTTGGATGGATCGTTTAATCCACTTACATTTAAGGTAATTATCAATATGTATGTTCCTCTTACCATTTTCTTAATTGTTTTGGGTTTGTTTTTGTAGGTCTTTTCCTTCTTTTGTTTCCTGCCTAGAGAAGTTCCTTTAGCATTTGTGGTAAAGCGGGTTTGGTGGTGCTGAATTCTATTAGCTTTTGCTTGTCTGTAAAAGTTAATTTCTCTGTTGAATCTGAATGATATCCTTGCTGGGTAGAGTAATCTTGGTTGTAGCATATTCCCTTTCATCACTTTAAATATGTCCTGCCACTGCCTTCTGGCTTGCAGAGTTCCTGTTGAAAGATCACCTGTTAACCTTATGGGATTCCCTTGTATGTTATTTGTTGCGTTGCTTTTCTCTTGCTGCTTTTTAATATTTTTTCTTTGTATTTAAGTTTTGATAGTTTGATTCATATTTATCTTGGCGTGTTTCTCCTTGCATTTATCTTGTGTGGGATTCTCTGCTCTTCCTGGACTTGATGGACTATTTCCTTTCCAATGTTGGGGAACTTTTCAACTATAATCTCTTCAAATATTTTCTCAGACCCTTTCTTTTTCTCTTCTTCTTCTGGGACGCCTATAATTCAAATGTTGGTTTGTTTAATGTTGTCCCAGAGGTCTCTGAGACTGTCCTCAATTCTTTCCATTCTTTTTTCTTTATTCTGCTCTGTGGTAGTTATCTCCACTATTTTATCTTCCAGTTCATTTATCCGTTCTTCTGCCTCAGTTATTCTGCTATTAATTCCTTCTAGAGAATTTTAAATTTCATTTATTGTGTTGTTCATTATTGTTCGCTGTTTAGTTCTTATACGTTAAATATTTCTTATATTTTCTCCATTCTATTTCCAAGATTTTGGATCATCTTTAGTATCATTACTCTGCATTCTTTTTCAGGTAGAGTGCCTATTTTCTTCTTCATTTGTTTGGTCTGGTGGATTTTTACCTTGCTCCTTCATCTGCTGCATATTTCTCTGTCTTCTCATTCTGTTTAACTTACTGTGTTTGGGGGTCTACTATTCGCAGGCTGCAGGTTTGTAGTTCCCATTGTTTTTGGTGTCTGCCCCCAGTGGGTGAGGTTGGTTCAGTGGGTTGTGTAGGCTTCCTGGTGGAGGTGACTTGTGCCTGTGTTCTGGTGGGTGCGGCTGGATCTTGTCTTTCTGGTGGGCAGGGCCACATCTGATGGTGTGTTTTGGGATGTCTTTGAATTTAGTACAATTTTAGGCAGCGTCTCTGCTAATGGGCAGGGTTGTATTCCTGTCTTGCTAGTTGTTTGGCTGGGGCATCCAGCACTGGAGCTTGCTCTCCGTTGCATGGAGCTGGGTCTTAGCATTGAGATGGAGATCTCTGGGAGAGTGCTCTCTGATTGATAATATGTGGGGCAGGGAGGTTTCTGGTGGCCAAGTGTCCTGAACTGGGCTCTCCCACCTCAGAGGCTGAGGCCTGACACCAGCCCGGAACACCACAACCCTGTCAGCCACATGGCTCAGAAGAAAAGGCAGAAAAAAAGAAAGAAAAAATAATAATAAATGTTTTAAACATTATTAAAATAAAAGAAATTAAATAATAATTTTAAAAAAGGAGAGCAACCAAACCAGTAAACAAATCCACCCATGATAACAAGTGCTGAAAGCTATACTAAAATAAACATGAATATCAGAAACAAATCAGTAGCAGACAGCAAACCCAAGTTTATAGTTGCCCCCAAAGTCCACCGTCTCAATTTCGGGATGATTCGTTGTCTATTCAGGTAATCCACAGGTGCAGGGCACATCAAGTTGACTGTGGGGATTTAATCTGCTGCTCCTGAGGCTGCTGGGAGAGATTTCCCTTTGTCTTCTTTGTTCGCACAGCTCCTGGGGTTCAGCTTTGGCTTTAGCCCCACCTCTGCGTCTAGGTCGCCCTCAGGCATCTGTTCCCACCCAGACAGGATGGGTCTTGCTTATTCAGGCTGGGGGGAAGAGAGGGGTATGGTAGTCATAATTGGAATGTGAGGCTAGCCTGTGGTGGCAGAGGCCAGCATGATGTTGAAACAGCCTGAGGCGCTCCGTGTGTTCTCACGGGGAAGTTGTCCCTGGATCACGGGACCCTGGCATTGGCGGGCTGCACAGGCTCCGGTGGCGGGGGAGGGGGGGGCGGATAGTGACCTGTGCTTGCACACAGGATTCCTGGCGGCTGCAACAGCAGCATTAGCGTTCCAGGCCCGTCTCCAGGGTACGGGAGCCTCAGCTCACACCTGTCTGTGGAGCTTGTTTAGGCGGTGCTCTACCTTCTGTGGGCAGACAGGGGAGGAATCCTCTCTCCTCGCACATCCCGAAACAATGGTCTCTTGCCTCTTAGGCAGGTCCAGAGTTTCTCCCGGACTCCCTTCTGGCTAGCTGTGGCGCACTAGCCCCCTTCAGGCTGTGTTCACACAGCCAACCCCAGTCCTCTCCCTGGGATCCGACCTCGGAAGCCCGAGCCTCAGCTCCCAGCCCCCACCTGCCCCAGGAAGTGAGCAGACAAGCCTCTCCTCTCAGGAGTGCTGGTCGGCACCGATCCTCTGTGTGGGAATCTCTCCACTTTGCCCTCTGCCCCCCTGTTGCTGCGCTCTCCTCTGTGGCTCCGAAGCTTCCCCCCTGCCACTCGCTGTCTCTGCCAGTGAAGGGGCTTCCTAGTGTGTGAGAACTTTTCCTCCTTCACAGCTCCCTCCCAGAGGTGAAGGTCCCATCCCTATTGTTTTGTCTCTGTTTTTTCTTTTTTGTTTTGCCCTACCCAGGTACGTGGGGATTTTCTTGCCTTTTGGGAAGTCTGAGGTCTTCTGCCAGTGTCCAGTAGTTGTTCTGTAGGGGTTGTTCCACATGTAGATGTATTTTTGATTTATTTGTGGGGAGGAAGGTGATCTCCACTTCTTACTCCTCTGCCATCTTGTAAGTCCCCCCATGAAGCTTGCATTTTTTAACTTAAAATGTCTTGGGCATATTTTCAATTTAGAAAATACACATATTCCATTGTGTGAATGTATGTTTAATCCTTCCCCTATTGATGGACATTTAGGATGTTCAAAAGTGTTACTATTACATACAATAGTGAATTAAACGTTGTTGCCTAAGATGTTTATATTTTCTGTTATAGGACAAATTCCTAAAAGTGATATTTCTAAGTCATATATATATATGTTAAAATATTACAAATTACAGTCAAAAAAATTATATAAATTTACATTTCAAACAGTATATTAGAATGCTGGTTTCTCCATACCCTTATCACTACTAACTGATACCAGTCTTTTAGGATTTTGCTTATCTAATGGGTTTTATTGTTAAATGATCCACATAATGATACCACTGATTGTTGCTTTAAAACCATCCGATAAAGAATGAAGGGGTGATCACAGGAACACAGCTAACTATTTATGTGGTGAATTTTGTTTCAAGTTGATGAATGAAAAAAATTAACAAACATTCCTAAGTCTTTTATTGAAGTCTGCTGCTTTGAGAAAAACCTGGAAGGACTTCAGTTTGCTTTGAAATATCTTCAGGTGCATAGCGGTCTTGTTACATTTCGTGAGCTACAATAGATTATAAACCATCTTGGTTTATGATACGCATTTATTAATCACTGACCGTCTGCTTTCAGAATTCTTCAGACATTCTCACATTGAGTGGGGCAGTATTCATAGAAGTTGTGAAAAGTGTCCTTTTTCTTTATTCTTTAAAAGCAAACAAAATGTGTCAAAAAATAATCAAAGTGAAGGAAATCATGAGTAGCCACAGGAATAAGTTGGGATTCATTTGGTAAGCTGGTTGGCAGAGGCAAATGTGGAGAGTATTTTTAAATTCACTGCTAAGAAAAATTTTTAATCCAGTTTAAAGTAGCTATTTGAAAAAGTCACACAATACTTTGCAGAGTGACAACAAGACAAATGTCACAACAATCATAAAAAAATACATAAAGTACATTAGTAGTTTAAATTTCTCCTGGAAAAAAAAAGTGGTTACATCTCTTTTAAGATATATATCCAAGCTGAAAAAAAGTTAGAAAAATATGTACATCACCAGCTAAGTTCAGTTTGAATTGTGTTTACCAGATGTTTTGATAGAAATCTTTTTCAGTGTTCAATATATGATGTCTGTGAAACGTTGCTGTAAAACGTCTAAGCTGTATATCCTGTTTGTTGATAAAGAACATACGTTTTGGGGAATTGGTGTTAAAACCACATGGAAATTTATTGTAAAGCAAAAATTACAGTTTTACTCTCAATATAATAATTGTTTTAAAATTCTTTAAAAACAAAGGGAAATTTCACCATGATATATACAGTCATCTAAAGGAATATATTGCAGAGAAAATATAAGAATATTTCACACTGCTAAACTGTGGATTACTTCTTTTTCAGAGGAATTCAGTTTTAGACCTACCCAGATAACCTGTGATGTGCTCATCTCCCTAATCTCTTGTCATGATCACAAGATATTTATTTACTGAAATGATGCTAAAAATGATTTTTGCAGTTGCCTAAAACATGACTTCCTTCTCTCTATTTTTCTGTATCGAAATAAAGACTTCATTGAAATAAATATGTAGTAAAATCCTAATTATGCTAGACTTACATGTGTTAGTGTCATATGAATAATAAAATCTAAATTTGATTTTCTAAATACTTTAAATAAGCACCTTAAGCCTTGATAGGCCAAGGTCCAGAAGACTCTGAGAAGTCTGGGGCCTCAGGTAGAGAGCTCTCTCTCGGAAGACTGACTTGCCCCGCATTTTCTTCATGCTTTTATTTGGATTCATTCACAGGAACAGTTGCTCATCATGCAATGGGTATCGGGAAATGACCTAAATTAACTTTTCTGCAGGAAGTAGAAGGACCTCAGGATAGGAGACTCCAGTTTCAAATTTCCCCTGAGATGTAAATTAATTCAGTCTTTATCTGGGATGACTTAAACGACTTAGTATATAATGTCTCTTGTTTCTCCCAAAGAGGATCTATGGGCATCAGAGACCCAGGTCTAGTGATCAGATACACAGGAGTGCTTACTGAGAGGAGGCAGAAAAATCTGATCAGCTCAAAATAAAAGGGTGGGGGTGGGTGGCACTGTGAATAAGACTCATAACTAAAAGACTGAGTTAGGAGGAAGACTGAAAGAAATCAGGTCATTAATTTAAAAAAAAAAAAAAAAGGGATTATCGGTAGTCCTTTTCAAGGAAGCTTTATAATTTTGTGAGGTACCTATTTTTTTTTTGGCCATTTTGTTAATTCTTTATTTCCTATATTTATTTCAATATGTTATTAAGAACATGTCATGCTGTGTATTAAGTATAAACAGTCTCAGGAGAACAAAGATGAATGAGATATGTTTATTGATCTGTAGGCACTGACACCCTACTTTTCTACATTCTTTTTCTTGCCATTTTCCATTGATGAAGGTTATTTATCTTCTCTTTTGTTTATGGCTTGTAACTATCATTTCTCCTCTTAAACATTTTTTTGGTAATAATTTCTTACCTATAAAGGTAGTGTTATTTATACAACTATGTTACTAGCAGCCAACTTAGAGTTTGGTTATCTGAAAAACTATTTGTCTCCAAAGATCTCCTGAATGGAGCTGCTCCCAGGACCATGATGTGGCCACCACAGAATATAAGATTTTGTAAAACTCAGTGGTTTGTTGAACTCATTCTCCCTCGGCCCTTGGATTCCCTGTGCCTTAATTGCCTGGACCTCTTTTTGTTCATATTTTGAGGAATTTTTATGGAACAGAGGTTCCCAAACCATACTAGTCCTCAAAATAACAACTATTTGGTAAGACCTTCTTTACTGTCATGAAACAAAATCCATTCAGTGTACGAACATACACAATTTTTAAAAGTAATCAATAAAGTTTCCCAACACTAATATATAAAAGAGCTAAAGGAAATAACTTAAGACAGTGTGTACTTCATTACCTAAATGATTGGACACAACCACACAAAAAACATATGGAATACTCTGATGTTTCCTGCTATTCTTAGAATCACAGACTGCAACATGTATTAATGCAGACTGCTCTGCCATCCCACAACTAAATATTATAGAGCCTCAGCTGTAATCATTGGGAGACCTAAACGTCCCTACACATTTTCTAGATGCTTCCAGAAGTCACTAGTTGCCCTACTGAGAACCACTGTTATAGAACTTAACCTGCCATACCAATGCATATTTTTGGCATTTGTCTCTATTTGGTTGCTCCAAGGAATGCTTTGCTGTGGAACCTCTGTGAGCACAGAATCACAGAATATCTTCTTTTTCGAGTTCCCAAAATAGAACCCAGACATGCCACACTTGGACATGATACATTTTAGTGAGCGCATCTTCAAGTGGTAGATTATAAATTGAAAATCTGAATTTCCTTGTATCATTACCATGTTGCCATCATGTGTCCAGATGTATTGGCAGAAACCACTCCCTGAAGGATTTGGTAATGTTTCATGAAAAGATAATTAATATAATTGTTTTTAACAAGTAATGTCCTTTGAGTGGGAAGACAGCATTTTAAGCAGCAAAAAAAAAAAAATGAGAACTCCCTAATTTTTTTTTTAACCAGCACAAACAACATTAAATAAGTAGTTTCAAAATCATGTGTACTTCACTTTCCTCCTTCTTCTTGCTTCTATTTCTTTGTCACACAGTTCACGTAGCCACAAAACACGACATTCCTTCACATATGTGCTTCTCTACCAATTTTTCACTTTATACCACTTTGATTTAAACGTTTCATTCAAATCAATCCACAAATATTAAGGAATTATATACTTTACATATCTCCAGTTCATGTTTCAGCATCACATCTTGTCTATCTACTGCTGATTTCCCAATCCTTTTCTTCAGATTAAAAACAAAACAAGGGCTTTCCTGGTGGCGCAGTGGTTTAGAGTCCGCCTGCCGATGCAGCGGACACGGGTTCATGCCCCAGTCTGGGAAAATCCCACATGCCGCGGAGCAGCTAGGCCCGTGAGCCATGGCCACTGAGGCTGCGTGTCTGGAGCCTGTGTTCTGCAACGGGAGAGGCCACAACAGTGAGAGGCCCGCGTACCGCAAAAAAAATAGCATCTGACACAACTACTCTGCTCTCCAAAGAGGAATTGTAAAGTATAAAACTTTAACAGTTTTAAATGCTAAAACTGTTAACATTTTAAAATTTTAAAAACTTTTTTGAAGGCCTGTTTTAAAATCTATGGAGACTATAGGTTTCACAAAACCCAGATCCCTTGTCTTCTTTGGTATCAGTCTCTACATCACTTCATTTACTTTACAGTACCCCGGATATTTACTATTTTTGTACTAGCTACATGAATGAATGAATGAGTGAATGATTAAAATGTGTTTGTTAAACATGCAAATATAAAATATAAAAAAGTAAATATATTTCTTCAGTGAGGATTTCAATGATTCTTTTCCTTTACCAAAGGGTAGCTTGTACGAAACACTTTGGTTGAAACGCTGCTGATCACAAAAAGGCCATCAATTTGAATGTGTATTATAGCTTTTCAATCACGTTGTTGGATTATTTCCTGAAAACCTATAAAGAAGTTGATTGGGCTGCCTTAGTTGCCTTTCTCTGTAGTGAGACACATTTAGACTAATGGCTTTAACTGTGCACATAGTTCTTTTTGGTTTTTATTTTATTCTTTTAATGCACTGCCCTTCGTATTAAAAAATAATATGGATAACACAATTTTGAAGATGGTTTAGTTACCATGTGTACATTTTGACCAGGGCATAGCTTGTACTGGAGAACCCATCTGGATTCAAGAAACTGGTCATATGTGTAAAGGAGTGTTTCTTTTTATGTAAAGACGTGTGATACCTGAGGGGTTCAAATTCTCATTGGCATTCATAGGACCCTAATTAGATCCAATGTTGTGTACAATACTATTACTGACTTGTGAAACTGACATTTAATCACCAATGTTACCTTATAATACAAAATCTTTCATTAAATATAAAACCACCGTTTCATTTAATTTCTAAACCTGTGTCAGTAAAATAAAACAAAAATTTATCTTAATGCAGTAATAGCAGACATATGCTGTTCTATTCTAAAATCCTCAGAAATCTGGCAAGGTGGAAATTGTGAACATAGCTATGATCTCATGAAGTTCGAATATAGTCCTAAACGTTTTGGAAAGAGATTTGCGAGCTGGATTTTCATGCTCTAAATCTGACTTCAACAACTGCTACTTTCTACCACAGTTTAGCCAGTATACCCCAGTATCTCCAGACATTTCTCAGCAAAATCCACTTTCAGACTAAGAGCATAGCTATGGCATCTGTGTCAGGTTCTAAGTGCTCCCCTTATGTACCAAAGTCTGTAGTTCTTTTCTTAGTTACTAAGCAGGGAATACAAACAACTGGAAACGATTTAGAAGTACTGAAAATGTGTTCAGTCTTTTCCTATCTTCTTCACATCTCTTACTTTCTCCACTTCCCAAAAGCCCCATATTGTCTTCACCCACATTCCCATCAGTTTCAGACATAAAAACTGAGCTGCTTTCTTTCTGGAAAGATCACATAGCTTAGAACTAGTTTAAGGTACACTTCTGTACCTTAAACTAGGTACACTTTAAAAGGTACACTTTTAAAGATTGATCAAAATCAATCTTTAAAAAAATATTTATTGGGCTTCCCTGGTGGTGCAGTGGTTGGGAGTCCGCCTGCCGATGCGGGGGACATGGGTTTGTGCCCTGGTCTGGGAAGATCCCACATGCCGCGGAGCGGCTGGGCCCGTGAGCCATGGCTGCTGGGCCTGCGTGTCCGGAGCCTGTGCTCCGCAACGGGAGGAGCCACAACAGTGAGAGGCCCGCGTACTGCCAAAAAAAAAAATATATATATACATATATATATATATATATATATATATATATATATATATATAATCCAAGGGAATAAGATCTGGTGCCAGGTGCTGGCAATCCTGTCGTGACTGTTTTTGCGTTTCACCTGGTGAACCTCACTGCCGCCGATTTTCCTTCAGCAGCCAGACCTACATCTGTGCCAGATGCTACTGACTCCTTTCTTCATGGGACTGATTTAAAATATAAAACACTGTAGAAGCTACATAACCTTTCAACCCTTGGAAACCAGAATTACTGCATCTGTTCATCCTCTTAGAGAGCTGTATGTTTTCACCCTGATAGTTTGACTGTTCATATTTGATGCTTGGCTTTTTAACCTAATTATCAGTTTATAGGCAAGTAAGACATTATAAATAATGACCTTTATATTTGGTTGAAAATTTCCTGGATTATAATCAGAGTTTAGAATTACTCTCCTAGAAGTGTGACTTGATGAAGCTATTGGAGCGGTGGCCTTCACAAACCTTTAACAAAATAGGGAAAGTCCTGTTACTGATCTTCATTAGGTGACTGGCTGAGCTTGTGGGAATCAGCATGACGCATCGCACAGAGCCAGAGGCCAGAAGGAGGAAAACCACAAGGAGGCTGGGAAACTGCACAGAACCCAGAAGCATGGGTGGGGTGGGGCAGGAACCAACCAGTACTGACTTGAAGGGAAGACTGAGTTGGGAGGCAGAGCTTACATGCTGGAGGTGAGAGGCAGCAGCTGAGGAAGCCGCCAAAGTCTGCCTTCTGCAGAAGCTGGAAGTTAGGAACAGGTCAGAGGTCAAAATCAGACAGGATTTTGAGATCAGAGCAGGCACAACAAACAAGAAACGCTTGAACTGTTCAAATAAAGCCCGCCTTCACAGGAAGTCCCTGATCTTGTGACTGCTACTAGACTGCCGCCAGCTGGAAGCTGAGACAAGTGCAGCTTGGTAGCTTGTCGCACCTGGAGGGCCTTGACCTGGGGGGAGGGTACAGCAAAAGACAGGGCCTGTGCTCCAGGACACTGATTCAGACAGGCCACTGGACCAACTGGTCAGGTGCTTTTCTTATAGGGAAAGAAAGTAGGGGGTGATTCATCTCTTAGTCACTTTAAATTTTAGTGTTTCTTAAGCTGTCTTAACTTAGTTCAAAATCTACAAATTGAAAGACAAAGGAAAAGACAAGGAAAGATGAGAAAAGAAGACTGGGCTCAATTTGATTGCAGAAACAGTTGGAGGAATGGGTTATTGGGGAACAGAAGCATAGGTGATTTTTAAAACTGGAATTTGAAGTTTTGAGTACTTGCCTTTTTCTAATGATCTGTCTGCTCCCTGCAAAACTCCACAATAAAGCTGATTATCACAGTCTAGTCTTACATAGAACATACAGAAGTTTTATACCGACACTGAAATTACTGCATCAGTTTTTCTCTGAGAATGACTCAGGAGAGTTTCATTTCACATCTCTCCTCTTCTGAGTTTCCAGCATTTATCCTGCAGCATTTACATAGTCACACAACTTGTACTGTGATTTTGTGCATTTTATTTCCAGACAAGGTGCAAAGTTTCAGAAGACAGGAACTATACCTTTAGCTGTGATGTGAAAGAAAATGTACCAGGCTTTGGAGTCAGATAATCTGGGTTCTACGAATCAAGTTGTGTGGCCTTAGCCAACTCACCAGTCAACAGTGTTACCTAAACTGTACCTCCAGTTAGATGAGTGGTTTTCGAGGATGTGGGGCAAGGTGAAGTCAGAGCATTCAACGCTTAAGTTCCTTATCTCTGCTTCAGCTACTGTGTCTGCCCTCTCATTTATTTCTTTTCTTGGGCTTCTACATAGGATTTTTAAATTTTTAAAAAGTTTCCTTGCTATTAAAAGTTTTGTTGATATGGTGATGTCTAACATCACTTCCAAACATGGAGTTTCATTTTATTTTAATTTATCTGCCAGACATATCTTTAGTGTCTTTCTTTGGACCTAGTAAGTGTCTAGTAAATATTTGTTAGGGGAGAAAAATGAATGCTGTGACTCAGTCATGCAATGTTCAGATGTTCATAACAATTTCCATGTGAAAAGTTTTGTGTAGCCTGTGGCGAACGACATTTTTGACTTTTGAGGAGAACTCCTTTCATGTCAGCTTGAAATTTTTCTTGAACTTGATCTCTGACTTAGGGAACTAAGAAGGAAACCTGATGTGCACGTGCTTTGTGCAGAGAATGAGCTGCTTTAAAGAGAATAATCCAGCCGCTATCTGATCAACCATGTAGGATTGATTCTGTGGAAATGAAGAAAGCTTCCTTTTTCAGTTTGAGTCACACATATGAAGGCTTTGATAAGATTAAAATAATCCAAGGAAGCAATTTCAAGACACACAGCTAGAAACAGGAGCTAAGAAACATCCATGTCTCACATGACACAGTCACCTAATGGAAGAATCAGGTTTTAAGGACCTTCTACAGGTAATGTCAGGATATACAGATAAATATGAACAGCTCTGGCTGAGCTAGAAACACTGCTGGCTAAGTTAGAAATCCTATGATGTGTATCTTTCAAAATGTCTCTTGCTGCTTTATATTCTTCTTTTAAAGAGCTGGTTAGGCTGTCACTTGAAGGTTGTACTTCTGTATGATTCTTGTCACTTTGGGCGCTCTGTCTTTTACCAAGCGCGTGGACCCATTCCCGAGTTTCTGTGAGTGTTAGTTGCCAGTGGCTCACAACTCCCCTCTGCTCTTCAGAATCATTTCTGGTTTAAAAGCATTCACATTTCCCAGGGCTTTATGTGCTCACCTTCCAACTCTGTCAGCTTACAGCCAATAACTAACTGCCATGAAGGTATAAAAGCCAGCTCCCTCATTTCAAGGTGAGGTCGGCTCTGGGGCAGTTCACGCTCCTGAGCTTCCCCTTGGGATCAGTCTGAAGTTAGACTCCAGCTGAGACCACAGTCTTATCTGTCTTATCCTGCTTCCCTCTCTCCTTTTCTCCTGCGAGCACTCCCTTCAATCATGTGCATCCGAATCCTTCTCTCAGGCTCTGCTTCTAGGGAACCTAACCCAAAGCAGTGATGCATTGAAGAGCATTGATCCTGTCATCTTCTCTCTTCCATCCTCAGTCTCCAGCATATCTGGAACACCACGCTCACAAGTGTTTTGAAGAGTGGGCAAAGTAAGACATTTGACCTTCCATTGGCCAAGTCCTCACTGTGAAATATGGATAATTGAAGTCACAAACAGTCTAGCACAATTTTAACCTTACTTTGAATCTGAATTCTTAGCTCACTAAAAGAATTAGGAAGTTGGAAGAATTGGGGAGCAGAATTATGACCATGTCAAAGTGGAATGAATTTACCATCTTAACCTGCCATCAGAAACCGTCAAAACATCATATCAAATACAAAAGGTCCCCACTGATGGAAGTGTACAAAAATACTCAATTAACATAATTATGTTGCACACCTACCCTCTGCCACATTGAAAAAAATAAGATGTGGCTCATGCTTTCAAGGAATTGTGAATAGTGAGAGAGCCTGACAGATGAGCTAATAATTGTGATAGAATGTGCCAAGACAGAAAAAAGAATGCTGTACAAAATGACACTTGCGATCAGCTGGTGGAAAGACCAGAAACCTTATCTAGAATAGGGACCAGTACGAGCAAAGTTAATGGAATGTTCAGGAAAAGCTATGTAGAGAAATTAGGCTAAAAGGTATGTTGATGCAGGGTTATAGGAGGACTGTAAGACTCAGGATTAAACTTAATTTTGAGAGCAGGAGCCAGCTATCAATAGTTCTTTAGGGTTTCATTTTCTCCTCTGCTTTAAAAAATTATTAAAACAATTTTATAACATGAAATGTTTTGAAACTATATCCTTACAGAATTATTATTTTTGCTTATTTCATTCCTCTTATCAAATGCTTACATAAATATTTTCCATAATTGTAGTAATTGTAATTTCTTATTATTTGTACTTACTGTTGTATCATGAGCTTGTCCCACATTATATGTTTTCATTTTAGGTGGCTAAATACTGTTATTTAATTTACATTCTCATTTTCATTTTCTCTGAAAGTTTTGTAAGATATTAAACAGGCCAATAGTAGGAAAACCACACATGAATGCTGGAGATAGATAGAGTTGAGTGGGACTTGGAATCAGAAACTTCAATAAGGGAAGCCCTGCCAGGTAGACCAGGGAAGAGGTGATACCAGCCTCTGTGTCTTCATCCTCATCTGTAAAGGAAGATACAAATACCTCCTCCCAGCCTTATAGGTGCTTGTGAAAGTTGATTGAAATAATATATCAAAAGAACTTGGCATTTAAGAAGCTCTTAAGTAATCATTCATTCAACAGAGGAAGTTGTGAAAAAAATTTTTAGAAGGTCACTTTGGCTTTTAGGCGCACAATTTCCTGAAAGATTCATTGAACTCTTTGAAGGCAGGCGCTGTCTTAACTCATTTTCATGTACTAACTATACCATTTGACTTACATTTTTGCCCAACGTACATATTTCTTCAATGAATGAACTAATGAACAGCCAGACAATAATCACCTATTTGCTAGAGGGACAAACAATTCTGTCTATTGGGAAGCATGCTAGTAGAGTCTGCTTCTAAGAAAAATGATGTATGCGCTGTTCCAAGATACGATGAATAAGTGAAAATACTTTAGTCTTCACATGGTGATGTTAGGTATTTTCTTCTCTTGCTAGTGAAAGTGTGTGTTAGCTGTGTACATTAATGGGGCCAGACTAGTGATTGTTGTAAATTATGAGACAAGTGGTGAGGTCCCTCAAGAATCCAGACTTCTCTGGGCACTGTGAAATATAAGTCAAGTCTGGAAAAGAAGTGAATTGTCTTTTTCCTTTGTGGCACTGAACTCAGTTATAATTTTTTGTTTAACATCTGTCTCCCCTTCTGGACTGTAGGCTCCATGAGAGCGGGGCTTGGGTCACCCTTGAGTCTGCCCTCAGCCGCTTTCACAGCAGGTGCTCAAAAATATTAAATGAATTAACAAATACAAACTGAATGAATGAAATGGGGAGATGGTTAGAATGTTGGGTAAGTCACAATTTCAGTGTGAAGATGTGTTCTGTTTATTGCAAGGGGAAGGGAAATAATATAAAATGATTAATAACTTTCTCATCTACCACTGAATCCCTGTTCCATTTTAAAAATAATTTGAAAAAGGTTTGCATGAGACACTATGCAAAAAAATGCTAGTAGTATTTTGCAAAATTATGTAATCTTGCCAAAGTGTGTTGTATGTTGCATGCCAGTAATTTTTTACTCCATAATTTTGATACTTATATCTATATATTAAGTTCCTGCTATGTGCAAAGCACTTCCAGATGTATATTCAATGATCTAAATATGTATTCAGTGATCTTCAAAACAAACCTAAAGAGCAGGATTTATCCCATTTTAAAGTTGAGAAAATTGGGTCTCAACGAAGCAGAGTAACTTGCCCAGAGTACACAGCAATTTTTCCTGCTGCCCTTTTGATCTGTAAAACGGTGTCGTACCTGGTTCTTTGGCTATTCTAATAACAGTAAAACAAACCTGTAAACTCTTTCTAAGATATTTACAGAGAGATCTCATAAAAATACAAGCTAGACATAATATGATTTTCATCATTATAATACAAAACCACATATGTAGATAAAATTTTCATGGACCATAAACTTTTGCAGAACTG
The DNA here is from genome assembly GCF_011762595.2 of Tursiops truncatus. Classification (NCBI taxonomy): domain Eukaryota; kingdom Metazoa; phylum Chordata; class Mammalia; order Artiodactyla; family Delphinidae; genus Tursiops; species Tursiops truncatus. The sequence goes on along the minus strand of NC_047045.1, from coordinate 55,477,592 downwards.
TTGATATACTGTCAACTGCTTTATCAAATTTGTCCCCAAAATGCTCCTTGTCAATTTCTAGTTGCTATCTATTAATGGATTATAGGCTTTAGATGTATCATACTTAGTAACTCATTTATTCCATGCATGAGGTTTAAAATAATATATATATATTTTTTTCACTTTACAAAGAACTTAAGTCTTTTGTGCAATTTGAAAATGTCCAAATAAACATGTTCCTTGCCCTCTAGTTCTCATACTGAAAAATCACAATTAAAAATAACCTTTTGGGTAAATACTTCCCCTGTCTATCTAAACTTAGAATAGGACTAAACCAAGACTTTTGCTTTCCTTGGCTTCTTCCATAATAACCTACTATCATGGTTTGTTGGGGTTTTTTTTCCATCCACAATTTCTTAGCATGTTTTGCCAGCTTTTACTCCTTTTTTGGTGTTTCTTGGGGCTTGGATAGGGGCCCTCTTCTCCTCTCACTTGGATTTGCTGTACAAGACTTTACCATAGCTGCAGTCATGTTATGTTTTAGGATGACTTTCAAACCTGTATCTCTTAGATATCTCTTCCGAGTTACAGCCCTGTAGCTGTAATATCTCTTTCTCACTGGCACATAGACTCAAGAAGTTCAAAACTAATCTGATCTTTCCCCCCCTACAACTTGCCCCTATTCCAGTGTTCTTTATCTCAGTTTATATCACTATCATCCACTGAGTAGTTCAAATACTTGGGAATTATGGTTGACTCTTTTCTCTTCCTAACATCCCCTATCCAACCAATCATCAAACATTATTAATCCACTACCTACATTTCTTAAATCTGTCTCTTTTTCTTCCCCATGGCCACTGCTACTAATTCGGTCAAAGCCACTTTCATGCCTTGTGTGCACCGCTGTAGTATCACCATAGCTGGTCCTTCCGGTCTGCCATTGCCTTCTTCCTACTGCCTCTTCATATTCTAACCAGAAAGAACATTTAAAAATGAAAATCTGTTTATGACACTTGTTTAAAATACTCGTTGTGGTTTCCAAATGCTCTTAAAATAAAGCTTATAATCATTAGTGTGGGGGCTTCCCTGGTGGCACAGTGGTTGAGAGTCCGCCTGCCAATGCAGGGGACGCGGGTTTGTGCCCCGGTCTGGGAGGATCCCACATGCCGCGGAGCGGCTGGGCCCGTGAGCCATGGCCGCTGAGCCTGCGCGTCCGGAGCCTGTGCTCCGCAACGGGAGAGGCCACAACAGTGAGAGGCCCGCGTACCGCAAAAAAAAAAAAAAAAAACTCTTTAGTGTGGCCTACAAAGCCCTGCATTATCTGGTTGTAACCTAGCTCTCAAGTGTGGCCTTGTGTCAGTTCCCACTAGTTAGCCACACTAAGCTGTCTAATTGCTTGTTGCAAGAAGGCCTTTGAACCTGTCTGAAATGCTTACCCACCCTGCTACCTTTGTTTTTAACCCCTACTCAGGGCTTGGATCTGGGCCCTCTTCCTTGTACTCTTGCTACAAGATTTTAGTATGGCTGCAGTCACTATACTACAGTACACTAATATTCTATAGTAGGATGCTCGCAAACCTGTTTCTCTCATCTCTGACCTCTCTGCATAGTTACAGCCCTAGGACTGCAGTATCTATTCATTCAACATCTTTGTCTCACTGGCACACACCCTTGAGGCCTCAGTATATTTATCCTTTTCTTATTCCCCAAACTAGATTGGAATCTTCTCATAATACCCTATCTTTTATGTCAGAAGATTTATCACGATTAGCTGTATACTGTCTCTTTTCCCCTTTAAGCTAAAAAGATAGGTTCTAACTCTTATGGGCTGATACATCCCCAGCATCTATCCAGCACCTGGCATGTAAAAGTATTCAAGTATTTGTTGAACAAATAAAGACTCCATACTTCTTGGCTTGGATAAAATAACTTTGTCTATGATCTCCTATATTTTGAAATTTTAAAAGTGATGTACTATTTGATAGTATTATTTGAATGTACACTTTGAAAGAGGTTTTTTCCCCCAGAGAAATTATATCATTTGAAAGACTAAAGCATATGCTATAATGTACTCCTTTAACAGTTATTTCTCTTCTTTGAAACAATAATTTTTATTCTGGGTAGCTATTTAAAATAACCAATTTCAAGTATAAATCTTGCCCCTCTTTAGTCATTCAGATCCTTAAGAAATGTATATTATGTGTCTTATAGTAACTATCCTTTTTACTAAGAAAAGATCATCTTTCTCCTTTATAATTTGACTGGGGAAGCAAAGTCATATAGTCAGAATTACTTTGCCCAAAGTAGAACAAGCTTAATTAATTGAACAGTTATTGAACCTCAGCCATATGAAAGTCTCTTTAGCAACATATGGATGGATAGGGATGGGGATCAGGTCAAAGAACATCCATCCCGAGTAAGACAGTCCTTGCCTTTAAGGAGCTCACAGTGTAATGGGGGAAATATATGTATATTTAATGAAGTATGAAACAAGGAATAATCCAGACCTTTTTTTTAAAAGACCGTGAGATTCTAATTTTAAAAAGATTTTTTTCAAAAAAAGATCATGAGATTTTCATATATGAAGTGGTAATTTGTTACCAGAGCAAGTGGTGGAAGCGTCATGGAAAAGATGGATTTGAGATAGACATTGAAGGGACAAAGGAGATTGGACTTGCAACAAAGGAATAGAGCAGGACCGCAGCTGGAGATGCAAAGAGTTTGGAACATGTGATGAAGCAAGAGGAATTAGGGTATAAGAATTAGGGTATATACTCCTTTCATTATATTAAGGGCTTTGTGAAAATAAGGTTGGTGTATATGAATGATTCTCATACCTTTTCCAAATATAGCCCTTCAGCTCTTGAGAAACAGCTATTATGACTGCGTTGTGTTATCTTACCTGATTTAAAGGAAGGACCATTATGGTACACGTACACATAGAATAATAAAGTTTTGAAGCACATCATAGGCCCTTCTCTACCTACTGTGTGTATGAGTATGTGCAGAATGCGGAGAGGTTCTGTTAGCAATAAAAACAAATAACTAAACAGTGGGAATGAAGAGAAGCAGACCTGTGACAAGCACTGTCAAAGGTGGCAAATGGTCAACTTTGTCTTCTCTGTTCCCTGCCACTCAGCACCATCACTTTGATTTCTTTCCTTTGGGATTCTTTTGATTACCTACCACGTTTATCTGGAAAAATATTCTCTAAAACACATTAGAAAGCATACAGATTTTAATAGGCTGAATAATGGCCACCTAAAACTATCAGGTCCTGATCTCTGGAACCTATAAATGTGACCTCATAAGGGAAAAGAATATCTGCAGATATAATTAAGGATCTTGACAAGAGGATTATCCTGTATTAACTGGATGGGCCCTAATCCAATCATGTGTATATTATAAGAAAGAGGCAAAAGAAAACTTGACACCCAGAGGAGAAGACAACATGACCACAGAGACAGAGGTTGGAGTGATGTGATGCTAACAGCTGCCAAAGCTGGAAGAGCCAAGGATGGTCTTCTCCCTTAGAGCCTTTGGAGGGAGCATAAACAGGCCAATACTTTGATTTTGGCCCAATTATATTGTTTTTGGACCTCTGATCCCCAGAACTGTAAGGGAATAAATGGGTGTTGTGGTAAATTTGTTACAGAGACAGTTGGAAACGAATATGTATCTTAGGTATAGCTGTTTAGTAGGCATTTTATCTTTTTTGAGCAAGGATATAACCAGTGTTTTCTAAACTACAAACCATTGATTTTCATCTTTATTTAAATGTGTTTATGTAGTCTTTCTCTATAAGGTAAGACAATTTAGCAAAGATTTATAAGAATATCTTGTCTCCTTTGAGGTTCAGCTTAGGTAACTTTGATATTACAAAAGTTGGAGAAAACAATCTGTCTGAATCAGAGACTTTGGAATAAGAATTTATAGAAACTAATGAAGAAAAACAAAACTTGGCCTCGTAGGGAAAGAATGTCTTATGCAAATCTTTGTTGTTGGCCAAGTTCACATACCCAGAATACAAAACTCTGTTTCAATGTTTGTTGGGGATTTGGAAATAGCTTGAGATAATCTAATTTAAAAGATTATTATTATTCCTTTAGCTTTGTAGAATTTATTCCATATATGTCAGAGATATGCTTGTTGTACTGCAAAATAAACTAGCACTGTATGGCCTTCCTTTAAAAGGTAAATATTGCTGTTACATTTTATTCTTTCATATTCATTTTATTGGTACATGCTAATGAACTGCAAAAATGTAGTGGTAATACTGCAAAGTCTACTGGTAAATTCTGGGAATTATCATAGATCAGTTCAAATGTAGTTCTAATTTTATGTACTATAAAACTAGTAAATTATTAATTTATAATAATGGTTGGTTCCTGCTACTGAATTTATATTTATTATAAATGCAAACATATAATAGTAACCATTAATATTTTCTTTTCCCTTAAAAAATGTACTGGGTAGACAAGAGGATTCATAAGATTGTGGTTTGCTGATGCCATAGCAACATAGTCTTATATTGAGAGCATCATCTGTTACATTGCAGGTAGTTGTGGTCATGTGCTTAGAATCGACTTTCAGTTGCTAAAGTACATGGTGACATGATAGGATATGATTTATCCAGATGTTTACACAGCTGTAACAAAGAAATATTTTAGTGTGCTCATATGGCTTGAAATGTTATATATTTAAAGGATTGAGTTACTGTTATGACTTGGAATATTTAAGTAGCTTGAACTTCATGAGTAGGTTCAATGCCTGTTTTGAAAACAAAAATATGGATGGACAGAGACTAAAATCTCTGAATTATCTGATTGCCCTAGAGATGTCCTCTGATTACAAAAATAAGAGATTTAAATGGTTCTATTTTAAAATATACTACTTGAGAAGTGATTGTTTCTTTGTTTTTATCATATTTTTGAAAAGAATACTTCCCAGAAGAATTTTAATAGTAAACCATAGCAAAATATAGAACGTTCAAACACGCTGGAGGCAAATTCAGTGCTGGAAATAATATGAATGGTAGTGTATTACTTAGAGTTCTCCAGAGAGATGGAGCCAATAAGAAGTTAGTAGGGAAGGGCTACAGAACAGATGAATGGGTCTGAGGTTGTCTGGTCCTCTCTAAAGAGGGGTACTGGTTTCAATATACACGTTTAAGTCATACAGAGGCCCAAGTGAGTGGTAACCACTGATCTCTGATAGAAGCTCCCTGCCTTCCTCTCAGTTCTTAATTGGAACACTAGTATAGCTGGGCACCCTCTCTGTTCCTGTCCAGAGGTGGGTCTCTTCACTTAGCTATGCAGAACAGTAAAATATGTTTATTCTTACCATGGTGTGCTGCGTAAAATTGCTTGTAAATTCTCTGATAAATTCTAGTAGTTTTCAGAGATCAGTTAAAATGTAATTCTAGCTTCATACCCTATTAAAATAGCACTTTTTTAAACTTGATACTAAATTTATACATTTATTGTATTGCAAACATAATAGGGAATCATTAATCTTGTCTTTTTCTTTAAAAATGCTACTGGAAAGCAAGAGGATTTGTAAGATCATAGTTTACTGATCCATTTTAAAAGCCAACTGGCTTCCCAGATCCGAGGAAATGGAGCAAATCAGGCCCATCCCTTCCCACCCATGTACCCACCCCATTTTGTTCCACCAGATTAAATGGTTCAAACTGTAAGCAACATGGTTATTCAAGGTCTTGTCCTGAAGGAAGACTGTAATGGTGAAGAAGGGATAAATAGGGGAATTATAGCTGACTTAAGTATACTTAGTTCCTTTACCATCAGTGAGAAGCATGCTTCTATACTTAGACCTTCCACAAGAGGTTTTCTTTAAGGACACCTCTCCTGCCTTCCCCATTCTTTCCTTCTTAAAGCTACCCTGAGAGTCTTCAGACTCTCACTCCTTCTTTTAGAAACCATCAGGTGTGTCCTCAGAAGAATGTGTCACACTTGGCATCCTTCTTTCCTGCTACAAAATGAAGCCCTCAGTCATTAGCCAGATGTTCTATTTCTTCAGGCCTATGAGGCAGGTTAGAGGATGTTGAGAAGGTAAATTCAGGTGGATTATGATATGACTGCAGGAACCTAATTCCAGTGCAGTTTCCTTTCCAGCGAGAGTTGTGTCATGGTTGGTTCCTTTTATGAAATCCCCTGTGATAAAAGGATACCTTGCAAAGAGAAGAATATTTTTTTCTTTGAACACAGCACAGTTGAAACCCAGGATTGAATTTGTCTCCTATCAGCATGTTTTGGGGCTCATCATTTAGAATAATCAGACCTACTCCTTCCCACTATCCATTGGTAGCAGGTAAACATGTCCATGACTGAGCAAAAAGTTTGCGCTACCTGGGAACTGCCTGTTCACAAGCGAATTCACACTCCTTGTCAAGGTTCATTCATTTTGCTACCAGAGAGGGATGGGGCCAGCTGTCTTGTGTCGATTTGGATTCAATTCCTTTTGATTCTGTGTCCACTTCTAATGAAAGAGTAGAGGGTGGAATTTTGCCAGTTCACCCCTTATAAATGCAGCTTGGAAATCACAGGTGCAACATGGCTGTGCAGGTGAGAGTGGAGAGCTTGTGTGAAGCACACACACACACATGCACACACACTACTGCTCTTGTTTTCTGCAGACTCAAGACTAAGCTTTTGGAGAAATCTCACAGATCTAATATGATATGGAAAAGAGATGTGGAGCAAACCGAGTGAACGTTATCTAGAGGAAATGAAAGGAAAAGAAGTTGAAAGAAGGAAATGAAACAGTTAAAACAGACACTAATCTTTATTCTTGCAAAATTGAAGGAATTATTATGCTGCAAAAACCAATAAGAAAAACAGAGTAGAGCCTATGATTTTACCTGATTTTTTTGCTTGTAATTTCACCTTGTTCTTTGTCAAGGCAATTAGAAATCAATCTTCAGTTAAGAATCTTGGAATAATTGTTAGTATGCACATGATGTTATTATTAATAATTTATTGACTATCTTTAATGATCACAGTTCCTCAAGTTATACTTCATTGTTCAGATTTTAATCTTTGCTTTACCTCTGTTGCCCTTTTCCTGGCTTCTGTTGATCCCGCTATTGAGTTCACTACAGGTAAGAGAAGTTCAGTATTCTTAAAGAAGAACAGTGTATTGAGGATGGGATTTTATGAAGCAAGTGTCTTATCTCTGTGTCAGAGCATGTTGGTTTACGCAGTGATCTCCAGTACTTAAGGTTAGACGGGATCTATCACATCATCTACCAAGTGTGTATAAACTTTGTAGAAGAGCACAATTTTCCTTTGAAACGTTTGGCTTTCTATATCCCCAAAATATAAAAACGTATTAGGTTGGGGGGACTGGAAAAGAAGTATGCTTATAAAATCTAAGGCTCAGAGAAGCCCATGAAAAAGAGCAAGTTCACATTGAGGTTAATGGAAGAATTGTGGTTCAGCATTGTCCAAGAAGAGCAGATCTGCCAGCGAGTACTGAGGACCGGGAACCCAGCTGTGGGATCTGGTCATACTGGGGGACAGTGCCTCAGAGATCTCTTCAGAATAAATGACATTTTTCTTTTTCCCCATAAGCTAGGAGTCCTTGACAGTAGCAGGACTCCTTTGGAGTGAGGTGCTTAGAAACCAGCTTTAAGGAATTCAAAACAGAAAGTGGAAGAAGTATGTGAGCAGTGGATTCAGTGAGCTTGGAGGTAATTGAAAAAGCAGATATACTAAAGGTCAAAGAAAAATGAGGCCACTTGTTTGAGGGCTCTGAGAATTAGCTCTTAAGGGAAGAAGAGTAAGGGACCAACAGTTGGGATGGCAAACAGGCAAAAAGACAAAACAAACAAAACAAAAAACCCACCGTGGTTTAAAAATTAGTCACAGTGGAGTATAAAGCGAGGATAAAGGAGAAGAGGATATTTCTCAGGGTATGGGAGAGCTGAAGCCACCACTGATGGGCATTCTTCTTCTGAGAATGAATTTATACCAAATACATACCTTTTAAAATAATAGGCAAAAAGCTTAGGTAGCCTATTTGCATTTACACTGTAAAACTCTGTCTCCCAAACAGTGTCGTGCAGATTATTGGTGGTTAAATCTCTAACTCATGTGAGGGATTTGGAGATCAAGTATTTCCTGAATCCCTACTATTTGCTAGAGAGAGAGAGAGATGCTGGTGTATGCCCTCAAAGAAGAAAAGATATGGAAAACACACATAGGAAACAAACCTTGATGAATTTTCTTTAAGATTATCTCATTTACTCCTTAGAATATGTATGAAAGAGTATTATTGCCCCATTTCATAAAAGAAACTGATATTCAAAGAAGATGTCTAATTTCCTCCGAGTTCATATAATCAGTGAATGTTAATCTTGCTCCTCCCAAAACTCCACCCTACCTCTATTAGGCTGTGATTTACAGTACAGGTAAGAAACAGAATCTATAAGGGCATAGGAATTCAGAAGAGGGTGAGATTGAAGAACAGAGGAAGCCTTCATTGAGGAGATAGAAATTTTCTATTGAAGGGGTCCTGTTTAGACAAGGGGAGGGCTTTGAGTGTAAAAATAAGGCTTATTATCTAGAAGTGTACAAAATGTAATTGATTAAAGTATCTTGGATTTAAGTGTTTGCTAGATATTTTGAGAAGTAGAAATTGTGAAATATAGCCAGGGCTTAGATAACTTTAGACCATCAAGAACCATTTAAAAATGTGGCTCCTAACTGTTCACTCACAGCCAAAAGATATTTTAGGATTAAAACCAATCTCAAGTTCTAAAACATATATTAATAATTTAGACTTTATACTAAATTATCTTAGAAAAGCTGGAACTCAAATAAAATCACTTTTTAATCTGGCTCCTCTGTACAATATTAAGGCAGGCTATAATTTAGTAAATAAACACCTGTGAAAATTGCACTGCAACCTCTATTAATATGATTTAAACCATGTTGCATGCTCTCCTGAGATACGCCAGATTAATGAATTTTCCAAGGCTTGGTGGAAAATGACCTGCTGAAAATGAAAGTGGGATTCATAACTAAAAGCAGCCCCAAAGCAGCTAGTCTTAACCCCATTTTACAAATAACGAAAATGGAAATAGGTTAAAGGTAGGTCATATTTATTTTAGATTACATCACATCCTTATCACATCCACATTTGAGCACTAATAAAGGTTTTCTTTGGTCTCTGTTTCTTTCTCTATTATTTCAAATTATATTACATTCAAGTGTGTGTGTGTGTGTGTGTGTGCGCGCGCACGCGCACGTGCGTGTGTGTGTTTCCTGTTTGTGCTCTAAATGACATATTGGGATGACTGGCCCAGATCTGGCATTCTGAGTTCTGTGCCAACAAAAATGTCAAGTGCATTTGCCTTTTAATTAAATGCAGTGCCTGGATTTTAATATTCCAGATTTTTCCCTGAAGAAGAGACTTTCCTGATCTTGTAGTTTATAGGAGAAAAAAATATCACTGACATTATCATGAAGCTTTCTTCCCCCAACAACACCAGATATCTACATTATCACTTTATAAACATTTCACTTTAAGGTTCAGGTTTAGTTGTTCTGTAGCCTACTTTTATAAACACTGTGTGTGTATATGTGATCCAGCGTTGTTTGTTTCGATTTATTTCTCAGTAATCTTCAGCTCAATCTACTTTATTCTTAATAGGCCACTACTACTTGGATGTCCTACACATAATAATTAGTATGTGGAAAGTGTAGTTCCTTATCATTTACACTTTCCTTTCCACTTCCTGTACCTTTGGCATAAATGTTGGCCAGCTCATTATTCCCCAGGGTCATAGCATTATATTATTGGTCTTCTTATTTTTTTACTTCCCCAAGTTAATTTTAATTCACTCTACTGTTATTCGTTGATCACCTGTATTACTTGAGGTTTAAAAAAATAACATTTTTTTTAAATCAGGTAGACAGCTCTATAATCTCTGAACCCCCTTTAATACCTAGTACAGAGAAAAGGTATTCAAAACATTTTGCTACTGATATGGTACACTCTTCCTTTTGTCAGTAAAAAGCCACACTATCTACCTCCAGGTTTTGTTCAGAGAGATCGTCCCTCACCTTTGAATCTAAAGAGGTCACCATGGTCTTCTGCCTCATCCCCTATTTTAATTCTCAGTGTAGAACTTCTCACTATCAGATGATGCTTATTTACTTGCGTCTCATCTGCTTCACAGCACAGGGATGTAAATTGCATGAGCGCAGAGATATTCTCTGTCTTGTTCAGTGGTGAATCTTCAGAGCTTAGAACTGTGCCAGGTACATGCCAGGGACGACAGTTAATTCATTTATTAATGAAAGGAAGGAAAACCATGCCTTCTTCATGGATTTAAGATTCCATTCATCCATCTATCTACTCATGACTGATTTTTTCTAGAAAGGATTTGGTTTGACTGCCAATTTATTTGTACTTTTATCTCTCCAACTTTACTCCTTTCTTACGTTTAGGTAGTGATTGAAGTTGATACCTCTCTGATCTCTTTCTCTCACTCTCTCGCTCTCTCTTTGAGTTCGTAGTGGCAAAAAATATTCCTAAAATACGTGGCTAATCACATTTCTCCCAAGTGAAAGTGCTAAATAGGAGTCAGGAAGCATGAACTATATTTTTAATTGTGTCAATAACTAATACTGTGACCATGAAAAAGCCATTCACCTCTTCTGAGTTTTTTCCTTATCTAAAAATCAGAGTTGGACTTTGATGTTGAATAATTCTAAGAAATGTTTTAGGATGTCAGCAAACCAGATACAGTTCTATGCCCCTATTCAGGACCCCTGGTTGTTCCTCTTTTTAGTACTTGGCATATTCTGCTAATAAGTACAATTAAAGTACTTATCATTTTGCTTCTAGATTATATACTCTCTAAAGGAAGAGCATTTGTTCATCTTGCTGGTTTTTAGCCTAATACAGTCTTTTGTATCCCTGGGGTATTCGACAAATATGGGATGTGATAAAGAGTAATGTTAATAACTCTGTATTTTTAGAAATTAGACTTCTCTCCATTTGATGCTGTTTATTTGAACACGTATTAGCTATCGTTCAAAAATCTAGATTTGGTAAAAGAGTTTCATCCGAATTTAATTATGTTTTATTTAATTATTACACTTACTGAGACCTTATGTACCAAGTATTGTCCTAAGGACTTTATGTATTTTAGCACATGTCATCTTTCCATCGACCTAGAACCTAGGTATTTTTATCATTTCTATTTTACTGATAAGAAAACTTAGGAATGCCGTGGTTAAATAACTTACTCAAGATTACCCAGCTAGTGAGTGGCAGAGCGGGGACTGAAACCCAGATCAATTGTTTTGTTATAACAAAAATATAGAGCTGGTACTTTTGAGGGGTGCAGAGATGGTCCGAGCCCTATGTCACCTCATGGTTACTGGCAGAAGCTGATGCAAGTTCTCTTTTTTAGATGAAAGCATGATCAATTTAGGTCTGCAGGATTCTCACAGACTAACATAAAGCAGTTAACTCACAACCAAAGGTCCCCAAGCATTCATGAAAGTAATTCACTGTGAGGGATGTAGCAGAAAAAACAGATCTTAATTCCCAGAGGACTGCAGGGATTAGGATTGTCAAGTACAGAATACAAAAGAGCTAAAGGCTGTGTACAAAATATTTAAAGAAACAAAAGTGCAAATCATAAAGATTAGCAAGATACTATCAAGAGTTACTAAACAAAGAACCAGTTGCAAAGAACCAAATGGAACTTTTAGGAAGAGAAGCACAATTGTTCGAATTGAAAAATAAGCCTTTTGCTGTGGCTGGACTACTTTGACAGCAGCTTTAACAGAAGTGAAGGGATCATTTATCAGCTGGACTTTAATCTGAAGAAGTTACCCGTAGCAAAACATAAAGACCAGTCAAGATACTTCAGAGGAAAAGGACTAGGCATGGAAACATGCCCATCATATATTATAACATACTATGGAGCTATAGTACTTAAAACAGTGTTATGTCAGTACAGAATATTGCCTCTTGGGAAATAATGGAAAATCTGGAAACTGAATTCCTCCGTTTATATAATTTGGATATAGGACAGAAGTGGTTTTGTAGATCATTGGATCAATTGAAAACTTGTCCACAGATAACTGGATATTTATGTCAGGTGGAGGGGCCTGAAATACCTTCCTACTGTATTTTATACTCAGAGAGCAATTCCAGATAGAGCCAGTTTTAAAACTTGTAGAGAAAAAAGAAGAGATTGTTTTTATGAATTCAAATAAATGATTAATATATTTGACTTCACTAAAATTAAGGACTGCTATTCATCAAGATACTACATTTAAAGTGAAAGAAATGTCACCCACTAGAAGGTATTTGCAACACTTATAACTGACAAAGGATTAGTGTTCACACATAAAGTATTACTATAAACAGATAAGAAAAAGATGAAACCCAAATGGAAAAAATGGGTTAAAGTTGTACACCAAGCATTTCAGAAAAGAAGTACGTATAAATATTTCAAACAAGTATCTCAAAGATGATTTTAGTAATCAAATGCATATTAGATATCATTTTCTAGCACTAAATTGGCAAAAATTACAAAAGTCTGATAATACAAAGTTTTAAGATGTAATTTAAACAGAGTTTCCATACACTGCTGTGGATATGTTAAATCAGTAACCATTTGGCATTATCTTGTAAGGTGGAATATTTGCAATCATAATAATAGTTGCAGTCAAAATCTGCTGGATGCAATCCAAGGGAGCACAGTTTGCCAAACCCTGGAATAGATTGAGGAGTATTTCAGAATTTGGGGAATGGCTGATGCTTTTAACTGATTCAGGTTGTAAGATACCCTAAAGCAGTGGTCCCCAACCTTTGTGGCACCAGGGACTGGTTTCGTGGAATACAATTTTTCCATGGACGGGGTGGGGTGAGGGGTTGGTTTAAGAGGTAATGCAAGCAAAGGGGAGCAGCAGTTGAAGCTTCACTCCCTCGCCCACAGATCACCTCCTGCTGGGCGGCCCGGGTGGGTTGGGGGCCCCTGCCCTAAAGTAATTGTCAGTAGATGAGATTGAAAAGGTTGATTAGAGCCTCATATTGAAAGGCCTTATATGCCATACCAAGAACATTTGCCATTCCTCTTGAATGGAAAGCAGTTAGAGTCATTTAATCACATTTGCGTCTTAGAAAACTCATTTTGGTGGCAATATAGAGGATAAATCTGAGGAGGCCTACATGGGAAGCAGAAAGGCTTAGTGAAAAAGCAGGATGACTGGGTCTTGATCTGAGGCAGTGAGAAGATGGAATGGAGAATTAAGGACAGATTTCAGAGGTAACTTGGTAGACAGACTCCACTGTGTTTAAGAAGTAAGGGAACACAGTAAGTCTCTACTTTACCCAATTAAATAAATTGAAATGGGAAGCTTAATGGAGAATCCATATGTAAAATTAAATATTTGCCCTTTGTTAAATTACTGTGAAATAAAAAATAATATTTTACATGGTTTTTGACTTTTAAGTACATTCCTGAAATGTGATACCTATTTCTTTTGCTTTTTCAAAAAGTATTTCTATTATTTCTTCAGGATTTTATATAACATTTTGAACTATGGTTTTAAAAACAAATTCAGAGAATCTAAGACTACAAAAAGTTGCCTTAAGCAGTGTGAAATTAAGTTTAAATATTTGTAATATTAATCTATACTTTAATTTCATAGTTGTTTAAAGCCTCCATAGACTTCTGCACTGTTATTTTCCACATCAGAAATTTTCAGATAATACCCATATCTTTATTAAACAAGAACAAAAATTATATTCTAGTTAATTATTTAAAGAAAATGTGTGACATATAGCTGTTTTCCCTTTTCACCAATATAAAACTCTGACAGACCCTGTGTTTTATTCAATAATCTAAGACAAGTTTCATAAGATCATATGACATGATGAAGCAAGTGACTTCAAAGAATCACTGAGTTAAATAATGCATGTTTCAAGATGCCCTTAAGGCTTAGACATCCACTGTGGCAGACTATTTAATTAATAACATGCACTTTACAAAACTCATCATTATATATTTATACAATAGACTGCTAAGATTTTTTTAAAACTTTTTCAGTAATGTCAGTTCCCCTATTCGTAATTTTTAATTTTTATATGATAGGCCCAAAGGGCTAACATCTAGGCCATCTCTACCCAGGGCAGCAGCATCTACTTCTGCTTTCCACTACAAGTGTTTCAGTTTATAAAAAATATTTCCCATCATTATGTCACGTACTATTTCTAAAAGCTATATAACATAGGCACTGTTATTATTTTTACTTTTTGATGAGATATTAACTCTAAGAGATGCTAACTTGCTATTGCCACACAGCAAGTAAGAGAAGGAACTAAGAATTAAAATAGAGTCTTGCTGATATCAAATCTCCTGTACTTCGCATGATGCTGGAATTTCCCTGCACTTGGGTTTGGTGGTAGATGTGGCAGACGGTAGAAAAGGTTAGCCTTGTGAAGGAATGGCTAGCAGAAGGGGTCGAAATTTCTAGAGACAATTTAGAAATGTATGTACCAAGTTCGTCTTATGCCAACACCCAGAAAAACAAGATATATGTCTGGTCAAATATATCCTTGTGTTTTTTTAAAAGACAACTGATTTTCTTTATGCCGTTACAATCAACCATAGGCAGGTTTAGTTTTATTCTTTCATTTATGCAACCAATACTTTGTACTGTTGCTCCTTTCCAGGTCCTACTGGAAATACAATGGTAAGCAAAATAAACATGGCCCCTGCTTTAATGAACTTTATTTTAACAGCTGTGGGAAGCCGTTGGAAGGTTCTAATTAGTGGAGTGACATGGTACAGTCTTAGAAAGACTATGTGCTGCAATGTTGGTTTTGATGTGGATTAGGCTTAGAGAATGCAGTCAGGGAGATAAGACCGGTGGCAGCTGTAATTTGGGTGAAGGATGATGTTGACCGGAGTTAAGGCAGTAGCAGTGGGGATGGAAAAAGTGGAGACAGGAGATATTTAGGAAGTAGTAGTACTTTGCAACTAATTGTATGAGGAAAAAAAAGTCAAGTGATCATACATGCCAGTTTGCCCAGGACAATTCTAGTTTTTGCCTTTTGTCCTGTCATAATTATTAAGAGTATCCCCCTTTACTTTCAAAAGCATTCCAGTTTGGATGACAAATTATATGTTAATCCTAGAGATAAGGAGAGGAGGATTCAAGAATGATGCTCAGGTTTCTGGCTTTGAACACTGTAGAAAGTTGTGTCATTTTCTGAAAGGTGACACACTAGGGGAAGAACCAGTTTAAGGGTAAGATTATGAGTTCAGATTTGGATATAGTGTGTTGAAGGTGACTTTCCTACATTGAGGTGCAGACATATAACAAGAATCAGATGACTATATGGGTCAGCAGTTCAGGTTGGAGGCCTTAGTTAGAGATATGTGAATACGGTATCTCTCTCTCTCTCTCTCAAAATATCTTATTGTATGTACCCTTCTTCTTGCAGTGATGTGAGATGATAAAATGCCTACCTGATGAGATGAAGTGAGGTAAATGACATAAGCATTGTGTCCTAGTGTTAGGCTACTACTATTGACCTTCTAACGATGTATCAGAAGTAGGATCATCTGCTTCAGGTGATCCTGAATCATGGAGCCATGACGAAGTTGATGGTTGGATGTCAGGAGCAGATGACGTGATGGTTGGGGATCCTGGGTGGGAAGGTTGGGATGGTGCAAGATTTCATCATGCTACTCAGAACAGTATGCAAGTTAAAACTTATGAAGTGTTTATTTCTGGAATTTTCCATTTAATATTTTTGGACCACAGTTTACCACAGGCAACTGGAACTATGGAAGGTGAAACTGGTTAAGGGGGGACTACTGTGTATTGATTTGAGAGTGACCAGCATGGATGGCAACTGAACTGACAGAAGTGGATGAAATTATCAAGCCAGAAAGTATGGAAAACTGTGTCAAGAGGTTCAAGTTTTCGCTGAGGAACTCAAAGCAGCGCCCAGTTTTAAGGGAAACAAGGGAGGGACTCACTCACAAAGGAGATCTGGAAAGGAAAAGCTAAAGTCAAAGGAAAACTGGGAGATGGCCAAGTAATGGAAGCCCTAGGAAAGGAGTGTTTCAAAGAGAGAGTGGATAGCAATGTCAGATGCTATCAAGAGGTTGCATGAAATAAGAAAATTTGTACATTGAACTCAGTAACCAGTAAGTCATTAGAGATGGTGGTGATGGTGGGGTGGTGGCATTGGGAGACATAAGCCTGATTCTAGGATTTTAAGTAATGATTGGAAAGTGAGTGTGAACAATTTTTCAGAATTATAACTGAAGAGGAAAGAAAGCATTAGTGAAATACCTGGAGAATATGTAGAATTTGCAGGACGGTGGTGTCTCTAAAGCCGCTGTGAGATCACCTAATATATTGTACTTAGAGGCTTCTATCTCTAATATCCATCATGAAGATGGATTGCATTTGTATGATTGCAGCTATTATGTAATTTTAATTTTTAATTAAATTTATGTATTTTTAGGTATTTGTATATTTTTTACCTAAACGTTTTAGGTAAATTCTTTTTCAGTAGTGGGAGCAAGGACACAATTTATAAAGTTGCTTTAACTATTTTTGCCAAAAAAATGCATCTCATAAATTTGCTCCATAAAAATAAAATACTGCCTTAGTTTTTTTCCCACTGTCCAAAAAATTATGCTGCTCTAGGCTTCAGAACACTGGGAACTCTTTGAATATTCTTTGGCAGATAAAAAAGGTAAAGATTTATGGCAAAGGAAAGCATTTCTGAAAAAGTTGCTCCACATTGCCTTTGTGTACGTGCATAAATTATAAACGGGGCTCAGGGGTGCAGTCACTATAATAGCTTTTTGCTCTCTTTGAAGAAAATAGAAAATGCTCACTTAGGGGCTACTGCTTGTGTTTCCATTAATGAATCTTCTAAGGTTGAATGATTTTTAATAGGATATTTATGTTCCTTGGTTTAGCAGGGCAAGAAGTGGGAGAAATACATGTGATTAAGGTATCTAATGTAATAAATTTATACAGACATTTAATAAGAATGCTGTTAGTAATAGTAATAATAAGTCATAGCTAAAGACTTTGAGGAGGATTCACAATCAGGGGAAAACAACCACCAAATCACATGTTCCTGGAGAATTTGATTAGCCTTCAGTGCTCAAGAGTTATAATGATTTGAAGCATTGACGAACAACTCTTTTGCACCAGAGTTGTAATCATGACAAACAAGCAGTCTTACCCAACTCAAATGAATGAACTTGGTGTTTTTTTCTTTCTTAACCACTTGGTAAATATTAATTGAAGTCCATTGTTTTACAAGTACATATATTCTATGACTTTAAAGTAGTAACACTGTTTTACATAATAGATTATAAATGTTTCAGTACTTTGCACCCTGAATACACCTGCAAGGTTATCAGTATCCTTGGTCAGAAATTTACTTTTAGATTTGGCTTTTCTTTTCTGGAAATATGTTTAGATTAATTTATAAGCAAATCTATATTTAAGTAATGAGACTTTTAAAAAATTCTTCATCTTCTGTATTTGAAATTGTTTAGCCATCACCTACATGTCACTTTTGTTATATAATAATTAATCACAGTATTAAGGCTGGATGTTCGTATTTCATGATGATAGTCCATTTTGCACCTGTGTATATTGTGAGGGTTGTCTGCTTCTGGTGGAGCTTAGCAGTTCTGAAGATTCTTATGAAATATAACATACACTACTTACAGCATAATATCTTTGTAAAGTTATTCCATAATAGCATGTGTTTAATTGAATTAAAATGTTATACTAAAAATATATTTACTGGGCTTCCCTGGTGGCACAGTGGTTGAGAGTCCGCCTGCCGATGCAGGGGACACGGGTTCGTGCCAGTCCAGGAAGATTCCACATGCCGCGGAGCGGATGGGCCCGTGCGCCATGGCTGCTGAGCATGCGCGTCCGGAGCCTGTGCTCCGCAACGGGAAAGGCCACAGCAGTGAGAGGCCCGCGTACTGCAAAAAATATATACATATATATATATTTACCTCACTGAACAAGAAATAATCTTACAAAGACTTTCAGAAAGTTTAATTCTGTGAGTTGTCAGAAAATCACAAATGGATCATTATCATTACCCTTTGAAAGCCACGTGTAGCACAGAAACTTATGATCCTAAGCTTTAAATAGTGAATAATGATTCGTTGCATGCCCTGAAGTTTTTTCTAGAGATTTCTACATCAAACATTGTCTCCCTATTTCAAGCAGTAACTGTGTCAAACCAATCCAATTTGAGAATTACAAACAATAAATATATTCTTTTTAGCTTTATATCCAACTTTGAAATATACTGCCCCTGTTTTTATTGAATATATATGTATACATACATAAATACACACATACATTTATACGTACACACACACTGATATACATATGTATTTCTAAAGTTGCTCTTGGGATAGAAGAGATCTCCATTATATTTAATGCATGTTTTGATGAATTGAAACATAATATGTAGTTTGAAATGTGGTAAGCATTGAACTACCTCTGTTTGAGATTGGAAATTCCCTGAAGCCTGGATATAATGGAAAGTGTCAAGTCAGAAAGGAAAACTCCCTTGCTTACCAGAAGAAATAAACTGAAGGCTTGTTTTTCTTTCTTGAGAATAATGGGAACCAAATACTGGTCCATGGGGATTTTATCCTATCCAATTGAAATAGATACATTAAGACAGTTATAGTGAATTATTTTCCAAAGTTAACTGTGTTCTCTCTAACACTTTTCTTCAAACTATGTTTCCTACTGGTTTACCTTTAAAGCACCATTTTATGAAATGACACTGATATTAGATATATTAGTTCTTTTTAATTTCCTACTTGGAAAAATTAAAAGTTAACGACCTTGTGTCCATCCCCTTTGGGAGGAAACTGTGGCTGGTTGGAAAACTGAAGTGGATATTTAAATGTGCAGAACTGGAGGTGAAAGCAGAGGTTTGGGGGTAAAGAAGCCAAGAGAGAGAAGCTAAAGAAGAAAGGATTGGAATGTAGAAAAATGGGTAATTTTAAAGGGGAATTATCAAATTATCCATTGGGAAGGTCTGAGGTTGGATTTAGGGATCCTTTTGTTTGTTCATTCAGCCATCATCTCTTGACACTGATGGCTGCTTTAAGAGTTTCCCAAATGTGCCTAATTCTAAGAATCACCTGTCCTCCGTCACACAGATTCTTAGCAAGAGGGGCCATGGATCTGGAAACACTGAGAAATGCTGCTTTAGAAGATAGAAGATGTGTTAGATTTTTGTCTCTGTTCTTGAGCAATTTCTAATCTGTCCTATATCTCTAAGCCTCAGGTTTTTTAATCTGTAAAATGTAGATAATAATGCTTTCCTTGCCAGTTTTCAAGGCAAATGAGGTAAAGGAAGATGTCTTCCAAGGGTTACTGGAGATTGTAAATTGAGTAGGATTTATAATATTAATTGTGTATGTATGTGGAGGATGGTGGTGGCTTTGAGAAAGAAAGAAAGTGAGGCGATTATAAAGAATTAAAAAAAAAAATTCATCTTCTCAGAGTTCTGTTTCCCAAGTTTATTACCTGGCTTTTATTTGTTAAGAGAATGTGAAATATTACTTAATGAATCTGTTTTCCTTTGCTTATTCTTGTCTTCCTCCAAACTGTTTATTTCAAATCTTTTTTACCACATCATAAACTCACACCTCCAGCACTTAGACTAGGCATTTATTTAACCTAACCCTTTGTGTCCAAGACAAATGCTGTTGACACTGCTTTAAAGGCCCAAGCACGACACCTTGCATTTTAGTGGAGAAATGATTATTGAATGAAGTGATAAAAGAATGAATCTCTAAATTTGACCCTGTCTCTTTCCACTGTACTATTTGCTAAAACTCCTGTGTTCTTACTTTTAAGGATACTTGGAGAAAAACTGTTCCCTTTGATAGTTATTTCTAAGTTTTTATTTTTTTGTGTTAACAAAATCTCCCTTCAAAAGTTTCTCTTTACCATAAGTCTCTCATGCTCGAGTTTAGCATGCTACTGTATTTATATTTTCAGATTATCTTTATTCAAATAAAATAAGTTGTCTTTTTGTGGTAAGCTTTAGCTGGGAATAATTTTCCTTTCTGTGATAATTAGCTGCTTTCAGTAACTTATATTTTTGATTCATTTAGCAGCAGCAACAGAAGAACCAGAAGTGATTCCAGACCCAGCCAAGCAGACAGACAGAGTGGTGAAAATAGCAGGAATTAGTGCTGGGATTTTGGTGTTCGTCCTTCTGCTTCTAGTTGTCATATTAATTGTAAAAAAGAGGTAAGACCTGATTTTGTTCTGTCCCACCCACTTACCATATGTCACTGTCACTAGTTTTGAAGCACTTTATTGTTTCCCTGAGTGCTTTTAAATTAGAACACACAACAAGAATTGAATTTTAACAATGTTTCCAGCATCTGGGTCTGTTTCTTATGCTTTGTAAATAAATTCTTATTGGTTATTTGCAGTTTAATTTTGGATATAACATATACTTTTTGTCAGTTTAACCTTGAAATTAGTGTATGAATTTAAATTCCTCAAACACTTGAGTTATTAACATATCTTATGTTTTGAAGCATTATGTATTGCGAATGGCAAAATAAGAGTTTATTATGATATTTGGGTTATGGTCTATGAATTATTTTGTACTCTTACTCTGTTTTTCTAAATGTTGGCTACAAATAAGATAAGAAGAATATGGGCATTATTTTACAAAATTGTATATTAATATTCACTGACTAAATATTTCAGCACTTTAATATGAAGAGTCAATTTTTTTTAATTGAGCATTAGTCTTTTATACTATATCAACCAATATCGCCATCTTCTGGAATTATATGAAGATATTAAGACCTACAGGAATTTAAATTGAATTCTATTTGGGAGATTAAGGTATACTTCTACCAGAAAACATTTCAAAGAATACAGTTTTTATAACTTGAACTTTTTCCTATTCCATAAAGTGTCATTATCTATAAGGCATTGTTTTAGAAATTAATACAACTCTCCAATCTTTCCAATTGTATGTTTTAAATAATATTAAAATTTGGAAGGATTTAAAAACAAATCTTTACAGAGTATAGTCCTAAAATACCTTGGTGTATAGAAGTGTTTGTCATTCATTAATTATATTGAATATAATAAAAGATGTTGCTTACATTATATTAAATCATATAATGTACTATTTTGATTGTTATTTTGTACTCAAAATAAATCATTAATAATATAGATAAGACTCATACTACATGTTTAATGATTCCATGAGAGTTTATTTTAATGTATTGCCTCTTTACAATTATCCCCTGGAGATATATATGTTGGAGAAGACACATCTGCATTAGAAACATTAGGTATGCATTGTAGTGTTTTGTGTTAAATTAGCTACATACGTGCTTTCCCCAATAGTGCTTTCTCTTTTTGCTGTTGTCTACCTCTGTGGTTGGAAAATACATCATATTTGAGACAGGAAGATTTAAGTATTTTACTAACACAAATTTGCCAATCAAGATCAATAAAATCTTTGAATATAACTTTCAGATCTTATGTTTCTATTTAGTTTAAATTTATATTTGGAGAGTTAAACTAAACAGTTTAGAGAGTTAATTAAACTTTGCTTTAGAGTTAAAATTATCTCAGCCACTTCAGATTGGATATGAAAACATAAAAATGGCCTCTGGTTATGTCTTCACTCAGTTAGAATTGGGTTAAACTTACTGATTTTATTGGTTAATTATTTGAAAACACTTATTATTGTAGCCTTTCTTATCTGTGGCCGTCTGTTTTAAAAATAACCCAAAAATTGAAACATAAATTTTCTAAAGTACACCAAAACAATCTCTAAGCATGATTTTTTTTGTGTGGGTAAAATGCTCTGATAGCTCTCTAAAATTGCCTAATGCATCACATTCTTTTTCTAGTTCATATTTTCAATGGTTGGATAAATGAGCCTTTCTATTAAAATGTTTAATGTTTGAGTTTTCATGATTATGCTTTAATTGATTGTCTTCTACTAGAAAGTATGCTAGGGCTTTTGTTTCTCTTCCTCATCACTACCTCTAGGACTAGAGAAGTTGCAATTTTATAGATAGATGAAGTTACATGTTTAGATATATTACCTTCTAGTGTGTAATATAACTAAGAATCCCTTACTTACCTAAGAAACTTCGTAATGACTTTTAGTTGTATGTAGTGTGTCACACATATATTGTGTATGACAATCGAAAATATGTTTATTATACATACACAAAAGCATAGATACATAACAGTATTGGTTAGTATCAAAGTTAACAATTTTAGTATATAATGTAGTTTCCCTACATTATATACTAAAACACAAATTTATAATAAAAATAATGGAAAAGCAAATTATTTTAGCCCCTTAGGATCTTTATTTTTGTGGGAAATTGTTAAGTTTCTCAAGACTTTATCCCTCACTGGGAATAGTATTTGTAGGTATATTTCTCATGTTGAAAAAAAAAAATCTGTGTATTTTTGGTTGTTGTATAAAGAAATGGTTTGGAATTTAATTTAGTAAAATTCTACAGCTAAGGGTGTATATAAAGTAAGTTTTTAGGCTAAGAAAAGGGATATTGCATCTTTCAAAACGCAATGTCATTTTAATTTAATCACTGTTGAATTATTTCCAAATGTATGCCATTTTTTCATTGGTTATGTATTATTTTAAATTCGCAGCATGAGTACATTAATAATTCCAAACATAAATTTGAAATTATGCTTCAGTACAGTAAATGTTTGTGTGTGATATCATGGTCACATACATCTACTGTAGAAATACCTTTGTGTGTATATAGTGTATGGTGCATATGTATATTCACATAATATATGTATGTACCTGTGTATTAATAAGATATAATGACTTATTTATAGAAATTTAGGTGTCATTCTGCATATATTCTGTATTAACCTAATAGATCTTTATGTTTTGTATCTAAAAAAAAATAGCCAATTTAGTGTAGAAGTTCTATACACAGCTGTTCCATCTGTCATGACATTTAGATGGTAATGGATGATATTACGCTTAACTGCATGTTGAAAATACACAATCCATTTAATTTTTCAATTTTTTTGGCTATAAAAAAGTCAGCATGTTATTTTTTCCAAATTATGTATTTTATATTTTATTTTCTATTGCGTATCTGTTTAATTGCATGGCAAAAGATATCTAACCAATGCATGAGCAAATTGAAATACAAACCAAAAAAACATGAATTTTATTTTATTTTATTTTATTTTTTAACGCACATTTTTCTGCTTTATTGAATGTGACAGAGTCACGCTTTTCATTCACCATTGCTTCTCTTTTTCCACTGTCTGTGATTTGCTTGCCAGGAGGAGCTACTATTCTTACTCCTACTACCTGTAAGTAGAAAATGGGTGATATATGACTTTACATGTGTTAAAGATGCAGTATCCCTTTTCAAAAAAATAAATAAATAAAACCCAAACCAAAAAACAGAATGTTTGCAATTTTGGTGACATTTCAAAAAATATGTTTTCCTGGACTCTAAAACTATAAAGTTTACCTATTAACCTATTTTGTTAATCTTTTTAAAAAGGGATATTGTATTTCTGTATGTTCAGCTACTTTTAATTTTTATTTACAATTTTCCATAAGTAGCCATAGTCTACAGCCTAAAGCATCATTTATTTACTTAAGTCAAACCTGTACCTTATCAATGTGATGTCTCACTATCTGGTAAAGTAGAGATAGGGTTTGTAATTCACTAATACCTATCTTTACATAACACTTATGTTTGACAAAATGAGCCAAGTGATGTATTCATAGAAGAACATTCAAAATAGCTTCACAGAATGTGAATCAGGTCAGGTCTTACTGTGATAACATCTCTCTCCACATTTCCAGGAATCCAGGATGGGTTATAACTTCAGAACACCTTTTGGGCTGCTAAAAGCATAATGTTGCAGTGACAAAGAAATAAAAAATTCTTTTTAGAGAAGAAATTTTGAGTTTGTTTATTATGACTTAAATAGGAAAATGATTTTGTAAAACCAAGACCAAAAAAAGAAAAAGAAAACCTGTCAACCTACACAAAACACACCTAGGTGTCACATATCTCCTTTTGTCCTCCAAAGTTTTAGCTATTCCTATGCTTAGGTATGAAATGCTACTTTGGATGACGAAGGCGAGTATTGTCCACTCTATTTCACTAATCATTTTCAGTTTATTGCCTTAAATTCCAGGGTATTCATCCAGTCCAAAGGAATGATACAACAAAGTTTTCTTGGTCTTTGCTTGATCAGTATTTGATCCACAAAATTTTGAGACTTAAGGATGGTGATTAAGTACTTTTGGGGCATATATCCCACAATATTATTTCACTAGGTAAATTTAAGCTAGCTTTACTAAAAATTTTGGTAAGAGTCTCAATGAATATAACGGAATTGTGCCAACATTTTAAATATTATAAACATTTGGTTTCTTAAAATCTGCTAAAATAAGCAGGTGTAAACTAGCAGTACTCCTAGCTTATTTTGATGAATTATAATATCCTTGTTAAATCATGTTTGATGAAGCCAAAGGTAATTAAATGTACCATTTCATACAATGATGGAGCACTTTTCCTCTTTATAGCCCACCCATATATCCACCTGCAGAAGTTTATGCTGTTGGCTGTTTTGATAATGAAAGTCATTTGCACATCTGTCAAACTCAAGGAGTTGCAAAATGATTTGCTTAACTGTCCTGAAGTGTACATTATATATGCTGGTTGTTCAGAGAGAGACAAAGCATCAAACATGCAGGAATCAATAAACGTTTAATTATGAGAACATCAATAAGCTTACCATTAGCCATCCATTTATCTATAATGTTAGAATGGGATTGCCTTTTTAGTTGATAGGTAGCATTTCTATATTCTAGACCATGTAGTAGGTTTTGATACTGTCATTGTAATACTTAGGGTTACTGGCATTATCAATCATAATTAGAAAAAAATGCCACAGACATATTTTTAAAAGCTGCTTAAATAGATGTAGTGAAGCTACTATGAATTAGACATTTTTAAAATAAAACTAGAAATAAAATAGAGTAAAACTTAAAAGAAAACCAGGTGTGATCTTTGAACTAGAATTCATTGGCATCATCATAGTAAACTGTCAGTTCTTGATCAAAACACTTAACTCTAATGCTGATTTTTATTTCTTTTGTAATAACCTGAATTAAAGCCTACCTCACAGGGTTGTTGTGAGGATTAAGGTATAAGAACCAAGGTGATAGTGTACAGTTGGCAGATATTAACAAAGGTTATATATATTCACGCATAATTTGTCGATTACCTTCAGTGCCATGAAAACTTTTACCTGTCATACATTTGACAAGTTCATTACTTCTTATTTTTCCTCAATCATAAAATATGTTTAAAATTTTATGTTTTAAAGTAAAGCCTCAAAATTTAAACATCTTTTCCACTTGCCTTGAACTATCCATCTTCAAATTTTTTACATTATTTTTAATCCAAATTTCAAGTTGCCTTATTTTTATCCACTTCAATCTCTCAAATTTTTTGAGGAATGAATTCATCCTTTCTTCTTATCCAAGAAACAAAGATTGGAAGTTATTTCTTAAACTATTTTTTTAACTTTAAAATGGCAAAACATTTGTGCTACATTCATATTATTCTCAAATTTATAACAACTAATGTTTAACTCCTAGAGCAATGGATGCTTCATATTACAGTACACTTGGTAATGTGGCAATTTAAAAAACAAGTGAGTAACTGGATATAGTATAAGGGCTTAGGTCTTGGAAACAGGTCATTCTTTACTGCTTATTAGATTAATAACCTTGGGCAAGTTATTTAACTTGTCTGAGCCTGAGTGAGCTCATCTATACAATTAGAATTCTCATGGCTTTTTCAGTTCATTGATCTGAGAATTAATTGAGTTAACATGACAAGCGCCAAGCATATACCAGACCTAATTCATCTATTCAGCAAGTATTTATTGAGTGTTTGCTATATGCCAGACACTGCTCTAAGTGCTAGGGATATACAGATGGTCCTTCCCTTCATGGAACATACAGTGGGGAAAACAATTAAAAGGATACTCACAATAATAATGTGATGAGTGTTATTATAGGCAGAAAACATGTTGCTATAAAAATACCTACCAGGGAAACCTAACCTGAGACAGGTTGTATTGGGTTCAGTCAGAGAAGTCTCCCTGATGAGGCAAGACAGAATGGAAGTTAACCAGATACTAGAGGTAAAAAAACATTGTAGGTCAAAGAGGTAAGTTTGGAAATGTCCTAGAGGTGAGTTTGGAAAGTGAAGCCTATAGACTAACATATGACCTGCTGATGTGTAATTTGCCCCACACATTCTTTCAAAAAATAGAACCACTTTAAAGAATAAGGAAATTTAACATAAATATTCAGAGTCATGACTTCTCTTTAAAAATAATTTTAAAATGAGAAACTCAGCTCTGGGTTCAAATGCCAATATTCACTTAGGCAAGTTGCCCCCTAAACTGCTCTCCAGTTCTCTGCAGTCCCCACCCTACTATGCGGTGTCTCATCACTGGCAGCAGCACTATTTATATTCCCTGTGTGAAACCTGTAAGGGTTTTACAGGGTTTTTGCCTCCTAACCTAGAAAAAAGAGACAAGAGATCTTTCAGTGAATAGAGCAAATATTGCTACTAAGTGATGGTGGTGGTGACAGTGGTTGTCATGGTGTAGTGGTAGTGATGGTGGTGGTGACAGTGGTTGTGATGGTGTAGTGGTCGTGATGGTGATGGTAGTTCTTGTTACAGTTTTGTCATTGTTTTCTTATTGATAATACTTATCATTATTATTATTTCTAAAAAAATTAATGCCATTTCCATCCCTAAAGCCTAGTTTATGACTATCTTACTTAGGTATCAGATCTGCTATGTCAGTATATTGGGTATTGTTGGGTATGTACACCTGAAGCCAAGTACTATAATTCTCTAAGAAAAATATCTTACACATGAGTAGCTCTCAAATCATCAGATTAATTTTCTAAAGGAAAAGCCTTTGGACATAAACACAACTACTAAGTGAGTCTTTTTTTTTTTTTAGGTATTTGTAGTATATTTACTCTAGTACAGATACTCATGAGAATCAGAAGAATTTATCCTAGCTAATAATCCAGCTGAGAAATGTTACTCTTAAAACAACTAAAAAATACTTCCAAAGCACCATAAACTGCTGCCATAAACTTAGAAACATAATCTGGCTACTACAGGCATTTTGAGTTTCTTTATTTCTTTTTAGAGTGCCTTATTAATGTGAGATAAATGTTTTATATGCCTTTAATAGGTTTTTAATTGCATGTTTCATGTGTAACATTCACAAAGAACCAGAATGTATTTCACATCCTTGTTATGTAAGATAAAGATATCAGTGTTTGAGTAGCTCAAAAGTCTAACTCTGCTAATTTCCAAATCCCCTGTGTCATTTGCCTTGCCGCATTCGTAAGGCCATTCTGTAGTTGGTACTCTGCCATGGGGTTCTGAAACACATTTTTAGGATTTGACCATGTTTGTCATCCAGTATTATGATCATTTGCATAATACCTCTGCATAGCATTTTCCAAACTTTTCTTAAAGTACTTTCCTTATAAAGTATATAATTTTCCCATATATTCCTGAGTATTTGCATTATATCTAGCTGCGGTTGATTCTACAGGTTTCTAGGTTAGGTTTGAATTAATGTTATAAATATATTGCTACATATGTTAATTCTACATGTTGCATTTTTACTGAACAATAGAACAAAGACTGAAGAATGGGATTTCTTTATCTATTTTAGTTGGATGACTATAGTAAAATATACTTGAAAAAGTAGTCATGTTCTTCCCCCAGAAGAACTTCTAAAAGTTGCTCAAGCGTGTTAATCACCCAGAGGAAAACCAAAATTTAGCATTAGCTTAAGTTTTCCTTGAGCAACTCTACTAAGGAAGTATTTACTTACTGTTCTAATAAAGTATAGTCATGCTTTGTGATAATTTATTTATTTTTTTATGATAATTTATTTTAATGATAAAATAGAAGAAGTGATGAGACATTTGGGTTGACAGCTTGAATGTTGAAATATCCATATGACAAAACAATTTTATAGCAATCAACAAATATCATTTGGATGTCAAACTTAATTCCTGAAATTATGACATGTTTTTAGAGTTTCTAAACCAAATCTGTATTCTTATCCTCGGGCTTCCCTGAACTATTTACTGCTGGTGTCAACTCTCCTTCAAGCCTCACGCTAAGGTTTCCCTTTGGTATTTGTCTTGGCAGCAAGCTTGCTAAAAAACGCAAAGATGCTCTGGGGAACACCCGGCAGGAGATGACGCACATGGTGAATGCTATGGATCGAAGTTATGCTGATCAGAGCACTCTGCATGCAGAAGACCCTCTTTCCATCACCTTCATGGACCAACATAATTTTAGTCCAAGATGTAAGTTGTTCATCAAAATTTTAATCAAAGATTTTTAAAGTTCTTTAATGTCTCTCTGAATTCAACACATTACCTTTTGAATAGTGAGGGGAAGTAAGAAAGAGAGATAGGAAAAGTAGCTGGAAAGAGAAAAAGTGATATAGAATAGTATGGAGTTTATCAGAAGGCTTATTTTCAGTCTTGATATTGGATTTAGTTTAACTTCAAACTGTATGAATTTTATTACTGTGTTATAAGACATATCCATATACCACTCACCAAATCTTATGTTATTGCTTTAGGTTAAAATATACTTGATTGCCTACATAAAATTAGTTCATGTCAGAATTTTTTTATAATTGTTTTGCCATTTGAGTCTTCCTTTGTGTAAGATAAAGTTCCTTTTGAGATAAGAAATATCATAGTTCTTTCTGGGAGTTATTGGCATGGGAAAGTTATTTTATTTAATTATTCTATAGACTCCTGGAGAATTTCAGTAATAAAAAGTTAACCAGGGGAAAGAGGAATCTACATACACTTAAGTATCTGGTGTGAAGTCCAAAAGTTTACTTGAATTGAGGGATTGGCAGGGAACGGTGAAATCCGTCCATTCACCCATCCATGTTAAGAATTCCTCATGTTGATCTGTGAAGGCAGATCTTTTAAAATACTGTCTTTTAAAATATTACCTCTGAAGTAGTTTACTGCTTCACAATCAATATTATTATCTTCAATTTTTCTCTGATTTTTATATCTTGTTCTATAGCACTGTCTTTGTTTTGTTACTTTAAGTTAAATTACCTGTCTCTTCAAATCCCCAAGTAAAATTGGTATTTGAAGAAGGCAAATTTTGTTTATCCTTGGCCTTGTGTACACAGAGGCATTTTGTCACAGATCCCAGAGGTATGTTTACCTCAGTTTGGGAAACACATGTATAAGGAAAGAAGTAAACAATAGAAGTATTATTTTCGATACAGATTATAAATATATGGAATGGTAAGATTGAGAAAATAAAGTATTTGTAGGTTGTATGCATTTATGGCTTTTCAGAAAGGGATTTTTTTCTGAAATGTTCAGCTTGGTGAAAACTTTTAGTAATTATTGGCCATCATTTTCCCTGATATATATCTATACCAAATTATTAGTTAGAAATGTTGTAATGAGTCATTTTGGATTTAGTTTTAATAATGATAGAGCTTTTCTGATCTATTTTATTTTCATTTCACTATAAGATAAATGATAGAGAAAAACATAAAATCTTATTATTGTTGAAAGTAAGTTTTGTTAAAAATATAGATGTATCATCTCTCTAACCACTTGCTTTAAAAATTAATCAGTTAAGGATTTGAAAGGATTTTTGTTTCCAAAGCTTTTCTATCTAATGA
Source organism: Tursiops truncatus (assembly GCF_011762595.2). NCBI lineage: Eukaryota > Metazoa > Chordata > Mammalia > Artiodactyla > Delphinidae > Tursiops > Tursiops truncatus. The sequence goes on along the minus strand of NC_047045.1, from coordinate 55,447,734 downwards.
CTGTGTACCTTATTAGGAGGCTTGAATTTAGCAGTATAACTATAAATATACACTTACGAACTTGGAGAAAGGATTAAATCTATTTCCCAAAATTAACTAAAAATATTTATTTGGAATGAATATAAGATAATTACTTCTCTAAGTACCTCACACTTGATAAATCTAAAATACATGTTTTTCCCCCCTAATTTTATAATCCTTATAATGTCATGCTGAATCTTCTTGGCTTTTAAAATTGAACTGACTACTGAAATATAATTATAGATGCACCTTTCCTGGTATTTTGAGATAACCCAAGCTTTGAAAAAGAGAATTTTACCTTTGCAGGTTATAGTAATCAAAGAAAGTTTAATAGATATATTTCTTAAGAAATGATAAATCTATTTTAAAGGAAAAAAAGAGCATAAAATACAACTTTAGGGCAATATGTTCCTTCATGAGCTTTGTTTTCCTACAGTGCCCAATGATCCACTTGTGCCGACTGCTGTGTTAGGTGAGGCCCTAATTCTTTGTCATCTTTTTTTGCATGGATCACCCTTCCTTGCATGGGTTATAGCTTTGTCCACGCAGTAATTATTTACAGCACAGGAAGCAGTTTGATTTCGAAAATATAGTCCTGGTTTTATCAAAGAGAGCAACTGTGGTCAACACAATTAGATCTAGTGCATTTCAAATTAGTAAGGTATGCTTTTTTAAAAACAACATATTCTTTCATTCTTGGTTCTGTTAGATTTGGAGTGAAAGTACAAGGGCCCCCAATATATACCTAATGTTTATACATGCAAGTAAGTAGAATGAACCCAAATGCACACATTTCAGGGGCCAGTGCTACCTGAATCATTAGTTTATATATAAAAATCTACCTGATTTAAAGGGCTTTTCTAAATCCTCCTAATTTTATAGCAACTAAAGAACACATTTCCAAGTAAACATTAGGAATGTGTGCATTTGCTTTAGTTTTGTCTTTGTTAAGACTTTATAAATGCAGGTAAAGTTGCTACAATATTGATAGGGAGTTTTGCATTCTATGTGCATCTTACATAAGCATTATCTTTCAAAAAATTTAGAATAAGCCAAGATTTACCACTATATAACATCCAAGACAACTGATATTGCTAGTGATGAATAAGACCTTTTCAGCTCTAAAATTAAAATAACGTTTAATCCAACGGTATATTTAAGAATAGAATGAGTTTCATTTCAATTTGTACTCTATTCCTTGACTAATTATACACCAATGATTCATGACCAGCTTGCTCATATGTTCGCAAGTTGTCTTATCAGTTTGACCCCCCTGCTTCTAATATTTAAGATTTAACCAGAGAAATGTAGAAATTGCCAGATAAATGTATCTTAAAAGTTCCCAGTTCTCATGTTTTATATTTAAATTTCTTTGAACACAAAACATTAGCTTATGCATGTTTTTATTATCCATGTATTCAATGTTTAATTATATTTTAAAAATATGTTGGAACAACACAACTAACTCAGTTAAGCAAAATATACCTCTTTTTCACTAAAATAATTATTAAAAATTATAATTTTATAATCTAAAGATATATTCTAAAAGAATCTGTCTCTGATTGCACTCTCCCTTTGATGTCCACACCAGTAATGGCAGGGAAGTGAGCTGGGGAATTTGCCCCAAGGGATGGTCTGATCATGTAGGAAGGAGCCAGGAATCATGATCTTTGGGAGGCATCAAATGCCTCTGAAAACGTCATCTTCTGTTGAGAGCTGTAGAATGCTGTCAGCATCAAACTAATAAGTTAAATTCAATTAAGTTATTAAAAACTCAAGGAAAAAGATAGTTACCTCACTGTTAAAATTTCGTTACAGTAATATTCAAGGACATGTAGAATTGGGTCTAAGTCTCAGTCCTCTTGTGGACTCACAGTATGAACTCAAGAAAATACCTTTGTCTTTGCTTCTCCATCTGTAAAATAATATATTTCTTACCATACCTTTTCCTCAGAGCTTAGTAAGGAGAAAAGGAGATAATGTATAAAGTTTAAAAGACTATTGTAACAATTTTCCCCATGAAAGAAGATATTTTTGTTTAAGGAAGGCTAGAGTTAACACAATAGAATTATAAAATCTGTTCATTTAAACAGTCAGTGTGCATTTTATTTCACTTTGAAGGTCAAGCTGATTTTTTTTTATGTTTCTTCTTAAAAGCTAAAAAGCTCTCTAATCATACCAGATTTAGAAATGATTTGTTGCATTTTTTCATCATTCTTGGAATCACTGTGTTTACAGTTGTTTTGCATCCAGCTGATTTTGTATTTATAAAGCAATTTTTGAAGTCACTTCAAATATTGCTTGATATTAATATCTGCTTACTGATTTAAAAAGAAGTTAGAAATTTTTGTATTGATTCATATTTTTGTTTTTTGTGTTCTACTGCTTCATTGGGTTAAAGTCCCTATAACTGGTAAGTGTATTACAAAGAACTCTAGGAAACCTTTCCGTCAAGGAAATATTTGAAGTTATTCTTAAATGTGTGATAAGGATAATGATTAGTACATGTACTCTTACTTCTAGTCACATTATTAGGTAATTTAATGAGGTAGAAATGTATAGAGATTAATAATTCATATGTGATAATTTAAAAAAATACTGCTCATTGTACTAATGTATTAAAGCTTAATGCAAAACAAAAGGCACTGTCTACTTCATGTTGATAATCATGTAAGATTCGGAATATGGGTGAATTCTGTTTTTCTCACTGAGCCTTTTACAAATGTAAATATTCCACTGCTCCAGCAGGTACAACGTGTGCTCTGGGGCTGCTTCACAGAGCACTGACTACCTTATTCCAGCTTGGGTCATTGCGTTTTGCCTCCCTGACATTATTCTCTTTACTTCTCATCCTAAGCTTTATATTCTGTGGTAGTGCCCAAATCGGTGGCTTCTGAATTTAATTTTACTGGGAGATGTATATATTCTTTATGTCAGTGTATTGATTACAATATTTTAGCAAAGATAGATCAATTGAGTGTTGTCTCATAGAAAAAACAGGAAACTCTCATAAATCATGTTTGCTAGCAAACGTTTGTGTGTAGAGGAGTGGGAAACCAGAGTAAAGAGCATTAATTCATTTGGGTGTTTTTAGGTCACAACAGAATCCAGCAGAGTTTTGTTTTTTTAGTTCAATGTAGAGTTTTAGAAGTAAATTCAAAAAGAAAAACTGCATTCATCCTAATAAGAGAAAGTAAAGTAAATGCAATCAACCTAAATTATAGAAGCATACAAATCTGATTGTGGGGTTCTTTTTTTTTTTTTCCTTCTCCAGGAAGAAAAAATGTTTATCATGGGGACAACAATTCATTTTTTGCCATATCCTATTTGTAGAGTTGGTGATAGAACAGGCAAATGTACCAGCACTTGAAATATGTTTAACTGTTAACTAAATATCGTTCTCTACAGTATGCATTATCATTAAAACAAAAGTTCCCCTAAGAGTGTATTTTCTCCTCTGTTAATGAGTATGGCAGTGTAATGTTTTCTAAAGTAACACCCCTTAAAACATTTGTGTTTTTTTTAACATGGTAAGTTTAAATGTGGTAACTATAAGCATGCTTCTTCTCATTGTAATGATTAGTACTGTGGTCATTAAAGTAATATTTATTTTTCAGAGGTAAAATGTTCTTGTTCTTTTCTTCCTTCTTATGACAGAGACTTAAGAGTTTCTTTTCATTTTAAGCTAACAACACAGTTGAGATGGGGCCTATACTTAAATGTGGGTCGTGAGGGATTTAATAGATTTTTAACTAACTGAGTCATTGAAATATGTATTGAGTGACTGCTTTGCACCAGGCACTAAGAATAAAGAGAAAAATATGACTCTTGTCTCTACATGCTAAGTATTGAGAGTTTAGTGAGGAAAATAGATCAGTAAGTAAATGATTAAAGTACATTGTAAGTGAAATGAATGTTGGCGAACAGGAGGCCATGGGAACACAAAGCAGGTGCTTTGTAGCTCAGCCTCAATGGGCCGAGGAAGAATTCCAGAGGAAGTACCTAAATATTTTGCCCCCAGAGACATACCCCCATTTCTTTTATACAGTAGCCAGAAAAGTCAAAATGTATCAGCAATAAAAACACAACAGTAATAATAAACCAAGGGAATGGAGATCAAGTATAAATGCACATGTAACCTGGCTAGCAGACGTAGTGGGCCCAGGGGCTGATTCTGTAGAATGTTCATGTTTCCCAGTCTGGGAGTGTATCGTGGTAAAAAGCCAGAGGTGGAAGGGCATAGTACGGCCGCAGGGCAAGAAGAGCAGCCCTGTGGGGATGGGTTGCCTAGAGGGAGGTTGGGATATGGGTGGGAAAGGATTTGTTCAATTTAATCAAGAATGAAAACACTCTCCAATTGGCCACTTGATCTTCTGGTCCCACTTTATACTGCTCTGACTGCAGGTACAAGAAAAAGTCAGAACTCAGCAAAATCTCCCACTTATAGTTTTTAAAAGTGGATCAGGTGTCTCCCTCTACATCTCACAGCATGTATTGTCTTACTGATAGACACATAATATACCCTGACCTCCTACCTTGAGCTGAAGTAAAAGGCTTTGTCTTTATAGGGGTGCTGCCCTAGGTCTATACTATATTTCTTTCCCTTCCTCCTACTATTAGAAAGATCATAAGATCTTAAAATCTTATTTGCATAGATATATATTAAACAAGGTAACTTTGTCTTTTTTTTAATCTTCTGGAATCTGAAAAATGGCAGATGAGAACCACAGTGCTACAGCAGAATCCAGTCGTCTTCTAGATGTACCTCGCTACCTGTGTGAGGGGACAGAATCCCCTTACCAGACGGGACAGCTGCACCCAGCTATCAGGGTAGCCGACTTACTGCAGCACATTAATCTCATGAAGACATCAGACAGCTACGGGTTCAAAGAGGAATATGAGGTGAAAGTTTCAATACTATATTGAATTTCATTTCTAACCATGATACCCAGCTCCATGTAACAGCTTTAACATAGCAAGCAGTGGAATACTCTGTAGACTGTCTAATCCTTTCTCTGTAAATGTACAATCAAGTGTACATATGAGGAGAGGGGGGTAGATGGATTGAAAGAAAAGGGTACTTCCTGGGGATATATCTGGGTCAAAATTCCTTTTAAGAAATAAAAAAATATTGGATCCCATAATTTATTTGACTGTTACTTAAAAACCACTTTGTTAGACTTTATATTTCCCCCGCTCAAAAATCCATAGCAAGATACCTTGAGTCCCATTGTATCATTGCAGGTTCTGCTATTTGAAAGACCTAAGCAGTGGATACTTTTCTGTCTCTTTGCTTGTTGACCCTCTGTTGAGAAATAAGATCTAGCTTTTTGCCCTAAATGTACTACTTGTCACTCTGAGTTTTGTTTTGAGGATTATAGGTTGAGGGGGGCTGGGAAGAAAAACAGAGCGCGGAAAATCCAGACAACAAAAAGAAACCCAAAAAAGGACATGGGAAATTCTTCTTTCATCCTTATTGCCCCTTGTTACTCAAACCAAAATACCAAGATTATACTACAAAAGAAGTGATTTAAACTAAACATCCCAATAAACATAGTATAGCAAAAAAGAAACAGTTCCTCTGACACTTTTCAATTACTGAGAAATATCAGTCTGGGGTGTACAAGAAAGTTCCTCCCCCACTGTACACACATATGTAAAGTAAAAGAGAACAAACAGTACTTTACTTTGAAAGACCACCTAAAATACATCTAACTTTGTAAGGAATCTTCTAAACATTACCTTTAATTTAAGATTACTTGTTATACCTTAGTTTAGGAATGAGTAAAATTATTTTTGAATTTTGAATGTTGATTTTAGATATATGCAGGAAACACTATGCTGTGTTAACAAAATAGTGCAAGGAATTACAATATTCTGCCAGAGCTGGGGTGTTTTTTGTTTGTTTGTTTGTTTTGTTGTTGTTGTTCATTACATGTATATTCCTGTGTACCTCGCTTCAAAGACCGTTGACTCTTTGAAGACCCCATTTCCTGTGTTGAGCAAAGTTTAAGTTTTTCTGCAAAAAGAAATCTATACCCATATTTTAAATTGCTGCATATGGTAATTAAACCAATCAACAATTTCATCTGTTCCAAGATTCTTGGAGATAGTGGCTCTTTTTAATTTCCATATGGTCTCTTGTAGAGACTCAGTCCTTTCCACGATCTTCAAAGAAACTGAAATGTGGTGTATTGCACACGATTTAGTGAATAATTATGGGAGAAAACAGGTTTTCTTTTTCCTGTTAGAAATGCTAAAGGAAGCATACTTTTGAAAGATGCTCATTAAAAGTAGTTTTGAAGCTATTGATGCTTCCTCTAGTTCTATCTCACAAAGTTATAGTGATCTTAAATTTGAAATACTTTCAAGGTCCTTTTTTTCCCCTAAAGTTGTTTCTTGTCCTTAATTTAAACTCAGTCCAATCCAAGATGAGCAAGTAGGAGTCCAACAAACAAGATTTGAGGTCTGAAAATTGAACTTGTTTACTGCTGTAGTACTCCCTTCCTCCCAGAGAAGATGGCTTTTACTGTTTTGTCTTCAGAACAAACAGACCTGATTCAAGAAAAGGAATTAAATTCAGTGCGCTTGTTAATTTTGGTTTTTTTTTTTTCTAGAGCTTCTTTGAAGGACAGTCAGCATCTTGGGATGTAGCTAAAAAAGATCAAAATAGAGCAAAAAACCGATATGGAAACATTATAGCGTGTAAGTTCTCTTACAATTCTTGGTGAATGTAAATACTGTGTGTAGAAGGTAAAGAGTAATTTGCAATTCCTCCTTATATGGTTTTAAACTTTAAAAAAATCCCAGAGGGTGACACATCTGTTCATAAAATAATCCATTTAATATTAGAACAGCATTGGCTATTGGCAGGGATTCAGAAATTGTCACCATCCTCATTAATTAATTGACTCAGACTCTTCACCCTGTGGAGATAACGTGCCGCTTGATTTTATGTTTGTACATAAATATATGGGGGTGTCATTAACAGCTGAAAATATTAGAATAACAAATACGAAGGATTTTTTCAGTGATAAATTGCTGTAACTCTTCCACCAAACATATTCAAGGTGGGAGTGTTATTCTTTCCATATACCATATTTCCTTTCTTGGAGCCAGTGCCTGAACCCCAGGTGTTCCATGTTACTTATCATAAGGGACTTCCTCCTGATGAAGTCTTTACAATGTATTCATGAGATAAATAAATTGATTATCATATGAAACCAAAGGGGCAGTAAGAAAAGTAACAGATAGTTTAGCTTGTAACTAACTGCTGATTTACTTAGACCACGTTATTCTCAATTTAAATTATTTTACACTGTCTTTTGAATGCATCAGAATTTAACCTTGACTCTCACAAAACAAGTTGAGAGCAGGGGTTCGAAATTCACTCCCTAGTTCTGTGGCTCATTTTCTGTAAAGTACGGGGAGAAAAGATCCCACCCATATAGAATCATGCCTAACAAGCAAAATTAGGAGTTAAGGCAAGTTCAGTTCTTTAGAAAAATTTATGACTCAAATGATAATTTATCAGACATTATCATGTCCCGTAAAAGCTTTCTGACTATAAATGTTAGTCATTGAAGCTTTATTAACAGAATATTATCATTGTAATAAGTAATGAGCTCATTAAAGTTCTTGCATTTCTTCAAATGACTGGTATCCAAGGAAATTTTGAAAGTATATTATGGATAATCAGCTGTTAACCACCGAATTATTTTAAGTCTCTACTAGGGTCATTGTCTCAGAACAGGGGAAAATTTAATAGCTTTTATTTTATCCTTTAAAAAATTTAGATGATCATTCCAGAGTAATTTTGCAACCTGTTGAGGATGATCCTTCTTCAGATTACATTAATGCCAACTATATAGATGTAAGTATTTTTATCCTTCAGTATGCCCAACTTGTTGGCTTATATATGTAAATCTTTTTGCTTGTTATTACCTATAAAGTGATTGCTAGCTTTTTAAAATAAAGAACAAACTGTACACTTTTCCTTGTTCTACGTCCTAGTACTTACTGACGTTGTTGTGCTTTCTTTCACACCTGACTTTGGTTTGGGCTGTAGATTTGGCTGTACAGGGATGTAAGTACCACTATATGTAAATAACAGCACCCTATCATAAATATTTAATGTTAACTGCTCAATTACAGTTACTACTAATGCTCACTACTAGCTATCTCTGCATGCTTCCCCTAATTAGCCTCATACGGTGTACCTATGTTCATTTTTTTGTAACTCCTTTACATGTGTAAAGATCTACTTTACCTCTTTCCCTTTTCTATGTTTAGAAAAACAGGACCATTTTTAGCTTTTGACAATTTATTATGTACTCGAGTTTTATTTGTTGATGGTTTCTGTTTCTGGTTTTTATTCCTTACCCTTCCCCAAACATATGTGAGAAGCTGGATAGTATGATGTGTATTAGTGTTTCTGAAATTTTACTTTTTTACATTTGACTTCTGATGTTAAAACTGGGTAGGGAGACTATTTTGTGGTGTGTGGTATTGGTTTGTAAAGTATTGAAAATCCTTAGGCAAAATAATTACTAAACTGCGTTTGTAAAATACGCATATCACACATATATATTGAATCATACAAATGAAAGTTTGTTTTGATCATACATTCTGCTGTTCAGTTTTGGTTGCAAACATATCTACATGTAAATTCTTTATTTAATGGAAAGTAATTATCAAATAAAATAAAATATTAAGGAGGCAATATATTACATTACATATAAGAAGGACAGGCTCTGTTCATACTTCCTGGTTCAGAATCACACTGGAAATTGTGAGAATGTTGATTCATCTCTCTGTGCCTCAGTTTCCTCATCTTTACAGTGGGGGTAATAATAATACCACTAACCTCATCATTTTGTTGTGAGAATTAAATGAAGTAATTCATGTTGAGCATTTAGCACAATGCCTAGCACATATTAAGCACTCATTAAACTTAAGCTATTTTTTAAAAAAAATAATCCAAACCTAGGTGTGCTGAAATTAATTAATTCTAAATATGCATTAATTGTGAGGCAAAAGGTAGAAATATCAAGTATTGCAGCATATATGATACATTTTTAGATACATAAAAGATACGAAAATGAGGACCCAACTTTTTCTAATTTCTATAAATAGGAAATAATTTTTATCACATTTATTAAGCTCATGTTTTACTGTTATTTTGTGAATTGTCATTATTTATATATTTGATGAATGAATTTTATTAAGTATAGTCTCTGAGTATATTGGTTAAATTTCTGCTCATCATTTTACTCTCGTTCAATATTTCAAATTTATCAGACATCTCAACATGGAAAACTAAACTTAACAGTCTACTCTCTAGAGTAAATATATCAGCAGTCCTCTGACAAATTTATACTTGTTCTTACCTATTTAGTTTAACCTTGGTTTTCTGCCAAGACCCTGGCAGGACATTTGGTCCTATCCAAAATGTCCATGGAGACCTTTGGTCCACGCCAAAAGTTCTTGATATTTGGTGCCATCCGAAACCATTTGGCATGGACCTAGTAAGCTCATGCACATTTTAGATGGAACCAAATTTTAAGGGCCTTTCAGCATAGACTAAGTGTCTTATGGACATTTTGGACACAACCAAGGGATCCTGTAAATATCAAGAACCTTGACGTGGACCAAATGTCTTATGGATATTTTTGTTAGGACCAGATGGTCTGCTAACTCAGGCTTTTACTAAAGCCCTTTGCTCAAGACACAGCAAAGTCAAAGCTTAACCTTATTATACCATTAACATTTTTGCTATTCATGGTCTTTTGGAATTCAAACCAGTTGAAAGCAGCTAACAACTTATCCCTTATCTGGAATAATTTCTTTATTGAAACAATATTAAGTGCTTAACCACATAGAACTCAAGGCACACTAAAAAAAGAAAGAAAAAAATACTAAACCTTTTGTTCAGGATAAGATGCATTTTTTAAAAGATTTCTTTCCCTATATATGTGTGTACCTATAATTATGTGTGTGTAAATTAATATTATCAGCACACACAAAATAGTTTTGGCAGATTCCTGAACATATTATAGAACAGAAATATTCTCTAAAAAATCTCAGCAGGACTTTGACTTGATGCACGCATGCATTGTCCAGCTCTAACATTGGAATGTTCTGTTATTTTTTTATGGTTCTAATATGTCGTTGTCTATTTGTAATGCAGTGTGTTGTACTTTTGGATGATAAAATAAGAATTAATATTTTTGAACACAATTTTGCCAGGAATGAATGACTAAAGATTAACATGAAGGCATAAACATTTTAGTGAAACCAAACAAAATCTATGAAGTTATTTCCTAGCAAACAAAACTCAATTATGTAATATATATTTTAATCAGAGCCCTTAAAATATTTAATTTTTGCTTTATTTTTACCTTTCAGATAACCTAGGTTTGAGAAGTGAACTATGAGTTCACTACTCATTTCTGGACTTTTTACTGTAACTTAATCTTAACAGGAGGTTGTCTTCATCTTTTTATGCCTTCATTCATTTATTTCTGACGCTGATATAAAATGATGACCAATTTGTGCTCCTATTTTAGGGCTACCAGAGACCAAGCCACTACATTGCAACTCAAGGTAAAACTTTGCCTTTTTAAATGTAATAGAGTAACCAAACTTGCTTAAATCATCCATGTGATTTTTTTTGTAATTTTATCTGAATTAACTGGAAAAAAAAGATCAGATTTTCTGCTTAACACTGCTTTTTATTCATTTGTATAATACCAATTGTTTTCTCTGTTTAAAATGTATATAAATTAAACCTTGATTTATTTTTTTAATTAAAGGTAAACGAGAAGCTGCTGGTAGTTTTGAGATTTGGTTCTTAGTATCCTGATGTCCCAGAGCACTAGTCAACAGGGATGGGCAGAGAAATTACTTATTTTTTGATGAAAGCAAGTTAGATCTCATCTTGCGTAAGGTGCCTGTTTTCTTGCAACAGAGTCTGTCGGCCTGGCACGTAATAGTACCCAAGACCAAAACTGCTATAATGAAATACTGGACTGTCTTGCTACAATTGTTTTAAAGTCAAGACTAAGACAAAACAAAGGGCTAAAGGGAACTTAGTCGAGTTCATTCTTCGTGGAAAATAAGAAGACAGTAAAGAAATCTTGTTATAGTGGCACACTGGGAAATAAAAGTATACTAACAGTAACACCAAAACCACTCTAGTTATCTCCCCAAACTGACCACTGACCATCAGAAGAGAAACCTGCACATCTTATTTTATAAAAGAGGAAAGTAAAACAAAAGTTAATTTGCTCTTTTGACAGAGGTCATTTTCTAAGTGTTTTTCACATATCTTTGGTGTAATTGAGTTTAATTATAAACTCTTTAAAGTTAGAAAGATCATCCATGGTGAATAATATTCTGGTTTCATGGTATAGGGTAGAGTAGAGCCCAGCAGCTGCTTTTACAGTTCAGAGATGATACTGTAAGATTAGAATGTGTCCTTATATGTATGATAGTTCTTCATTAACCCCTAAACATGCACTGTTTATAAATGATATGTGTATATTTAATTGGTAATATGTGCTGTTTGGTTGGTGGTGGTGTAAGACTTCCTATTTTGACATGTACATGAAGATGCATTAAAGTAACTTAGAGATAGATATAAGTACCCTAAAAACTAGTGATTTCTTTTCTGAATTTGAAAACATAGAAGGCAAACTGAAACAAACAAACTTGTACATGCCTATGTTTTTGCCTTTAGTGTGAATTTAGATATGAACTGAATTTAAGTACTTTCAGTGACATTTTGTGTTACACCTTTAATTTTTCTTCTTTGGGTCATTTAGCTTATAGTGCTTTTTATCTTGTCTAAACTTCTTAATAACTACAAAATTTCTCTGATAACATAATATTCAAATTAATTTTTTATAGGCCCAGTTCATGAAACAGTATATGATTTCTGGAGAATGATCTGGCAAGAGCAGTCCGCCTGCATTGTGATGGTTACAAATTTAGTTGAAGTTGGCCGGGTAAGAGGCACAAAAAAATCTGTGTGTCACAGAATATGACTGTAAGTTGAATAGCAAAACATAACACACTTAAAATAGAATATCATTCAATTGTTTGAAAAAAAATTCTTAGGCATACCATTTCAAGTGAGTCTTTGATTGCTGAGAAATTATTTCTTATTTAATAAATAAAATAATAAATAAAGTAAGCTTTGATTTTATACTAGAATCTAATTGCATTATCAGGCTTGTATGTTTTTATGAAACTGCACAAAATCTTTCTATTTATTGTGTAACAGGTTATTTTATCTCATTTGTAGATTTTTACACTGTCTTTTAATTGTGACCTGAAGAGTTATCACTGAAATTAAATCATCTTGGTTAATGGGTATTATATACTCAGGTTCACCTATACATACTTTTTGTTGTTTAGGTTAAGTGCTATAAGTATTGGCCTGATGATACTGAAGTTTATGGTGACTTCAAAGTAACTTGTGTAGAAATGGAACCACTTGCTGAATATGTAGTCAGGACATTCACCCTGGAAAGGGTAAGTACCCTAAAGTTCTACAAAAATATGTATATTGAAACTTTTTTTTTTTTTCTTAAAATCCATGTTAAGATTTGTCTTGATGATGCTGTCAAATCTATTCATTCATTCATTCCACAGATATTTATTTGAGAGCATAACATGTGCCGGGCATGTTTCTAAATCTTGGGACACATATTAAATCCCTGCTCTTGTGGAGCTTATAGTCTGTTGAGGGGAGAAAGACATTAAAAATTATCAAATAAACAAATACACCATATATTTTGAAAAGTACCATGGAGAAAAATAATGTTGGGAATGGAAGTAGGGAAAATTGCTGAGGTAGAGGAAGGAATGGCCTACAGTTTTAACAGAATGATCAGGAAAGGAGTTGTTGAGAAAGTGACATAAGTAAAGGCTTGAAGGAAATGAGGGAGTGAGTGATACAACTATTATATATCCCAGGGAAGGATCATATCCCAGGGAAGTTGTCCCAGGCAGAATATTCCTGATGGAGGGAAGAGTCATTTCAGAGACCTAAAGGCATGATATTCCTGTCATCATGAGAAACAGCCAGGAATCTAGGGTATTCAGAGATAGGTAAGTGAAGGGGAAAGAAATACGAGATAAAGTCAGAGAAATAACAGAGCCAGATAAGTGAGCCCTTATGAGCTACTATGATGATTTTAGTTTGTATTAAAGGTAAAAGTAGCCAGCCATTGGAGGGTTCAAGCCCAGGAGTAACATGATCTGACTTTTTTTTAACAGGATCAGAAAGACTGAAGCAGAGTGGGCAGTGTAAGTAGACTGAAGTAAGACGTAGGAGCAATAACATACATTGTTGCAGAAAAGTTTAATAAATTTGACCACACAAAAGTGTAAAATTATCTGTATCAAAAAATTTCAAATTAAAAGATGTACACGCAACAAAACAAATCTGTGATTATTTAATATTCTTAATTCATAGCGTTAATATAAATAGAAAGGAAACAATAGAATCCCCCCCAAAAAAAGGAACTGCTAAGCTGCCTATTGAAAATGTTTAACCTCATGCTATACCATTTTGTACTTTCAAATCAGCCAGACCTTTTTAAAAAAGAATTCTAATCCTCATTGATTTTAAGGATATGGTGAGACAGATATTTTCATATGTAGCTGATTGTACTTAAATTGACATAAACCCTCTGTAAATCAGTGTATCTACAGAACTTTAAAATATTGATGTCCTTTGACCAAGAAACTTACCTTCTATGAATCTATCCTAAAAAATTTATTAAAAATACAATGACTCATATATAGTCATAGAAAATTATAGATAACCATAACTGTCCACAATAGATAGTTAAATTACACATCTATGATCTGGAAATACCACTCTTTGCAAATGATATTTATAAGTAATTTTACCATCATAAAAAATAATTAGGGGAACTATTAAATGGAAAGTACCATCATACAGAACAACATGATTATGATGATCACAACTATAAAGTATGTATGAAAATTTCTTAGACAAATCAAGTAGAAAAAGAATAAGCAAAGATGTAGGAGATTTCAAGAAAAGAACCATCAAGCATGATTTAATGAATAGCTAGATCCCATTATTATGGAAAGAGAGAATTTAGAGTATACATTCTTCTAATAAGTTCATTAAAGTTTTATAAAAAATCAATCATGTACTTAGTTATAAAGGAAATCTGAATGTATAACGAAAATTCAAGACATTTCCAAAATCCAATGGAAAATAAAAAAAAAACCACTGACCAATGATCCCCCAAATTAGGCTCAGAAATCACCAAAGCCTCTTTTGAATAATCTTTGAACTATAGCCTTAAAACTAAAATTATATTGTAAAGATAAACAATTTCATGTCAAAATTTCCCACAAGTTATCTTATGAGAAAAATATATACTCAAAAATGATTTCTATTTTGAAAGGCAGTCTAAAATCTTGTGAAAATTCATAAAATTAGAAAATCAGGAAAAAAAGTCAATAAAACAAAGGAAAAATTAAATATAAAACCAAAACACAAACAAAAAAGAATAAATTTAATCAAAGAGCTATTTCCTTGAAAAGAGGAATAAAGTAACTAAACCACTTGTCAATTCCAAATGAAGAACAATCAAAACAAAATATGCAACATTAGATAACACAAAAGGTGTATACTACAGTTACAGTGCTATTAGGAAAATTATAAAAAATAGTTCGTGTGAACTTGGAGACAGATTTTAGTCTAGGTACACTGATATTCTAGCAAATAATAATTTCCAAAATTTGACTCAAAGAGAGTTAGGAATCTGAACAGATAGTAAAAGAAAATAGAATGAGTGTTAAAATTTGCCATTAAAATTGTATTATGGTTTCATAATTGAGGTTTCTTTAACCTTTAAAGAATAACTAATGAATAGCTAATGCCTAAGTTAATCAAACTATTTAGGCCATAGAAAATCATTAAAACCAACTAAATGTATTTTAAAAGCTAGCATAACTGTGATAACAGAACCACATAGAAATAGGACTCTCTCAAGCTCTTCTCTCTGTCTCTCTCTCTTTTTCAGTCTCTCTCTCCCTTTCTCAAGTATCTACACACACATACATTACAGACCAACTTCATTCAAGAACATGCTGAAAATTTGAATCCAGCAGTGAATTAAGAAAAGATCGCAACATGATATTTCATGATTGTTTTTTAAGAATACAAGGATTTTACAACTGTGGTAGGAAATCTAGCAGGATATTTCATTATTTTAGTGCATTACAGGAGCAAAACCATGGGATTTTATTAATAGATATTGTAATGCACTTAATTTTATTTAAAAGACATTTATAGGCATACTCTAATTATATTAGAAAAATAAGGAGACTTGCTAACATTGTTAACATTGTAACATTATTGGGGTTTTATTTTTATTTTATTTTCTTGTTATTTAGAAAAAACACTGAAAAAGAGTGATTTTTTTTTACATCACATATTTGAAAATTACTCAGGAATATTTAAGTAAGATGAACAATAAGGGAACATGCATTGCCAGATATTAAAATTTTCTAAAAAGAGCGAGGTCCTTACAGCAACTCCAGCAAAAGGATCAATGCAGAGGAGATGAAGTGATTGTCTAAAGTCAGATCTTTGAATAATTTATGGCCTTCCTCACTGGAGCTGACTTGAAAAGTAGTTAAGAAAGTGATTTTATTTGCACAATTCCATTGTGATGTTTATCATTGTCACTATTATACTTATTTGTTGAGCCCTGCTTTGTGTATGGTATTGTACTAGGAACGGGAAAGAAAAAGAATTATAAGATATGATCACTGGCTTCCAAGGTTTGGGTGGTATTAGTCTGTTTAAGATGGAATCTAGGGCTTCCCTGGTGGCGCAGTGGTTGAGAGTCCGCCTGCCGATGCAGGAGACACGGGTTCGTGCCCCGGTCCGGGAGGATCCCACATGCCGCAGAGCGGCTGGGCCCGTGAGCCATGGCCGCTGAGCCTGAGCGTCCGGAGCCTGTGCTCCACAATGGGAGAGGCCACAACAGTGAGAGGCCCGTGTACCGCAAAAAAAAAAAAAAAAAAAGATGGAATCTAAAGATAAACTTTCTCAATTTAGTTCATTTATTTCATGCAATTTTCCCACCTTTTCTGAGGAACAAGTGAAACTGAGATTCACAGATCTCACAGTAGAGTTGGAAATATATGGATCATAGTGGGGTTTGGGGGGCTACAAATGTGGATTCTTAAAAATAAATTATGCAGCATTTCATCTATATTCTCCAAGCACTGCTACTACAATGTACAGGCTTCTTTTAACAAAAAGGAAGGGGGAAAAAAGAAAAGGAAGGGAAGAGCTTTGAAATGTGCATTGAAAGGGTTCTCTTAAATTAACCCAACAGGAGAGAGACATGACGATGGATGCTTTGCTTCTTTCATTTTGTATTTTTGTTGCCATAAATAATCCTCTGTGTGCTGAATTCTTTCACAGAGTTTAGAAAAATAGTCTGCCCAAAGAAGAGTTTAGCTGTCTGTATACTTTTACAAACCAATCTAGAGTAGTACTGTTCTGGAAAATTCCTACATGCTATACATCAAAACTATTTTCAACATGGATAAGCAAGGCATCAAAATCTCTTTGTGAGGTGAGAAGTAGAAAGTTGCTTTTATACACCACTTGAGAACTCAGTGCATTGGGTCGATAGGGCAGCGTTTTAACTTCCCATTTCTTCCTTTTCCCCTAATCATTTTATGTGTTGTCATTCCAAGTAAGGAACAGACTGTCAAGGTAAATACAATTTACCCAGACTTATAGAACTGAGCAAGACTTCTAATTTTCTTTCTTTGGCAGTTGTCTGACAATAAAGGTAAGCTTCTAGGCCATGTCAGCATCCTTTCTCAGAAAAAGCATGGTCTTTGATAAATTTCTGATTTTTTTCATTGTCAATCAGGTCTAGTACTCGTGGTTGTCTTTAATGGCTCTATTTTGGTCCTTTTGAAAACACTTCTTTACATGTTTGCACAGAGGGGATACAGTGAGATGCGTGAAGTTAAACAGTTCCATTTCACCGGCTGGCCTGACCATGGAGTACCCTACCATGCTACAGGCCTTCTTTCCTTTATCCGGCGGGTCAAGTTCTCCAACCCTCCCAGCGCTGGCCCCATCGTTGTGCATTGCAGGTAAGTGGTAGTCCAAATGGCATTGACTGTGTGCAGTCAGCTTTTTAAAAATATCCAGACAAGGCTTGTAAGCACAAAAACTAATGCATACTGACAACAGGCGTCCCCACCCCCTGGGCCGGTAGGGCAAGAGGTAGGGAGAGAGAGAGAGAGAGAGAGAGAGAGAGAGAGAGAGAGAGAGAGAAAGAGAAGTGAGCGAAGCTTCATCTCCCACTCCCCAGCGCTCCCGAGCGCTGGCGTTACTGCCTGAACCATTCCCCTACCCACCCCCCCGGGGGCTGTGGAAAAATTGTCTTCCACAAAACCGGTCTCTAGTGCCAAAAAGGTTGGGGACCGCTGGCTTACAAGATTTCAGCTTTCATGTATTACAGATAAGGTAAAACAGTAATAAAATAAAAGTTAACTCTAAGGAAGATATAAAATAGAAACTTCAGAAATAAATATATTCATCGTAATGTGTGTAGTACTGTCTATAATTGCGAGTGTAGAAACTCTGCCTTTTAGTGGCAACATCTGTGTGCGTGTTGTGGTTTGTTTTTGTTTTAGATCACTTTTGCAAATCCCATATTATATTTTGCAATGGTAGGTAAAGATAGAGATTTCTTGCCTATCTAGTAAATTCCCAATAGAATCCTAGCTTTTAAAACTATATTTGGTAAAAATAAAATACAGTGTGTGTGGGGGGGGAAGATAATAATTCCATCATTGCTAAAAGTTTTCTCATACCCTTTCCAGTTTATTGTCCTTCCCACACAGAGGCAACCATTATTCTGATTTCCATCACCACAGATTTGCTTTGCCAGGCCTTGAACTTCACATATATAGAATCATACTTATGTCTTCTTTGCGTCTGACTTCTTTTGATCAACTTAATGTTTTGGAGATTCATCCAGTGTGTTGCTTTTATCAGTAGTTTATTTCCTTTTACTGCTAAATAATATTCTATTTTATGACATATATCACAATTTGTTTATCTATTTTCCTGTTGATGAATATTGGCTTTGGTGCCAATTTTTGGTTAGTATGAATAAAGCTTCTAAGAATAAAAAAAAAACTAAATTTGAGGCATACAAAGTTATTAAATGGTTTAAATTGCAAGAATTTGTGCTGTAAAACAGCTACTTAAGAATTTTCTTTTTTAAAAGCCATCCATCAGAGAACCTTGAAGACTACATCAGTAAAATCCAGCAAATATATGCCAGAAAAATCTGATTATCCAGACTTTCTTCTGATTAGAAACTTCTCTTAAAACAAGCATTCAGAGACACTAAAAGCAAATTACATGGTCTCATTTTGAGATATGAACAGAAAAATATGTACTGAATCTGAAAAGCTTTTCCTAAATGCTGCACACTATTTTCAAATACTGTCCCTTCCAAGCTACATAATAGATTGTGCTTAAGCATTTTTTTTCTTTCTGAAAATCCAGACTATTCAGTATTTAAATGACCATGTATAAAAGGGGGAAAATAAAGGACAAAGAATACAATAAAAGTAAGGCGTCCCATTAGGATCAGATACTGTGTACCTTGCAAAAAAAAAAATCTGTTCAATCCTCCTCAAGAAATCTGATATACTCTTCAATTACTTTCCTGTCTCAAACCCTGGGAACAGTGATTGAGAAGATGGTAGGCAAAAAAAAGAAATAGAGATAGCCACGATACCTTTTACTTAAATTTCTTAAATAACAGTAAGTTTAAGAGAAATGACCAAATCTGGACAACAAAGAAATGATGTTAATAGTCTATCTATGCATTTAGAAAATGAGATAAATGGGTTTTCAATTATGGGGTGTCCTGACTTATCATAGAGGTTTACTTTCCTATGAATGGCTTGCTTCAGAAGTGCTCCAAGATTCTCAGATACTATCTTGAAACAGAAGTGTCATTTTTCTACTTACACTTGGGTATCTGAATTTATGGAAAAGAGGAAGCTAACTACAAAGTGAATTTCCTGTAAAAATCCCAACTATATCTTGTTTGCTCCATTGACTTCTGTATATGATTGGAGAAATATTTGTAGAAATATTTCCAGTGGGTAAAACAATCAACAGTGAATTATGATTCAACTACTGAATTAAATACAGTAAGACAGTGGCATCTTTGTGACCTGTTAGGAATTATATTTCATAGTTCACAATTCATTTTCATTTTCTCTTTGTATCACCATTCAAATATTCTTTTTACTGTTGGTCTCCACCCCATTGATAACCGCCATTTTCTTCCCCACCCTCACTATTAACACTTCCCCTGAATTGTGACTCCTCAGATTTTCCATTTAAAGGTTTTGGAATTAATGTTCTTTTGCCTTGACAAGAGTCTGTCTGACTAAGACAGCATTCCTGCATTTTGCCCGAGTGCCCACAACCACGTGAGTGTGAGTCTCTCAGTCTCAGGTGAAAGTTTAAAGCACGAATCCACTCCTTGATCAATTCTACGAGCTTGAAATTTATGTAAAGTGAAGACTGTAAGAGAGCTATGGAACTTGAGTGACATATATACATTATTTTCAAAACACAGTTTGATTTGCAAAGCTTGTATCTTTTCATTTGTTCCAATCCTCAGTTTACACCAAAGTAGATACTCTACATGAAGTTATTTGTTCATTAATAAGCATTTACACAGTAAGTACAAATTATGTCTTATACTTTGTTAAATCAGTTTGATTCCACTTATTTGAAAATCAGAAGGATCTTTCAATTTTCATAGACATGCTTCCTGCAGTTCTTTAGATCTGTTTATTTTTCAGTGCTGGTGCTGGACGAACTGGTTGTTACATTGTGATTGACATCATGCTGGACATGGCTGAAAGAGAGGGTGTTGTTGACATCTACAACTGTGTCAAAGCCTTAAGATCTCGTCGTATCAATATGGTCCAGACAGAGGTGTGTTGATTGCTGATTAACCTCTAGTGGCCTTTTTTTGTTGTTTGCTTTCCAATATTTATCAAACTAAATACTAGGTGCTTTTCACATAGAATCGATATTAGCTCATCAAGTCATATAGAAAAAATTCTTTGATGAAAGAACATTTATATTAAATATTATGAAATTTTTCTTTCTTTTGATAGGAACAGTACATTTTTATTCATGATGCCATTTTAGAAGCCTGCTTATGTGGAGAAACTGCCATACCTGTCTGTGAATTTAAAGCTGCATATTTTGATATGATTAGAATAGACTCCCAGACAAACTCTTCACATCTCAAAGATGAATTCCAGGTATTAACTATTTCTACAGCCTCTTTTATGAACAACTTATTACAATTTATTCTGGGCAGTCTTAATTCTTCTAAGAAACATCTTTCAAGTCAAATTTATAACCTTTGACCCTATTTTAAGTATAATATAATACCCGTCTCTTTCATTATACGTATTATGGAGTCACTTTTGTGTTAATGAGCTCATATCTGCTGTATCTTGAAGGGCAAATGAGTTCAGACTCAGGGAAAAGTGTGGGAAAAGGTATCATAAAAGTCAAATTTAGTGGTAATTTGGGTGTGTTTAAAACCTTTTTCCAAATGCAGTCTTACGGATTTTAACCTTCTGTGTTACTCACAACGTGAGATCAAGAACATTAATAATAATAGCTAGAGTTTGTGCTAAATATCGTCTCTCAATAATCCCCAATGTTTTCATTGCCCTTAAAACACCCCTAAAGCTATGTGACTGTGAAGTCAAGAATAACTCTAGAGGGCTTCCCTGGTGGCGCAGTGGTTGAGAGTCCGCCTGCCGATGCAGGAGACACGGGTTCGTGCCCCGGTCTGGGAGGATCCCACATGCCGCGGAGCGGCTGGGCCCGTGGGCCATGGCCACTGAGCCAGCACGTCCGGAGCCTGTGCTCCGCAACGAGAGAGGCCACGACAGTGAGAGGCCCACATAACGCAAAAAAAAAAAAATAATAACTCTAGAAACCTAATACTTTGATTCTTTGCCCAGTGCTCTTTCCAACATGCAATAGCATGTCTTCAAATATGGCATATTAAAATGTTATTACAAATGATAACTTTATGATGGGTCATCATCATGGGCCACTTTGATTGCATTTTCTTTGGTTAGGCAATACATTTGCAGGTTGCTGTGTTGTTTAGCATCCCTTTCCCTTTTAAGAAGAGGCCCATTGTACAATGTGTGTATTGTTTCTTTGTCACTTCTCTGGCTTCATTAGCTTTAACTACAAAGTCTATCAGCGTGTCATCGTGGCAAATGCCATTGGCTTGCACAAATCCTTCACTTTCTACTTGGCCTCCTAAATGCTTGATAGATCAGTGTTATGCTATTAAATGGGTCACTGTCTTTTAACCTGGGTTCCCTTTTCTTTTCAGACCTTGAATTCAGTCACCCCTCGACTACAAGCTGAGGACTGCAGTATAGCTTGCCTGCCAAGGAACCATGACAAGAACCGTTTCATGGACATGCTGCCACCTGACAGATGTCTGCCTTTTTTAATTACAATTGATGGGGAGAGTAGTAACTACATCAATGCTGCTCTTATGGACGTAAGAGACTGCTCTCTTTGTTAGTGTAAAGTATCATGAAAAGCTGCAAAATTGATGAACACTGGCTAGTTCTCTTTTCAAGAAAATTTAAATGGCCTAAAAAGGAAAATTGGAAACTTTCATTGAAATACGAATTTTTTTTGGAGAATGATTTTGAATTTCCCTTACAATGATTCTTAGGCACTATAAATTTTAGACTTGACTATAAGTTTGGCACTTGGTTGTCAATTATTATAAAATTTCTGTACAAGAAATATCTACAGGTGATAGTTTTTATCCTAATTATTTTCAGGAAAGAGAATCATGCTTATCTATTTCGAAGTTTTAAAATCACAGAATGCCATATTCTACTGAAATTGTGTTAGTTTGGAAATTTTTATCTCTGACATTTAGTGTTCCAATAATTTATAGCTAACTTGTTACATTGGTTATTAATTAATAGAGACTAGATATAAATAACTAAGGAAGGCATGGAAGATATCATGTTAACACATCGATCATAATGAAGGAACTCTCTTACCCCACCCCAATCTTCACACTGTAGATGGTAGAGCATGTACTCAGCGTGTTAGCGTCCCATAGACAGAACAGTACAGAAAGAGAATTTTAAATTAGTCTTTGGCCACCTTACTTTGCTTACCTTGGGAAGAAGTAAGAAGGGTTTCAAGTTCAGAATCCTTTTAGTTTATCACCTTCATTCATAAGCATCTCTAGTTTTTGCTCTTTAGTCTATGGAACTGTAGTAAGGAGAAATCAGAAGTCAGGGTTCACTCCTGGGTGACTAATAATGAAGCTTTCTAAGTAATTGCTCCTATTGTGTTTCCAAAACTAGCTTCTGATAGTAAGACTTAGAAAAGCCCACATTCCAATTCTAACTTTCACCCAGTTGCTTTGATCTTTTTTATTCTACAGCACAGAATAGTTTAAAGGCAAGCTCAAGTAGAAAGATGCCACTCCTGCTGTGACCAGAGTCTTGCCTAGTCATTACTCATATCTCCTGAAATCACATTGGATCCTCATTGTACTTTTTCTTCCAACTTTAATTGTCTGGAAAGGCAAACATACTAAATACAGAGAAAACACACAGAACTTTTTGTTTCTGAGCCAGTTTGGATTTGGATGAAAAAAGGCCGTGTGAAAAAGGGAAAAAGAAAATATTAGGAAAGAATATTGATGAGGCATGTGTTTGAGGCATTTTTTGTCTTTGGCTTTTCTTTCAAATTTTTTCCTAATTTTCAGATTGTTTTCTAGTCAATATGAAGACTGAAGCTTGTATTCTACCTGTTCTTATTCTCTGTTTAATTCCCTGTGATTCAACACAGATATATTTTGTAGTTGAAACTGCCCTGTGGATTTAGTAGTGTGGTTAGGGCTTCAGAAATTTCGGTTCGGTTTGGCTAATAAGAGTGGGCTCACTGGTCAACACTCCCCACTTTCCCTTGCCCTCTACCCCCATCGTAAGGGTCATATACCCTGCGCCATGCCTGTGAAGAATTAGGAGGTAAGGCCAAGGATCCTGTGATTTCAAAGCCTTAGATGTGCTCTTGTACTTAGAGAGGAAGGAACCTCCCCTCCCCTGTGACTCAAAAAAGGAATAAAAGGCTTTTAGCCTTCCTTGACTTACCTTCCCATGGAGCAGACGTTTAATTGGAAGGGAAGCTTACTTCTTTCTTCTGATCCTTTCCCATGAGCTTTCATACCCTCTTTAGGAGGGTACTCACCCCAACTGTGGGTGTGACTTTGTAAGGTCTTAAGGTCAAGTAGAAGCAGCTGGTGAATTACTATCTCCTCAGATTTATCCTGAAGTCTTCCATGGAGTGAAACGCTGTGGTTAGCAGCATTTCCCAAATGGTGATAGGATCTATGAAGTTTAAAGGTCAATTTCTACACTGGTTTAAGACACTTGAAGGACTTAAAGAGTAGTATGATACAAATGAGTTAGGAGATCACTGACAATTTTTATCAGCATTGAAGAAATCCATCTCAGGCAACTGTCTAGTTATATTTTTACAAATCATTAATTTAGTTCATAGAAATATATATTTCATTTTTAGTGCAGCTTATTAGTCTGTAGAATGACAGATTGGCCAGATGAGCCTATCCTCTCCTTCTGGAAAGAGATAATGCTCTGTGTCCCAGTCAAGGGGCATTTGGTAAACAAGGAGACATTCCCTCTTATGTGGGCCCAGGAAACGCATTGGTTTTACTCTTTGGCACTTGAAAAATCTTAAATGATTGAAACCATCATTCTGATCATTGATATACATTAGAAATGCCCAGAAAACTATGGAAAGTGGATTGCCTACAAGATGTGTTGATAATGTCCATATAATATAAAAGCACACGAGTTTGAGGCACACGTGGTTTTTCTTATTTGGAGTGGAGGAGAGCCAAACAGTTCCATTCACAGCTGATAGCAGTTAGACATAGATAGATACACGGAGACACAAACACACATGCCAGGGAATTTTATGCCTTTAACCTCTTAGACTTTGGAAGACTGAAACAGCCCAACAGGTACCTCACGAAGGATGTTAGCCTCACGAAGTTTTCTTTTTTTTTTTTCTTTTGGTATTTGTGCTATATTTACTTTTATCAACAAAATAAAACAAATTCTTGGCTTAAATTACTGCTGAGGCATCAAAGTCATACAACAGATTGACTGATTACTAGTTGCAGTATATTGCAGTGGTCCAAACCTGTTATTCCAGGGCTTAAGCAGCAGGCTGGCTCCATCTCCATATGAAGCTGTTGTGTCTTACTGGCCCTACACTGAAGTGTGCTGAATCTGTTTGTACAACTAATTATTCATTTGAAGTTCTTATGTTTCCCCATCTCCCTTGTTTTTTCACAGAGCTACAGGCAACCAGCTGCTTTCATCGTCACACAGTACCCTCTGCCAAACACTGTGAAAGACTTCTGGAGATTAGTGTATGATTATGGCTGTACCTCCATTGTGATGTTAAATGAAGTCGACTTGTCCCAGGTTAATGGTTATAGGTTGCTTTTGTGTACTTACGCACAACTTAATAAGGTAGTAATAAAATGGTAAAATCTGCTTTATACTACCCTATTTAGAAAAAATAATGCTCATTTTCTTTTTCTTTCAAAACATTCATCATCTAGGGCTGCCCTCAGTACTGGCCAGAAGAAGGGATGCTACGATATGGCCCTATCCAAGTGGAATGTATGTCTTGTTCAATGGACTGTGATGTGATAAACCGGATTTTTAGGATATGCAATCTAACAAGAGTAAGTCATTAATGATTTTAACTGAGCTGATCCAGAACCAGGTGACCATAATCATGATGGGGTATATTTCCATTCAGACAAAAGAGAGAGTAAAATGAATAAGCTAATAAGCATTATATAATCATTCCCAAAGCTAGTAATCATCTTATGCCTTAACACTAGAATAAAAATGCATTCTAAAAACAGGAAAGCAGAAATGCTGGAAGCTAGGTTTCCCGGTCAGTTACTAGCCTATTGTATTCTATATGGAAATCTAAATTCAGATTCCTAGGTTCAAGTGAGTTTGATTGTCTGTGCCTGGCCCCTGAGTATAAGTAGACTTATCTCGAGGTTGACTGCATGTTTTAGTAGCATTGATAGTCCAACCCAGAAGAGGCATGCCATTGAAAAATAAGAATATAATACTGATGACAGGAGGAAGTGATGTGTCGGACTAGCCATTATAGAAGGGTTCCATGTCACTATTCCAGTTCTGCTTATAAGAGAGGGCCCCAGGCATGAAGGAAAAGATAAATCACAGCCATCACTGATTCTGCTCCTACAGCTCATCTACGATTTCATCTTTCTAAATGTCCCAGCATCTGGCTTTGCCCAGATCTATAGCCAGATCCAGTGCTGCTACCACTGTGCCTTTTCCCAGCAGCTAAGTAGGAACTGTGTCCTTCAGAAGTCTTTCTTTCCTTGACACTTCATGTGTTTTGCCTTCAGTGACAAATTGTGTGGGGTCTCTCCTTCAAAAAACCAAAAAGTACTAATGAAAACTGTTTATATTATGTAACCACATAGCAAGCAGAATTTGAAAAGAAAACAGTAGTAACTTCCATGGAATTATGGTCTTTTTAAAGAGCTAGGTTACTCTCTTTTAGAGCAGCAATTCTATGTATATGTCTTGTTTTAAGTGTGTGATTAGAATTGTCATGTTTCAGTGTTTCTCACATCAAAATGGCTATATGTGTTTCTGCTTAACGTCTCTATGTGTATAAGTAGAGAAGAAATTCATATCCAATTCTATTGCTCATTTCAGTGGAGAAAAAAAGGATAACTTCAATCATGTCATAATATTCATGCATATCTTAGATTTTAATTTAAAGGAATCTCATTATGTCTGCACATCTGTTACATTATGGTTCTAGTAATATTTTAGCTGAGAAACCGTAGCTGCTAAACTAAGAAAGTAAGACCTGTCTGTTCATTGAGCTGTTTATATGAAAAATATTCTAGGAACAGGAACTGAAATTTGCGTTACATTTTTTTTTTTGGTCAGCATATTTATCTTCCTCTATATTTGGTATTCTGGTCCTTACTAGTGCGTGATTTTTCTTTCTGTTCCCATTCTCATTATTTAATATCATTCACCTCACCAAATATTTAGTATGCGCCAACTAGAGGTTGGGTGTTATACTAGATAGTTCCCTGTCCTACCAAAAGATGCATGAGCCCTTGCCATGTGAAGCTTCAGATCTGATGCCTTATGATATGGCTCACTTGTGCATTACAAATTCTTCCTTACATTTTCATATGAAGGTTTACGGTCTTGATTCATTTATTCAACAATACTGTTCTTTGGAAAGTATTTTGCTAGGTTCTAGGGATAGAGATTTTAAGGGAAAAAGACTTTCTTGTCCTTAAAGAATTTGTATTTTATCAGGGAAGACAAACATTAAACAACTTATATAATCATTTACAAATAAATGAAATTTTACAGAGAAAAAGTACAAAATACAGAGGATTTGGGTGATCTGACATAGCTGGGTGATCAGAGAAGACTTCTCTGAGTTAGTGATATTTAAGTCAAAATTTGAAAAAATTTGTAGGAGCTCTTTGGGCATGGGATATCCAGCTACCTTGGTTTACACAGGACAGGAAGGTTTCCTAGAACACATGAATTTTAGTGCAAAGACCAGAAAAGTCCAAGGCAAACCCAAGACAAGTTGATCACTCTGTTTGGGACTGAGAAAAGCAAGCAAGAAGGAGATGTTCAAGGCGAAGGGGAGAGTATGTGCAAAGTTCCTGAGGCAAGAAATGACTTGATAAATAGATTAAGGGAAGACCAATGTGCCTAGAACTTGAATAGGTTGTTCGAGTAAAGTGAAGTTAGAGAAAGAGGCGGAGCCTTATCATATAGGTATTTTTAAGCCTTGGCAGCAAATTTGGGTTTTATGCTAAGATCATTTGGAAGCCATTAAATCAGGAAGTGACAAGATCATATTTGCATTTAAAAATAATCATGATGCCTTCGGTAAGAATGGTTTGAAAGGAGATCGAAGTTTGTTCAGGGAGATCAACTAAGAAGTGATTATTATGATTTGTGATTGAGAGTGCAATGATGTCAGTGGCAATAAAGAGGAGGTGAATTTGAAAGTTATTTACGAAGTATAAACGTAGGAATTGATTATTGGATATGGAGCATGAGGGAGAATTTTGTATAACTGATAATTCTCATGTAACTTAGAATGTTTCTGCACTGGTATGTACATATTTTGGACTTGCATCAGCTAGATTCAATCCATTGTCAGTGTCATTTATGTCATGGTGTAAATTGATATGAACCTTTTACTTTTTAGTAAAAATTCTAGCCCCAACTCATTTACATAAAAATACTTTTCCCTCTGCAGCCACAGGAAGGTTATCTGATGGTACAGCAGTTTCAGTATCTAGGGTGGGCTTCTCATCGAGAAGTGCCTGGCTCCAAACGGTCATTTTTGAAGCTGATACTGCAGGTGGAAAAATGGCAGGAGGAATGCGAGGATGGGGAGGGCCGAACGATCATCCACTGCCTGTGAGTGTGGCGGCTTGGCTTGGCCATGTGGGGGGCCTTGGTGGTCATTTCCTTATTAGCCTTCACGTCTATGTTAAAGAGTAACCGACTCCCATCTTACAGACCTTGACTAGACATTCTTTTGAAACAATCTTCCTGTTTCTTGATTCTATGATTCACTACTAACTTCAACTTTTGTATTTTTTAAATTGATTATCGTATAGTTATTATATAGTTTAAACTCTTTTGAACACTACTCTGAATAACTTTTCTGATTTACACTGTGTACAAATCTATCAAAATCTCAAAGTATCTGGGTTGCAGCCATCTATGCCTGTAACATGTCCCTAAGTATAAGCTACTAAGTTAATGTCATCCTCAAGTATCTTTCCTTTCTGCTCTCTACACATACATGCACACATGTGAAGCAAAATTAAAACACAAAGGGAAAATATTTAAAAGATAATGTTTTCTTTTCCCAAACATGATTGTGTGACCTGTGGTCACCAAAAGCTTCGATCTAAAATGCCTTTGCTTTCTTTGCTTTTAGAAATGGTGGTGGGCGAAGTGGCATGTTCTGTGCTATAGGCATCGTTGTTGAAATGGTGAAACGGCAAAATGTTGTCGATGTGTTCCATGCGGTCAAGACGCTAAGGAACAGCAAGCCAAACATGGTGGAAGCCCCGGTGAGTCACAGTCTTGTACACAGAAGGGAGGGTAGAGATTAGTCAATCATATACCTACTTGTTGATTTGACTTGATACACGCATAGTGAATCATATGTATAAATGTGTCTTTGTGGGGACTTTCCTGCCTAATTGATGAACTGCCAAGTATCCCTCTTTACCCACATAAACGTAACCACATATTGCCTAAGCTGCTAATGATGAAGAAAACTACTTTCATTTAACTTGGGAAATGTGTAGGATTTTTGTTCTTTTCTTCTGAGCAATAAATATTTGCTACAGTAAAATTTGTTAAATGGTTCTATAATAAGAAAATCCTGCTATCTAGGTTTTATTCTTGTTTATTTTTATTTCTTAAACAATATTAACTGGTAAAACATTTTGAGGGATATATTCATAGGTTGCATCTAGCACTTTTTATATCAGTTTTTTTTTGTTTGTTTCTTTGTTTTTTTAATTTATTTTTGGCTGTGTTGGGTCTTTGTTGCTGCGCACGGGCTTTCTCTAGTTGCCTCAAGTGGGAGCTATTCTTCATCACAGTGCGTGGGCTTCTCGTTGCGATGGTTTCTCTTGTTGCGGAGCACAGATTCTAGGCATGTGGGCTTTTGTAGCTGCAGCATGCGGGCTCAGTAGTTGTGGCTCGCAGGCTCTAGAGCACAGGCTCAGTCGTTGTGGTGCACGGGCTTAGTTGCTCCACGGCATATGGGATCTTCCCGGGCCAGGGATCAAACCCGTGTCCCCTTCATTGGCAGGCAGATTCTCAACCACTGCGCCACCAGGGAAGCCCTGCATCTAGCACTTTAGACACCCAGAGTTTTTAAAGGGCAAATGAAATTTATTTTAGTCTTTATCTATAATTCTTCATTGCTGGTCAAATTATAATTTTTTAAACTATCGCCTTTGACAGTTTTCAGCTTGACCAATTTTAGAACGTAGTTCATGTGATATTATTTGAATTATCCAGGGCTCACTAAATCACAACACAGATTACAAAATAAGAGCAGGGAGGTAGGTGTATGTAGGAGCTCGTCTGGTTGAAGCTGTATGCAGAGGAAGAAAGTTAAACTTCTCTAGCACATTCGACTTCTAAAGTGATGGCTGTGGGTTACACATATGTGCATGGCAGGATAAGGTCAGGGGCAGCTGTGTAGTTTATGCTCACAGAAAAGTAAACCAGGAAAACCAAGACATCATTGTTGCTTGCCCTACATTTATCAAGATGATCAGATAACAAAAGTGAGCAATTCAATAAACCTTTAAAGTATTTTCACCACTTCCTGCTCATGGATTGTTCACACAAGAGGTGCATTGCTTCCTGAGACAAAATCTGAAGAGTTACATTTACACCGTTTCACTTTGAAGAACGGTCACAGACTTCTTCCCCTTCTACAAGTCCTCAAAGCCCCTCTACTCCAGCTTATACCTTAGGTATTGCTCTTGTCCCAATGAGATGATATTGGCTTTGACTGGGGTGTTGGCAATGGAGCTGGAGGAAGGGGGGTATAGATTTGAGGGATTTTTGAGGTAGAACTCCGAGGTCTTTTTACAAAATGGGCAGGTAATGGTTAGGTCTTTAAACTCTCTGCTGTCTGAAGAGTTTTTAATGTAAACTCTGCCTCTATCTCTCAGATCAAGTCTTCCAAAATCATCAATAAGATCACTTATTGATCGTACTTCCATATTTAACTCTGATTTCTCACTGTTCCTTAAAAAAAAAAAGTCTATGATTAAACTCTGCCATTCTAGAACCTTCTTAAGAGTTACTATTTACCTTTACATTCATGTCCCATGAATCCTGACTATACACCCAATTTGTGTTTAATCAAGGTTAATGATTAGTTCAGTGTGCTGTTGAATTGAACTGACGAGTTTGGTAAGAAAATTTAGAGAGTAAACCAAATTGCTAGAGACTGATTAAAGAGATGTGACAGTTCCCAAGCACTTTTTGGTTCTTGAGATGCCCTTGCCACAGTGGTAGGCTAATTTAAATCACAGCTACTAGATAATTAGGGTAGGATTGATAAAGACCTCTTGGGGAAAGTTTTTATTTCCCTCATTTATTGCTGGAAACACCTGGAAGTTCTCTTTAGAAATAATATGTGTTTTAGATTGTTCTCTAATTCAGCCTGAATTTTACCCACTTGGACTGAACTGGGAAGATTTTAATACATATTGCAAGTAATAATTTGTAATGCAGTCTGAATTTTTCTAAATTCTTCATAATGGAACGACACACAGATGGACTGAGAGGAAAGGCAGTTTTAACTCAAAAATTTTTGTTAACCAAGTTGTCTTAAATAAATAAAGGCAGAAGAAATAAATTTTTCTGGTAAAAGTAAGCTCAAAAAAATTTAAGGACCACTAACCATTTTTGAAAAATTTACTTAAATTCTCTGGTAGACCAAAAACTGTGTCAAAAATTAAGAATTTGGAGCTTCCCTGGTGGTGCAGTGGTTGAGAGTCCGCCTGCCGATGCAGGGCACACGGGTTCGTACCCCAGTCCGGGAGGATCCCGCATGCCGCGGAGCGGCTGGGCCCGTGAGCCATGGCCGCTGGGCCTGCGCGTCCGGAGCATGTGCTCCGCAACAGGAGAGGCCACAGCAGTGAGAGGCCCGCGTACCGCAAAAAAAAAAAAAAAAAAAAATTGAGAATTTGGATGTTCACGTATGTAAGTCAAATCGTTATGCCGTACACCTTAAACATACAGTACTGTATGTCAATTACATCTCAATAAAATTGGAAGAAGAAATTAAGAATTTGGACTTGTTGAGTGGCAGTCTGAAATGACTGGCTTTTTTTTAATAACACTAAGGAAAGTATCTGAAGTGAGGAGAAAAATATTTGCATGTTCACTCTAGGATTATTTATAGTAAAGAAAAAATAAATGCAATATTACAGTCAATCCACATATTAGACTTTTATGAAGTATTAACAGAGGTGTTAAATAACATAAGAAAAGAACACATAACAATGCTAAACAACAGGAAATAAAATATAAAGTTATATCCCCAAACATAGATAAGCAATTAATATTTATTCTAAAGTAATTATTATTTCAACCATGCATAAAAATGGACTGAATTGACACTAAGGTAGTATTTTAAACAGTTGTTTCTGATAACAGATTTATAGAAACTTTTTCTGATTATCTTTTTCTATACTTGGAAATTTTTCTGTACTGATCAGGTATTACTATTATAATCAGATAATACTGAAGATTTTTGTAATTTGATATAAAATATGAGGCAAAGACAACATATCTTTTTACATCAAGTTCCTTTTTCTTAAAAAACAGCAATCATTAGACTCAAATGTAAAATATGCATGCCTAGATGCTAAACTTGTATATAGAAAAAAAATCTGTAATTCTTGAAAAATCTAAATTGAATGCAAGTATTCATTTGATAGCTATTATTCTCCATTCTTCTCCTTTTTCTTAACCTTGCTCCACCCTTTTGTTTTAATTTCTTTCAGGAGCAGTACCGTTTCTGCTACGACGTAGCTTTGGAGTACCTGGAGTCATCTTAGTTGGGGGGAGACTTCACAGTGCATCCAAGCAGAGCCCATTCATCTGTTGAGCCAGCAGCTGTTGTACGTGTCACACCTGTGCAGAAAGATTTTAATGTGGGGGGTGGGAGGCTTTTACATTTGAGAGGTAAAAGTATTTTTCTTATGAAGTTGTGTATCTTAATAAAAAGGACTCAGTTTCTATTACTGTATGAAAGCATCAACATTTCGTGCCACATAAATTTTATTTAATAAGAAGCAGATTCAAATGAGAACTTCTCAGTGTTTGTCCAGTGAACATGCAGCCTTTTCTCTCCTGCTTTGGTAGAGCAGCCACCACGTGTTGCATGAATTAATACTTTCTATGTGGCATTTTTCTCCCCTTTTCAGATAAAAGATGTTAAATCTTTCAAGGAAGAAGAAAGAAAAGCTGTGCAAATTCATAGGAAAGTTCATTTTTTAATATGTTTCAAGTGTAGCAGATCTCTATATAAATATATAAATATATATAACTGGCTTATTTTCCTTTAATGTGCAATGATGGCTGGATCATTTAAAGTTCTTTTTAGAAAACAACATAAGCCAAAGACTCAAGTGTAAATATGTCTATATGGAGAAAGCACATTATATTTATTGGTTACTTACATTCCTTTTTTGATGGCTAAACTACTACCACCACACAATCATTTTTTTTTTCTGAAGAAAGCTTTTTCTTTCACTAAAATCAACTGTAAACAATTTTTGTAGATTATTTTTTGTATGTTTAGTGTAAGTAGAGGATAAACTTTTTATTCATAAACCAGGAAGCAATGTTCTTTATAGTGAATCTCTTGTGTACATGCTTGTGAATTAAATTTATGTAAAACACCTTGGCAATTGGGTCTTTTAATGTAGGACCAAATTTAAGCATTTTGCTGGCAATATAATTTTCCACAATTTCCTTAGGTCAGTAATGGTTTGGTGATCATATATGAGAATTGCACACATTCAAAGGCCTTGCTGATGACATGCATAATGTTGAACATAACCTTTAAGCAGAATTTAAATTTCAAAGGAATTGGTCTTTTCAGCCTATGACCAAGCACTGGTCAAGAAATCAAGATGGCAACATTTATGCTTTCAAGGTCAAGTGTTAGCAAACTGTAAACTGTCAAGGTGAACCAGTGTTTCTTTGGGTTCTGAGCATAGGAAGTGTGAACAAATTGATGCCAGAATCCTGTTTTGTGCATCATCGTGGGATTCTCAAGTGAACCTTTCTAAATGTGGTCTTGTACACATGCTCCGTGTAGCTGTAACTTCATATCATCAGCTTGCAGTTTGTTATTGACTAAAGCATTCCAGTATCCTCTTTCTAGATTGCCAGTTCATGACATGGTGCTTATGAAGATTTAATTAAAGTAAGAGTGAAATAAAATTTTTATAATTACAACAGTTATTGTTTGCACATCATTTTCTCCCCTTAATTTTCATACCTTCACTCCCAAATAAATACCTTATTCTCATTGATACAAGTAGACCACATAAAATGTATTAAAAGTAAAACTTGGGACTTCCCTGGCAGTCCAGTGGTTAAGACTCCACGCTTCCCCTGCAGGGGGTGTGGGTTCAATCCCTGGTGGGGGAACTAAGATCCTACATGCTGTGTGGCACAGCCAAAACAAAAAACAAAAAACTGACGTCCAAGCAGTAATTTCTTTCACTTTTTTTCTTTAAATTGAATTTCAAAAACTCCAAATGAGTGGAAAGAAAAAAAGGCCAGGGGATTGACATTGATTTTTTTTTTGAGTTACTATATTTATATGTTACTATCCCTTTATATACATTTCCTTATTTCTTCCTTATAACCAACTTGACAGATAGTAATTGTCATCCTTATTTTACCAATGATAAAATTGAAGCTGAGAAGGTAACTGATTTGTCAACAGATTTAAATCTGAGTCTGCTTTAGCAGCTCGCTCTCTTCCAGTAAACACCTGCTTCCCTGATGGCAAGGGAAACTTGGCACTTCATTCTTCTTGTTCCTTTGATTTTCTCATAAAGTATTATCTTTATGGGTATCTTCAAACTCCCACTTGCTGTGTACATTATTAGAACATTTGTGACTTTCATTAGTAAGAATTTAGATAAGAGAACTTATCGTTTCCTAGGAAGACTAATTTTCATTTAAACACGGATGCATTTAACAAAAAATCCACAAACTCACTCAAGATTGCATTACCCAGTAAGGTTCGTGATGTTAACTGAAGGATTCTGCTTTGCAGCATGACCCTGATTTCATTTCTGTTCACAGGATTAAACCCACACGTAACCAAAATCACCATGAATACCGCTGACCACAAAACTCAGAGGTCTGTGTGGCCTCCAAAATTCAAGCAAAGAACAAAAAGAGTCCTCTTTCTCTCTAACAGAAAATAAAAATATCATGCTTGCTTTGTTCAGGTACCACCACAGAGGCCAGTGCATCTGGAGACAACTGTACTGGGGGAGAAGGGTGGGATGCTAAATCTGTTTTTCTTAATACTCTTATTCAAAAATTCATACTTTATACCGTTGTGGAGTAGTCCCATGCATGGCCATGTCCCACTCAGCTGTGTCCCTTTAGGCAGGAGATGTCTTGGTAGAACTCTTAAAATGTGCTCTGCTTTTCACAGTTAAAGGCCTCCTATCTGTATGTCATTTATTCCTTAAATGGCTGTCATGACGTGGAATTTTATAGATCCCCTTCCTCTGTATTATCACAAGGGAAATGTTGGAAGTGGGTGGGCAGAGACACAGCAACTGCGGATTCGAGTTTTAACCAATCTTGAAAATAAGTGTTAACCTTCTTGTCTGTGCTGCCTAGCCTTTTTCTAATATTTAGTCTTTGAAGAAAGGGAAGGATTTTGCATGAATGTGTTGCAGCCAAATGATCTCTGACATTGAGAGATAAACAAAAAAGAAGATATTTCTGACTGGACCAGTAGGGAGAGGAGACGTGTTTACCTCTCTACTGATGTGCTCATTCAGTATTCACTTCACGATCTCTTGGGTTCCAGGTCCTCATGTAATAAGCCTGGAGATCAGACATCAACAGCTGCTCCCTCTCAAATCTGCTCTGTTGCCAGAAAATGGTGTCCGTAAAAAATGTTCCCGGCATATTATTTCATAAAGTCTCCCCGCAGCTTAGGGAGGCTTGGAGTGGGAGAGATATTATCTGAATTTGTTCACAGCTCTGGTCTATTCAAGCGGTCTGCAGAGTATTAGAAAATTCTCTCTCTGAAACTAAAAAGAAAAGCTCTGTCTTGGGATCTGCTTTAAGTAAGCTATCAGTGGCTTCTGGAATATAAATTGTCCAAAAATCAATGGAAATGTGGTAGATATATAACACTTCCGAACTTCCAGCTTCCTCCAAAGTGAATTGAAATGCTAACCTGGAAGATAACAAACACCAGAGAGACAGTGTTGTTATCAAATCCCGAAAGAAACCACTGGAAGGGGTTTCTAAACTGTTGAAGCAAACATAAAGTCCCTGTTGAATATCTGAAAGCTCTTTCTTTAATGTTCAGATCTGCTTGGGGGTTGGGGGGAATGGTAGGGAGATTTTATGACAGATACTATCTCTCGTGATGCACTTGCCAATTGTAGAAAAGGAGCTACGACACCTGAAATCTAACCCAGAAAATTGTGTGCTGATTTATTCTGATGTAGTTGTGTTCATTTCAACTTAGCCTTATTAGTCTTATCAGTTTTATCAGTCTTAATTCAGACAGAGGAAATATAGCATTTAAGACGAAAATACAAACCCTCAGTACTTAGATGCAATCTATGTGGATATAGAATATGAAGAATAAAAATATCTAAATTGAATCACCAATAAGTTATTTCCTTAAATAGATGTTTGAATGTACAGACGGACAAAGGCCATGTGTTCCTACTTCGTTGCACGGCCTAAGAGATAAAATCAAACTGGAAAAGTAGAGAAAACAAGATCGTCATGGCATCCACTTGTTATTTGTTGAGAAAGAGGAGATGCCTGCGGAGCCGGCGGGTACTGTGAGTGAGAGAATTAGGCCAGGTATATTTCAGAATGGTCATTCAGGTTGTATTATTACAACAGACATCTTCAGTGTGTGGATTTCTAGTAGGGGTATTTTTCATCTCAACAAAAATATATCTGCTTCCCATTTTTACTAAAACACGTATTCCTTTTGGTCCATTTGGCTTTTTCCTACTTTTTTTTTTTTTTTTTTTGCGGTATGCAGGCCTCCCACTGTTGGGGCCTCTCCCGCCGCGGAGCACAGGCTCTGGACGCACAGGCTCAGCGGCCATGGCTCACAGGCCCAGCCGCTCCACGGCATGTGGGATCTTCCCAGACTGGGGCACGAACCCGTGTCCCCTGCATCGGCAGGCAGACTCTCAACCACTGCGCCACCAGGGAAGCCTGGCTTTTTCCTACTTTTGACTGAAATATGGATAGTAGATATTCTGCCATCTTCAGCTCTACTACAAGAAACACAATAGCATGAAACTGATGATAAATGACAACTGTTGTTTGACATGGGGACAAGAGGCAACGATGTGGGGAGGCCGACTCCCACTTGGACCCGAAAGCACAAGTGATGCCCAAAGAGAATGCTCCTCATCTCCCAGCAGTGTTCGCCGCATGAGAATATGGCCCAACAGTGTCTCATCTCTCAAGAGGATGTGGAAATCTAAACTTTTATGTGAACTCCTAAAAATTTTGAATATTAGCAACCAGTTAAATTCAAAAACAAAAATATACCTCTGGCCCAACTCTGTGAAAAAGAAAACCTGTCAGAAGGCTGCATCTGGTTGTCTAAGTTTGTGACCTCCATTGTAGAATAATTGTTGTTTTACTGTTCTGACTTTCTAAAAATGTGTTTTAGAGAAACATGAGTTTTAGTTGTCTCTGAATAGCTATCATAACTGTTTTTCATACTTGTTCTTGGTTTCCTATTTACCTTATTTTCTCACATATTTTTCTGTTTTAAAAATATATGTAGATGAGGGCTTCCCTGGTGGCGCAATGGTTGAGAGTCCGCCTGCCGATGCAGGGGACACGGGTTCGTGCCCCGGTTTGGGAGGATCCCACATGCCATAGAGCGGCTGGGCCCGTGAGCCATGGCCCCTGAGCCTGCGCGTCCGGAGCCTGTGCTCTGCAACGGGAGAAGCCACAACAGTGAGAGGCCCGCGTAATGCAAAAAAATATATATATATATGTAGATGAATCTTAACCCTTAAGATGAAGAAAAACAAGGTCGATGTCCCCGCTCCCTCCTACCTGGACTAAATTCAGAAGAGCATATTTCAGAAAGTAATTCACACATTTCACCTAATAAGCACCCCCAAAATGATGACTAGAAAATAATTCTTCTGGAGACAATAGTACTGAGAGCTCAAAAGGGGAGCCCTTGTTCTGTGAGCCATGGGATAGCCTGAACTGTTTTAGCACAAGTGCAGTAAAGCATCTGTGGAAGCACCACACTCCAGATTGTGATGGTACATGCTGACTTACCTGGCAGGTGCAAAACATTTTGGGCTCTTGCCAGCCCACAGTGGGAACCTGAACTCCAGTTCCATAAATCTAATTACCTGGCGCACAGTCAGCAGACTGGATTTCTCTTCACCTTCATGTTATATTCTTGGAATGATAGTGAGTATTTGTTAATTGCTTGCTTTCCAGTGTTAAGTTCTGTATTGCCTGAGTGCTCAAATGTGGTCATTGAGGAAAAAAATACCTTCACATAAGAAATCCACATGAAATCATGGATGTTGCAGGGATATTAGAGATTATCAAATCCAATGCCCTTATTGTTAAGTTTAAGAAATTAAAACCTAGAGGAGTCATATGTCTATCAGTAAAGGGTCAGATAATTAATATTTTAAGTTTTGCCCACCATTGGTCTTCGTTACCTTTGTCGTTAGACCTTCCTAAGAGAATGGCTAAAGGAAATTCTTCAAACAAAAAAAGAAATAATAAAAAAAAAAAGGAAATTTCAAGCATCAGAAAGGAAGAACAGTGGAAAGAGCAGAATTATGGGTATATACAATAGAATATCCCTTTCCCCATGTATGTGTTTTATAAATTATATTTGATTATTGAACCAAAAATTACAATACCATCTGACATTCAAGAAAGTAATATTTTAAAGTAGGAAAGAAAAAGGGATCTAAATAGAAGTAAGGTTTCCAGACTTTACTGTAAGTGGTAAAATAATACCACTAGATTATAATGTCATATATTTATACTGTAATGCCCAGAGAAACCACTGAGAAAACTACACCAAGAGACACACTCAAAAACACTATATATGAATGAAGATAAAATCTTAAAACATGTTTACACAACACACAGAAATTAAGGAAAGCAAAACTGGAATAAGAACCAGAGAAAAACAATAATAAAAAGGCAGATTTAAGTGCTAACATACCATACTCAACAGAGACAGTACAAAAACAGTAAAATTATAAACAAATATATCATGAATTTTACATAAAAATTTTCAACAAAATATTAGCAAACTGAATCCAATAAAGTAAAAAGAAATGATGCACATAACCAAGTGGGATGATTTCCATGTATGCAAGGCTGGTTCAACATTTGAAAATCAATCAATGTTATGCATCATATATCAACAAGCTAAAGGAAAAAAAACGTGATTATATTAATTTGAAAAACCATTTGGTAAAATCCAACACTCATGCATGATAAAAACTCTCTAGAAGGGAACTTCTTCAACTTGAAAACATCTAAAAAATATTTACAGCTAACTTCATAAAAAATAGTGTAAGACTGAATGCTTTCTCCCTAATCCTGAGAACAAGGCAAATAAAATATCACTATTTTATTCAACACAGTACTGGAATTTCTAGCTTGCAATAAGGCAAGAAAAAGAAACAAAAGCCATACAAATTTGAAATATAAAATAAAACTTTTCCTGTTTACAGATGGCATGATTATGTAGAAAATCCCAAAGAACCAACAAAAATCCTAGAACAAATAAGTGAGTTAATTCACAGGATACAAGATCAACACAAGAATTTCAACTGCATTCTTATACATTAAAAATAAAAGTTATGAAACTGAATAACAATACCATTTATAATTGCTCCTAAGAAAATGAAATACACAGATACACACTTATCAAAACATGTACAGGATTTACATGCTGAAAATTACAAAATTCTGATAAAAGGAATCAAAGTATACCTAGACAAATGGAGAGATACGTTTGTTCAGGGATTGGAAGATTCAACATAGTAAAAATGTCAGTTCTTTTCAATTGATCTATAGGTTTAATGTAGTTTCTATAAAAAATTTTCTAAAAAAAGTTTTTTTAGATATAGACAAGCTTATTCTAAAACGCATATGGAAAGGCATAGCTAAAATAGCTAAATAATCTTGACAAAGAATAAAAATGTGTGGGGGAGGGAATCATTCCATCCAATACTGAGGCATCTATATTGCTATATTAATCGGAAGAGGGCAGTGTTGGTTTTAGAAAAAAAATAGAAGATTTTCTGGATTTAGGACTAAGAAGAGTTCTTAGACTTAGCCCCCAAAACATGAT
Organism: Tursiops truncatus; assembly: GCF_011762595.2. NCBI lineage: Eukaryota > Metazoa > Chordata > Mammalia > Artiodactyla > Delphinidae > Tursiops > Tursiops truncatus. The sequence continues at coordinate 55,408,265 of NC_047045.1, read as the reverse complement.
TCCTATAACTAAAAATTGATAATTTGGGCCTCATCACAATTAAATAGTTTGCTCTGTGAAAACCCATGTGAAGAGGATGAAGGCCACGATTAGAAGAAAATATTTACAAATTATATATCCAGTAAAAGGACCAGCATCTAGAATATATAAAGAACTCTCAAAACTCAACAGTAAAAAAAATCACAATTTTAAAATGTGCCAAAGACATGAACAGACATCTCACTGAAGAGGATATACAGATAACAAGCTTATTGGAAAGATGTTCAACATTGGTAGCCATTGGGAAAATGGGTATCATAATGAGCATCACTGCACATGCATCAGAATGGCTAAGACAAACCTTAGTGACAACATCAAACACCAAAAGTTAGTGAGGTTGCAGGGAAACTGGACCAGGCATATATAGCTGATAGAATGGCAGAGCCATTCTGGAAGAGCATGACAGATTCTTGTAAAACTGAACATGCAATAACATACAACCCAGCAATTATGCTCCTAGGCATTTACCCCAGAAGAATGAAAACTTAATGTTCACACATGAATATTCATAGCAGCTTTATTTGTAATAACCCAAAACCGGAAACAGCCCAGAGAGCCTATACCAAGTAACTGGTTAAACAAACTGTGGTACATCCCTACTATGAAGCACTACTCAGCAATAAAAAATAAGAAACTACTGATATAGGCAACAACTTGAAAGAATCTCCAGGGAATTATAATAAGTGAAAAAAGCCAATCCCAGTAGGGTATATGCTAAAAAGCCAATCCCAATAAGGTATACGCTATATGATTCCACTTACATAACATTTTGAAATGACAGAATTTTAGAAATGGAGAATATATTACTTGTTACCAAAAATTAGGAATGTGGGTGTGGTGGGTGAATGGGAGGTGAGTGTGGTTATAAAAGGGCAACATAAAGGGTCCTTGGGGTAATGGAACCATTTGGTATCTTATCTGTGGTGGTGGGTGAATGACCCTACATATGTGACAAAATTGGACGATGTTTCAAGTGACCTGGCTAGCTGCAGATAATAAGGGAAAGAATCCTTTCAATCCAAGACCCCAAAATAGGAAGAAGCTGGATGTGTACAGGGAAGAGAAAGTGGCCAGTGAGGCTGGCGCCCACTGAGCAGAGTAGTACAATGTGAGGTCAGCAAGAGTGGTCCACGGCATGTGGGCTTAGTAAACCAGAGCCAAGAGTTTGGATATATTATTCATCTTTGTCCTCCATTCTCTCCACCCTCACAGTGTAAAATTCATGGCTTAACGCATTGTATTACACATGGCAGATTTCAATAAATGTTTATTAGGTGTAATTTAAGCCAGATCTAGAATCTAAGCCTCGTTTTCCTTCTGTTTTCCTCACAACATCATACAGTGTCTCTGATTCTAAAAAAAAAAGCAGACAAATAAATGAAACCCACAGGCATCTGCTCCTGGGGACTCTCCAGGATTTTCCTTTGAGTACACGAAGTAGCTCATTCCCTGAGTACTTTGGCACTTCATACGTAGTATTTATGAGTTCAATGAGCTGTTTAGTGAGTAATTTGACTCTGGACCATGAGAAACAGAAAATAAATCTGGGTCTAAGGAGACTATGGCAATTCATTCAGTTCAATATCACTGATGGAATATAAGCGAAATCTTCCTCCATTCCAGTCCAAACACATAAATGACAGCAACATATAAACATATAAGCGCAGAGGCTACTATGAAAACTGGAAATGAAAATCTTATCAATCAGAAATGGAAAGGCTTTCCTAAAAGGCATATAGAACGCAACAGCAGCAAGTAGGGGCTGAAACTGTGTAACCTGCGGGTGTCAGGGAAGATGGGCTAGCCCCAAACTGAAGTCACAGGGCTGACTGTGGGCTCTTGGACCACACTGTGTCTGCATATTGGAGCCTGAACTGTATCAGGGCAGGAGAAGAACAGCCTGCCCTTGACTGAAAGATGGCATCACCCACCTATACCTAATAGAGACTCAAAGTCGAGAAACATGTTACTTACTCTGGGTAAGAATCCTGAGATTGTATTAGATTCTTAAGGCTGTTGTAACAAATTACCACAAACCAGGTGGCTTAAAACAACAGAAACATATTGTCTCAGTACCGGAGGTTGGAAGTCTGAAAATGAAGTGTAGGCCAGGCCATATGCTCTCTGACATCTATAGGGGAGAATCCTTCCTTGCATATTCTAGCTTCTGGTGGGTTTTCAGCAATCCTTAACACCCCTTGTCTTGCAGCTGCATTACTCTAATCTCTACCCACATCTTCACATGGTATTTCCTCCTGTGTCTCTTCTCTTATGAAACCGGTCATGTTGGATTAAGGCTCCCCTTACTACAGTACGACCTCATTTTAACTTAACTAATTGCATTTGCAATGACCCTATTTCCAAATAAGTTCATATTCTGAGGTACTGGAGGTTAGGACTTCAACATGTCTTTTTGGAAGACACAGTTCAAGCCACAACACACAGCAATAGATAATTAACACACCCAGCCAAACTATGCAAGTGAAAGGGGGGAATGAAGATATTTTCAGACATAGTCATCCCATAACAGTGATGTATACAGAACTGCATCTGCAGTGGTTACTGCTAGACTATCCTTTTTTACATATTTATGTATCCATAAAATATGGTTTTATTGGATTTTAAATATTATATAAATGTTATAGTGTGGGTATCCTGCTGCTGCTTCCTGTTTTTCACTTGTTATATTCTTGAGATTTACTTACTTTGGAATGCTGGTTCAATTTTTTAAATTTCTATATGGTATTTGATTGTAGACATATAACCTATTTTATCAAAATTTTCTCTCATGGAGGAATGTATGTTATTCTCTATTTGCCTTTCAAGAGTGCATATTTTTCTCTACTGATCTTTTAAGAGTCATCCTCTGCCCTTGTCTACCTAGCTGTGTGTCCTGGGAAGCTGACCTCTTAGGACAGCATCACTGATACTCCCTTGCTCTCTGACTTAGTGCTGGGTTTGGCCAAGGCCAGGCACCAATGGGAGAGCAGGTGGCAGGAGGACAGTGTGGTGGTGCTTTCCCCCTGCTGGTCCACATTTTTTTTTTTTTTTTTGCGGTACGCGGGCCTCTCACCGCTGTGGCCTCTCCCGTCGCGGAGCACAGGCTCCGGACGCGCAGGCTCAGCGGTCATGGCTCACAGGCGCAGCCGCTCCGCGGCATGTGGGATCTTCCCGGACCGGGGCACGAACCCACGTCCCCTACATTGGCAGGCGGACTCTCAACCACTGCGCCACCAGGGAAGCCCTGGTCCACATTTTTTATAGTGGCTGCCCTCTACCAACCCTTTGGAGGGCAACATTTCACCTCCGACTTCAGCTCTCCAAATTCTAGTAACACTGCTTCATCCTTCGGGTCTCAAGCTGATAATGACTTTCATCCTTTTCTACTTCCTGGGTGCTTTACCAATCTTTGTTGGTCCCCTAAACTTGCTAAAACTTGTAAAGAGTCTTTTTAAAAAATTTTTTCAATTTATTGTTTGACTATACCATCTATTTCTTGTCCAAATCTTGACTGATACACTAACTGGTTCCAGAAGTTGCCCTAAGACACAGTCCATCAAATTGGATTACAGAATTAGGTCATTTATACATTTGATGAGTGCGTGGATGAACTCTTCACCAAGGGGAAATGGGACCTTGGTAATATGAGGCAAACAATAGCTGTTATCTTTATTAAAACAAATCTGCCTCTGGCATGTGATATGTGCCTACTGAACTAGCAAATGTCTTTCCTTTAGTTTCCATCAGCAAGTATAACCTGCAACATCTCACCTTTGCCCAGGGGTTCAGCAGTACACCTTTGCTGTCTTTTATCAAAGCAATGTCTGATCTTTGTCATATTATAATCTAGACTAGAGCAGTGATCCTCACCAAGTGTCATTTGTGAACTGGTTTCTGGTCCATGTTTCTTACGTGTTCCCAGTGAATTAGGGAGCTTGCACCAGAATGTGAACTATGGCACTAAGTACACTGTTCTGTTCAGCTGACAATTTTTTCTTAGCAAGACTTTTTCGATGAGGGAGCAGTGAATTGATTTACATTCTGGTATAAGCTCTTTTCATCATTGTCACAGACCATGGCTTTGAATAGCTGATATTCTGGTCTGGGGGGGACCTTGATTACCTTGACATGGAACAGGATATCATGTTGGGACATCAGGAAGAAACTAATAACCAGATGCCTTAGGAAGAAAAAGCGTAGCTGAGGAAGGGAGGCAACGATGTGAAAGTTCACAGACCTCTGATGTTATGAAGTTTCTAGTAGGACAATGGTATAAAAACATCAAGACATTCCCTCTTAAATGAGAGACAAGTTGCCTCACTTTGCACAGCCCACAGTGGAAAGAGCCCTAGGACTTAGCTTATCTAAGGCATTATATTTGGGCATACTGCTCTGATCCACCTACAAGGTAACTTGTAAGGCTTCCTGTTGCAAGAGATATGTGGAGCAAGAGAGGGTCTGCAGCAGGTCCAAGCTTTTATACAAGGTGACCTGCCACTTAGGCCTATGACCCAGAAGACCAAGTGGTACTTGAAAAATGTATGGCAGAAAGGGATGAAGTATGTGCCAGCAATAATAACATCACAAAGCAGAGCCCTGAGGTTTTGGAAGGAAGCCTATTTCCTCTTCTGCCAACCACTATTTTCCAGTGGCAAAGCTGCTTTGTGTTTACTACTAGGCTCTAATAGAAAAGGAACAGCCCAATATGGTGTAGAACACCACGTGACGCTAAGAATGGACTATAAGAATGTCTACCATCAGGGCTCCCCTGGTGGTGCAGTGGTTGAGAGTCCGCCTGCCGATGCAGGGGACACAGGTTCGTGCCCTGGTCCGGGAGGATCCCATATGCCGCGGAGCGGCTGGGCCCCTGAGCCAATGGCCGCTGAGCCTGCGCGTCCGGAGCCTGTGCTCCGCAATGGGAGAGGCCACAGCAGTGAGAGGCCCGCGTACCGCAAAAAAAAAAAAAAATGTAAATGGTTGGGGGAAAAAAATCAAAAGAAAAATAAGAGTTTACAACATGCAAACACTATCTGAGATTCAAATTTCAGTGTCTCTATGTACTTACTTTTCACACTACATTGACAAAGCCTAAAATATTCACCAACTGGCCCGTTATAGAAAAAATTTGTTGACTCTGATCTGGAAGCCTGGAAACTATGTTGCCCAAAATTCCTAGTAGATTAGATCCCACTAATGAGAGGTTCTCATAGGAGATTTAGAAGGAAGAAAAGAAGCAGAAGGTAGTTTTCTCCTATGAGGTGTTAGGAAACATCATGAGCTTTGGCAAACAGCTGATAGGAGGTGTCACTAGCAGCTTCTAGGCTTCCTCTTGTGAATTAGCCACAAAGGTCCAGCAGAGATCACAAGGGACTCCTGTACTTTATCGTATCCTGAATTTGAATGGCACTTTCCCCTAGGCTTCACTCTTCCCACCCTTCCAAAGACTTGTGTGGGCTTTGCATTCCCATATTTAATTCCTTCTTCCTGGAAGTACCTACATTAAGTATTTCTGATCTTCTACCCAAACCTTTCTGAGCCAATAAGAAAAGTACTGAATCACTGAGAGAAAGAGAGTAACTAGCACATAGCTGCTGCCATAACTGGAATTATGTGTTCTGTGAGAGCATATGATAAAGGAATTCTTACCTATTCTGAGAAATCAGGTAAAGTTTCCCTGAGGAAGTGAAGACTGATCTTAGATCTGAAAGAATAAGAATTAACCAGGCAAAGGACTGGAACTTTCAGGCCAGAGGAAGTGTTATAGGAATGAGGGCTGGTATGCAAATAACACTTTAGAACGAAGAATATGGTGCTATAAAGAGAAAAATGCCAGTAGGACTGAAACTTCGAGAGCAACATGCAAGAGAAAGCTGGACAGAGAGAGAGAGAAAGGCCATATAATGCAGAAGCTTCTAGGCTGTGTTAAGGATTAGTGTCTTTCTCCCATGAACTATGGGAAACATTTTCGTGACCTCTGTTGGTCATGAAAACTTTATGAAAGAGATGACATGAGAGATGGGATTCACTAGCGGGTGGAAGAGTGGTGAGAGAGGAGGGCACTCCAACAATGGCACAAGACATCTTAGTGAATTGTATATGAGCCAGTGTAGCTGGAGCAGAGTATAGTGGAGATTAATTTAAAGACAAAGTGGAGAACCTACCATTGCAAGGGTTTTGATTTTATTTTGTCGTCAATGAAACATTATTCAGACAACCATAACGACACTTCTGGGGATGGTTTTTGTAGTAAACAAACTGAAATATCCAATTTGAATTTAGGTTGAGAAATACTGCTGGCTTTTGTTAATGATAGTGTTTTTGTGGTTCTTGAAATGAGACGAGGCTTAAAGATACAGGAAATTGGTGGCTTTGGTAAAGACTTTACATTGTTTCATATTAACAAGAGCTGCTGCGGGGGGTTCAAAGGAAATAGGTTATGGCACTTTTTAATACTAGATGAGTAACTGCCACATCTCCTAGACTGTGTCTTCAGTATCCAGCACTGGCAATCTTATCTCATGAAGAAGGCAAGAAAAGGATGCTAATTGAAATTTGACACACAGGTCTTGAGAGACATGCACACAAGCAGTTTATTGGAGAACAGCATACGAGAGGGGTGAAGAAAGCAGGATTGAGCAGAGGGAAAAGTTTAACCATGGTGCAGTTGCAACAGAGCTGGGATGGCCCTTCAGAGTTGCAGGTTGCCCCGACTGAGGCAAAGAGGTTAGGTTTTGTACCCTGCATCAACCAGTCACTGGCACCAGGCTACCCAGAGGGAAGGGACGTAACCTTGGATGAGGAAGCTTCCACTAACCAAGGGTAATTCTCAGAGAAGCGTTCAGCTAAGAGCTGTCAATAGTCAACACTTCTGACAACTGGGGAATGGGCACATAGGCTTCGAGGAGGGGCCTGGGAGGTACGCCGCAGCATTTATTACAGTTTACCCCTGTGTGTCTCTTGTATCCATTTACTTCACATAATGAATTCATCCTATCTGAAATCAGCTCTTCCAGGATTCTGGTTGGCCTCTGTTACCGGGAAAACATGCAAGAGAACAGTTAACAGCACAAACTGAAGACCCCACTGCTGCAGCTAAGTTCAGGGATATACATCATCTCCCTCCTTTACTACTCATTCTGGATTTACCTCACCATTGACTAGCTCTCTCCTGGTCTTGATGGCTTATGTGGTTGAGTGATGCAGACTCTTATCCATGAGGGATGAGAGCCCCTAGTCCTGTGCATTTCCCAAGCAATAACTGCTGTACTTGACTATTTACTGTCAATAATGAACATAGGAGAACCAATAGATGCCCCAGTGGACCACTTGGATGCCAAATGAATTCTTCCCTGTCCCAATTATGAACCAGCAGCCTTGCCTCCCTATGAATATCAGGATCAATTATACCTGCCATTGATGGTGCCACCATTGCTTGCCTGCTGAACTCTGGGTACAAGAAGTTTGAAGCGTCCAGGGGTCAATTTTGACTTAAAGTTTGGTGGGACTCTTACTGTGTCCTCTGGCGGACACAGTAAGGGGTTCTCTGTCTGGAAACCAGAATATCTAGAGCCATGGAGTCTAGAGTTAAAACTATAGGAAGCAAAACTCCAAGCAGGTCCCTGCGATTGATTGTCATTAGAGACACTCTTACCTGCATCCCTTGGTTCCTGTGTCCAAGTGTTTATATATTGGGGACCCAGCACAATATAACGGATGTTGATTTGGGGGATGTGTCATATCATGAAGGATGGTGCCCCATTATCCAAGCTGGTGTCTCATCTTCACATTCCATCACCCCACCAAGCTGGTAGTTTCCGGGTAACACAGAATGTAACAGGACCAATGGAACCCATGATCATGTGTTCATGACTGGACCACTTTTTCTTTAAAATGTTTCCTCTGGTTTTGTTTGTTGTTTTGAGGGATCCCATGTTGGTAAATCAAAACTCTGTAAATCTTTGTATAGTGATACTGGTTGAGGTCCTGAAAGCAATAAAGGTAACCCGTACTCAGAATAATTGTCGGTTCCAGTCAATATAAATCACTGGTTTTTGCAGTGTAGAAGGAATCCAATGTACTCAACTTGCCACCAGATGACTGGTTCATCTCCTCAAGGGATTGTACCACATTGGAGGCTCAGTATTGGTCTCAGTTGCTGTCAGATTGGACATTTGCCAGTGGCTAAGGACATAGGCTGTGTAAGCATCAATTAGCTGTTGAATTCTGTCCACTTGGTTCTGGTGGATATTCTCTGGTATTAATATACAATACAAGGATCTTCATACTCCGTATCCCCCTTGATAAATATAGCCAATACATCTTTCCCAAATATCTTTACCTGCAGTCTTCCAATTTTTCTCATATCAGGGCCTCAAACAAATAGCCAAGCCATTCGTCACTGTCCATGAATCAATGTATATTCATACATGACCATTTCTCTTTCCATACAAAGTCAATGACCAGGAGCACTGCCCAAAGCTTTACTGAGTGCTATAATTTTCTCTAGCCACTGTCTTTCAGGGCCACGATTAAGTGGGGCTGTAGTGAAATAGCTGTCTATTTTCAGCCTATACCCATATGCTGAGTCAACCAATTTATGAATTTAGCTTGGCCTTTTCTCCTCCAATTTTACATGGTCACTTCTCACTTAGCTATTGCTACCTGATGAGAGAAGAGTGTTGGTGCAACGGTAATGGGTGACATGGCAGTCTGCACTATTTCACCAGTATCTCATTCCAGTTCACCATTGGTAAATATTCTAAGAATTGCACTGCAAATGATAGGGTCCTTACTGCCACATAGCCAGCAGTGGATCTGGATCCAAAATCACATTTCTGAGTTTGCTTCCTAGGTATACTCCTAGTACCAAATCTCTCAGGTTAAATTCCACAGTAAATAGATTCTAAGACTCTAGCATCTGCATGCAGGTTTATTGGGGAGTGCTTTTACTGGGGAACAACACAAATGAGGGATGAGGAAGGCAAAATAGGGCAGAGGATGAAACTGAACTGTGATTATTTGTAACAGAGGCCTCACCTGATCCTTTGGAGGTTTCTGAAACTGGGATAGCCCTTCAGAATTGTCTCAGTTGAGTCAGGAGGACCAAGAACTTTGTACCACAACTTTGACTACTTATTAAATTCAAGCAGCCCTCAAGGAAGTGTTTTAATATTGACTAAGGCTATTTCTTTCAACCAAGGATAATTCTAGAGATGAACTCAGCTGAGAGCCATTGGCAGCAACACTCCTAGTAGCTAAGAGAATGAATGCATTAGTTTTGGGCCCTTAACATTTATTTCAACTGAAGTAATAATCAAAAGTGTGAAAATAGTTACTAAAGTAATAATCAAAATATGAAATCAATATATATTTAGGCTTTTAAAAAAGGAAAACATGCAGAAATATGTAATCTTGTAATATTTGTATTACAAGAAGTGGAAAGATAAAAGAACAGAAGCCCTAAGCCTTTGGGGCCAGTCCACCTTTAATGATTTATATTTCCCCTCCAGCTAAATTTGACTTTAAAGAAATCCCTGCCCACTATACCAGAAGAAGACCCAGAAAAGACAAGCACTGAGGATTTTATAATAATGCTCTAATCAACTTTGGGCAGAGGAAATTTTTCAAAACTGATACCTCTGACACTAGGAGTTCTGGTTCTTAAGGAAACACAGGGGAACTCTCTTATAATTTCATAACCACTTTTAAAGAATTTTAAGTAGTTCCATTTTGCCACTTGAGACATCTCTTTTACATAAAAATTAGAGGAGGCATAGACTGCATCCTAAATGTTTGGTTTCAAGTCCTATCTGCTACCTAATAGCTGGATGACAAACAAGTTTTTAAATTTCCCTACGCCTCAGTTTCCTCATATTTAAATATATGGGAAAGGTAATGAACCTACCTCATGGGTTGATAGGATTATATGAGCTAAGAAAAGTACTTTGTATGGTGACTGACATCACTCAATCAATGATTGTGGTTATTATTTTGTTGTCTAAGTAGGTGTTTTGCTATCCCTTCATACATAATCCTGATAATCTTATGGTATCTTAGCAGATTAGATACACTGTGTCTTCTCTATTGTGTTGTGTTGGTCTTTATTTCGGATTCCGCATATTGCTGTTGGGGCAGATGCAAACTGGTTCACTGAGATTAACTGTGGAATCTATGTCAAAAATAACCCATTTACGCCAGGACTGACACTACAAATCTAGACCCTTGGTACCAAAATAGGAAACGGATTCTTAGTCCAGATTTTGCCATATTTCAGTGTTTTTAGAGATCATGAGGATTATGTGATATTCCTTTTTAATTATTTATTTTTGGATATATTAAGGCTAGATAAAGTACGAGTACTATCATTGTAACATGTTTACAGAATAATCCAATCTTGGTAGGGTACAAGCAAGAAAGTTTAATTTTTCTTCACTATTGCTTTCAACCTGTTTGGTTTGATCTAGTCTTCATCCCTTGATGAAGAAGGGCAGACAGATGTCATAGCTTCCTGAGAACTTTCAATTAAAAGGAGTTCATGTGTTATAAGTTCCACATCAGACTACAACATGACTTACATCTTAATCCAGTTTTTAAAAGCAACTCCCTTCCCTATCCTAACTCACGCTGGCCTGGGGCTTGTGGTCTTGAATTAGTGGAGGGCCTATTCATTTATTCCTCCTCCCTCTTACCTGACATGAAAGAAATCTGAAGCAGCACTGTGAAGGAGAAGAGGGATTAGAACCAAAGTGTAAGCTTTTAATTTACTTTTTACTTCTTTGGTCCTGCAATTTTTTTTTTTTTTTTTTTTTTTTTTTTTGCGGTACGCGGGCCTCTCACTGCCGTGGCCCCTCCCTTTGCGGAGCACAGGCTCCGGACGCGCAGGCCCAGCAGCCATGGCCCACGGGCCCAGCCGCTCCACGGCACGTGGGATCCTCGCGGACCGGGGCACGAACCCGCGTCCCCTGCATCGGCAGGCGGACTCCCAACCACTGCGCCACCAGGGAAGCCCGGCCCTGCAGTTTTATTTTCTCTTGGCTACTGTTGATAGGTTGCCTGCTCTGGGACAGACATCCAAATGCCAGCTTGTGCTGCATTTCATTCTTTGACGGAGTTGTGTGGATTTCTGCACTACATGGTTTAATGATATCGACGATGTCCTCTCTGGCTGACATCTTGTCATGCCCAACTCAGACCCTACACCTGGTGGGTTTATTCCACAGTCTCTAACTTTTGAGCTTCCACTGTGCCAGCCATCCACCTTCATAAATGGGGACCTTCAACATAGATTCATCCTGGCTCTGTCATGGCAAACTGTTGGGAGTTGTGACTGTTTATGGCTCCCTACCTTCAGGCCCTGCAATAAGGGGCTGCTTCACTGAACTTCGGCGTTATCCAGATACGAGGTAGATATATGATTCTATGTCTGTGTATGCTCCCAAACTCCAGAGGACACAGGTTAAGCTACTGAGAATTCTCTCACTGCACCCCAGCTTGGTGCAGTGAGCTTGGGAGGGTCTATGAGTTTCTGACGCTTAGCAAATATGGGAGTGAGATGAGCATCTCTGGATTCTTCTCTTGGGCAGCCCAGCTCTTGAGGAGAAGAGGGATGTAGAAAGAAGAAAGGAAGATGGGAAAAGCCATAGCCCTTTTCTTCAACCTAGTAATGACTATCTGAAAAGCCAACAATTTTTACTTCCAAGAAACCCTTTCCAAACTTCTGGTCTTCTCTGGATGTGGGTGATGGTCTGATGATGGCAGGATTGTTTGACATACCTTCAAAAAAGTCCCTCAGAGTTGTGTATATTGGCCCTTCTTTAGGCTGAGTGGGTTCCTATAATTTGTGACGTATAAGGTTGGTAATTTAGACAAAATTCCAAAAGATAAAACAAAATTCAATTTATCTCTGGGGTACAGTGGATAATTTAGCTCTTTGTTCTTTGGCTTTCTCATTTGCAAAAGGGGTAAGATAATAGTACCTACATAGAGAGTTTTTGTGAAGCTTAAATAACGTACTCCATGTAAAAGCGATAGCTGTTTAACACACTTTTTTTTTTTTAAACAAAGCAAACGGAAAAACCAAAAGGCAAAGCAACCCCAGGCCCCAGGATGGGTGGCGCGGGGCGGGTAGGAGCTCCTGCGGCTCTGGGGATGAGCGGTGGGCGCCAGAGGGCGCGGCTGCGCTTGCGTGACGTCCTGCCGCTCGGCGGCCGGCGCACGTTCCGCACGACGCACTTCACCGACGCTCTCGCGCAGCCCCTTGACTGTGAGGGCCGAGCAGGCCTGGGTCAGGCTGTCGCACCCTCCCGATCTTGGAGGTGCAGTCCCTGGACGCAGTTTGGATGTCGCGGATCCCGAGGCAAGTCTCAACGTCCTGCTTGCTGGCCAGCACCAGGATGGGGACGCCGCCCAGCGCCTCGCTCGTGACCATCTTCTCCAACGCTTGTACTCGGACAGTCTCTCCTACGTGGAGCCCATGACACAGAGGACGCCGTGGCCCTCTGCTTGGTCCTTGTACCACAAAGACTGCAGCTCTTCCTGTCCCCTGCTAAGCCGCACAGCAGGAGGCGAGCCTTTCCAACGTCCACAGTGCCGATGTTTAGACCCGCGGTGGTGGTGATTTTGGACAGACTCCTCCCCTTGGAGTTCTTTTGAAACCGGGTTTTTGACCACTCCAGGACAGTAGTCCTCACGGCATTGTCCAGACCCAGGATCAGGATGCAGTACTGGTCCTTCAGAAGCATGTCCTTGTACAGGTCTGACATCCTGCACCCACCCCTGGCCACCGGAGCCACCGCGTGCCTGACGCACAGACCCTGCGCCTGACGCCGTCCCAAGCACAGTTCTGAGTACACGGTAAGAATTCAATCAGTGTGAGCCACCATCGTATAACCTGGTATCTTTATTTCACTACAAATAAATGTTGATGGAGTGTATATTTATTCATTTACTTAACATATATTTACCACTTAACTGCCATAGGAACTTCGGGGAGAGGTAATGAACAAATCAGCCGTCGTGAAGCTTATGTTATAGCGGGGGGAGGGAAATAATAAACAATCGAATAAGATTTATAATGTGTCAGAGAAAGATTACTGCTATGAAGAAAAATAAACGGGGAGCGGATCAGGAGTGCGAAGAAGTGCTGCTATTTTAAGTGATGTAAGGACTCACTGATGAGGTGGCATTTGAACAGAGATCTGAGGTAAAGAATGTTATTCAGCATGTTAGCAGAAAATGTGTTAATTAAATTCAGTATTACAATCTCCAAAAGTTTGATACTATTTATAACTCAAGCAGATAACTAAGCCTTTTGCCCAATGAAGAAAAAATTACCTTGAATCGAGTAGATTAATTCAGTTGTTCAGGAGAGAGTTTATACTGTATATTAAAAATATATATTGGTCTAGCCTGGAAATCTTCCTTTTTCTTGCCTTTTAGCTTGCCTTGTGATTTTTTTTTGTTTGTTTGTTTAAGGTCAGGCATGAGGTAATAGGAATTATAAACAGGCCCTTAGCGTGAGGTTCTATGTTAATCTGGCTAGAAGTTGGGCTGTGTTTAATGTTTGCTCTAGCCGTAGGTGCCACTGGCTTCAGATTCCTGGAGTGTACTTGTTTTTGTCTCCCTGTTTTTGGAAGCTTCCCTAAGAATTCCTCCTTAGACAAAGTCTGCACCTTGCAGCTCTTTCAGTGTTATCTATTGTTATTATACTGGAGTCCTGTTGGCGTGGTAGTAGGGTGTGTGGGTGGAAAAGTGATCTATAATCTTATGATTAAAAGTCAGTCATGGGCTTCCCTGGTGGCACAGTGGTTGAGAGTCTGCCTGCCGATGCAGGGGACGCGGGTTCGTGTCCCGGTCCGGGAAGATCCCACATGCCGCGGAGCGGCTAGGCCCATGAGCCATGGCCGCTGAGCCTGCGCGTCCGGAGCCTGTGCTCCACAACGGGAGGGGCCACAACAGTGAGAGGCCCGCGTATCGCAAAAAAAAAAAAAAACAAAAGTCAGTCATTTAGTGGGCCTGTGTCCCTGGGTTTTGACTTTCATAAGTGTTTCTTTGCTTTCTCCTTTCCCCCTTAGGTGAGACAGGAAGGCTAGAGGGAGCTGGAGTTGGGTGAAGACCCTTCCTTCTACCTAGGGTAAATTGCTGGTAGAGTCTTTTTCCCTGGAGAGCAGGCCTTTGTTATAGAGAATGCTCCAGGTGTATTTCAAAATGATGACTTTTCCTCCGCCTGCCAGAGCCAGGATGGGATAGTTCATAGCTCTTCACTGAAAACCTGGAGGGTTCCCAGAATGAAAACCAATGAAAGTATAGGAGCAAGATCTTATTTTTAAAAGAATAATTATTGACATATAGCTTATTAGAGATATGCACAAATCATAAGTGTACAGCTCAATAAATTTTCACCAAGAGAAAATACCCATATAACCAGCAACCTGATCAAGAAATAGAACATTGGCAGCATCCCAGAACCCCACTAATGACCACTTCCGGTCACTATGCTTTCCAAGGTAATCATTATCCTAACTTCTCACAGTATAGATTAGTTTTGCCTATTTTTGAGCTTTATATAAATGAAATCATAAAGAAGGAATTCTTTTGTGTTTGGCTTTATTTCAATCAACATAATGTTTGTAAGATTAAACTGTGCTCTTACATGTAGAAGGAGCTCATTCACTCTCATTACTGCATAGCATTTCATTGTATGAATGTAAGATCATTTATTCATTCATTCTGCTGTTATGAACCTTTGAATTGTTTCCTTTTTTACTTTATTAAGGAGAGTGCTGCTATGCACTAGTGTACATGCCTTTTCGTGAACATATGTAGTTGTTTCTCCTAAGTGTATATCCAAGTTTATATCTAGGAGTGGAATATACACGTTTGTCACTGGTAGGTATTGAATGCCAAATAGACGTGCAAGTGTCTGTAACACTTTAAACATATGAGACTTTGAGTCACTCCACATGCTCACCAATACTTGCTATGATCAGTCTTTTTCCATTTAGCCATTTTTGTGCATGTTATGTGAAAACAGCAGCTGATAAAATGTAAAACCTACCTGTTAGTTTTGAATATTGGCTGCATGGCAGTCTTGAACTCCGAGTTTTGTCTCTTCAGCACCTTGATATTTTCAGAAGTTCTCTGTGGGTTCTCTGCCTCTGTTCAGTTGCCCCCTGACTAGACCCATTTTCCAGAACCTTGGTCTCTCACTGTGTTCCAGAAATTGGCAGATTCCCTGAAGGAAGTATGTTTTCCATCTCCTTTTTTTTTTTTCTTCTTGTGGCTTGAAACAACAATCATCGTTTTGTTATCTCTCACAGTTTCTGTGGGTAAAAAATTTGAAAAGGTTCAACTCAGGGTATTGCATGAAGTTGCAGTCAGTGATGTGAAGCAAGAACAGTGGAAGCTGCAACAGCTGGGCACTGGCTCTTCATGTAATCTTGGGGCCTCTCTCTTCACGTAGTCTTGAGTACCTCCATATGGATTCTGCATGTAGTCTAGTTTGGGCTTCTTACAGCATGCTGGCCTCAGGACGGTTGGACTGCTTATGTGGTGGCTGTAGGACCTGGCTCCTCAAGTTCTGTGCTTCAGCAGTTATCCAGCACCTTCAAAATTGTATGTGTGTGTGTGATATATACATACATACATATAGACATATGTATATATGTATGTATATATACATATACATGCATGTATATATCACACATCATAAACAGAAGTAGAAATAGAAGTCCTATTTGATGAGTCTTATTTATTTGTTCTTAGGAACACTTGTAATGGTTTCTCTGAAACAAAAAATGATTTTTGCTATTTGATTCGTTTGCTTGTTTTTTAAGAGAGAAAATTCTGGCCAGTGTAGTCTCTAAACATTATATCTCTTCCACAGGAGAATCAATATAGAATAAGCTAGTCTGAAATTTGTGGATTTCCAATTCTAAATAGAGTGTCATGAATTCATGCTTAAAGCTTTTGGTATAACCCATTTTCAGAAGTGTTGAGGACAGCACTTATAATACATAGTATACATCAAATGCCCTGCATTGATCTACAGTTTAGTAGAAAGGCAGATGGATTAAATGCATTGACATCATTTTGTCATCCACAAACATACCACTAAATGTATTTCTGAAAGTGTTGAAAAGAGCAGTGTGTACTGTCATTTTATGAAATGTACTGCATTTGTATTGAGAACTGATGGGGAAAAGAAGAAAATAATCCACTGTGAATGTGCTTTAAACAAGAGGCTGGATTTTTCTAAAAACAAAAAAGCAAAAAACAGTAAAGTAGTTGCCTTAAGGTCACAACACTCAAAGAAGTGGTGAGTCATCAAAACAAAACTAAGATAAATCATCAGGAGGAAGAAAATGTCGAAAGACAAATATAGAATTATTTTTGTTCCTTTGGTTTTTTATTTTTCCAAATAAATTACTTGCAATTTAACCAAGGTCTACTCAAAGGGTAGAGAATTGTTCTGTGATTTTTTTAAAAGAGCAAATATTAGATGATGCTGTTATCAAACTTCTAACCCCAACCATATTTAAGTTGCTAAAAATTTAAAGCATGCTTTACTGTGTGAATGGCTACACCAAATAACAGATTTTCAATTGTAGCGAAAACAGCCTTATATTGGAAGAAGATGCCATCTAGGATTTTTATAGCTAGAGAGGAGACATTAATTCCTGGCCTAAAAGCTTCAAAGGACAGACTGACTCCCTTGTTAGGGCCTAATGCACCTGGGGACTTTAAATTGAACCCAGTGCTCACTTACCGTTCTGAAAAATCCTAGGGCCCTTCAGAATTATGCTCAATCTACTCTGCCTGTGCTCTATAAATGGAATAACAAAGCCTGGATGACAGCACATCTGGTTACCTCATGATTTACTACATATTTGAAACCCACTGTGGAGACCTATTGCTCAGAGGAGAGATTCCTTCCAAAATATTACTGCTCATTGATGATGCACCTGGTCACCCAAGAGCTCTGATGAAGGTGAGAATAATGAGAATAATGTTTTCATGCCTGCTAACACAATATCCATTCTACAGCCCACGGATTAAGGAGTGATTTTGATTTTCAAGTCTCATGATTTAACAATATATTTCATAAGACTATAGCTGCCATAGATAGTAATTACTCTGATGGACTGGGGTAAGGTAAATTAAAAACCTTCTGGGAAGAATTCACCATTCTAGATGTCATTAAGAAAATCCGTGATTCACGGGAAAAGGTCAAAATATCAGCAATAACAGGAGTTGGGAAGAAGTTGATCTAACCCTCATGAGTGACTTGGAGGGGTTCAAGACTTCACTGGAGGAGATAACCGCAGATGAAGTGGAAATAGCAAGAGAATTGGAATTAGAAGTGGAACCTGAAGATGCAATTGAGTTGCTTGCAATCTCATGATAAAACTTGAATGGATGAAGAATTGCTTTTTATGGATGAACAAAGAAAGTGGTTTCTCGGGATGGAATCTACTCCTGGTGAAGGTGCCGTGAAGATTGTTGAAATGGCAACAAAGGATTTGTAATATTTCATAAACTTACTTAATAGAGCAGCAGCAGGGTTTGAGAGGAGTGACTCCAGTTTTGAAAGTTTTATTATGGGTCAGATGTTATCAAATGGCATTGCATGCTACAGAGAAATTGTTCGTGAGAGGAAGAGTTAATAGATGTCGCAAACTTCACTGGTGTCTTATTTTAAGAAATTACCGCAGCCATCCCAGCCCTCAGCAGCCACCGCCCTGATCTGTCAGCAGCCATAGACATCGAGGCAAGACCCTCCACCAGCCAAAAGTTTACAGCTTGCTGAAGCCTCAGGTGATGGTTAGCATTTTTAATTAAGGCATGTACACTGTTTTTAGGTATAATGCTACTGCACACTTAACAGACTACAGCATAGTGTACACGTGGCTTTTATATACACTGGGAAACCCAACAATTTGTGTGATGCCCTTTATTGTGACATTTGCTTTATTGTGGTAGTCTGGAACTGAACCCACAGTATCTCCGAGATATGTCTGTATTTTCTGCACCTAATTGGGTGAAGAGTATCTTACTTTGAGGTGGTGACCAAAGCATAAAGGTCAAACAGATGCCTGCCCTTGTCAGAGGCTCCCTCTTCCCCTTCCATGTTCAGGAATCTTGTGTGTTTAGCGTTGGCCAGGTTTGCCAGTGCTGTTCAGTCCGAGATCTCAGAGCTGTTACCGGCCCCCAGTGTATGCCCTGAGATTGGAGAATGGTCTGCACCCACCATGTTATTGGGTTTTTATGGTACTTCTGGCATGCTGGTGGACCTGTAGGCCTGAGAATTATAGGGGTGGACTGGAAGGCTTGAGTGCTTTCTCCTGTTGTCCAAGGTAGATAGGCCTTCAAAGAGGGAAGCTCCCTCTCGTTCCCTCAGTGTAGTGTCAGAGAAGTTCAAAGCCAAAACTGTTTTGGGTTCCCAAAGCTACAGCTTCTTTTGTTACAATAAAGTGTTGTCACTGATAATACGGTGTTTACAGTGAAAAATAGGTAATATTAACAGTAAGAATTTATTACATTGCTTTTAAGCTTAGCTTATATAACAGACATGTAGTTAATAATAGGTACTATTGGGGCTTCCCTGGTGGCGCAGTGGTTGAGAGTCCGCCTGCCGATGCAGGGGACACGGGTTTGTGCCCTGGTCCGGGAAGATCACACATGCCGCGGAGCGGCTGGGTCCGTGAGCCATGGCCACTGAGCCTGCGCGTTCGGAGCCTATGCACCGGAACGGGAGAGGCCACAACAGTGAGAGGCCCGCGTACCACACACACACAAAATAATAATAATAGGTACTATTATTAACTTCATTTCACAGGTGAGAAAATAGAGGCACAGAGATGTTAAGTAAATTACACAAGATCACGTAAAACAGAAGAATTGTCCACAGTAAATAAGTATCATCACTGATGGTCAAGTTCACAGAGATGTAGTTGGATTATTCCACTCTTCTTGCCATGCTGATGGCTGCTAGTGCAGATTCCTGGCCTGGGCAGAGGGGATAAACCCCACTCCTCCGGAGATACTGTGTCAAGAGATCTCCATGCAAAAACTGGCCAGGGCTGTCAGGGCTACAGTTTTTGAGGTGCATTCACTTCCCCAGAGTGTCAGTCTATTCTGCCTCAGATCTCCTTCCAGTTTTTTCAGCTCAGAGATCAAACATTTTATTTTCTCCTTTTCCTCTATTCCAATCCACTGCTTCTGTCTCTTGTGGTAGTTTTATTTTAGGTTCTCCATTGTCCTTCCCTGTAACTAAACCTTAGTCAGGCCTTCCCTTTCTCTCTCCAAAAGGTTTCCTTACTTTTATGATTTTCTCACTGAATGTAATCCTGAAGATGATGCAGTGTGCAAATAGGTATAACATGATAATGATGACGATGACGATGATGATGATGATGATGGTCGTGATGATGATGGTGAAGAAACTTTCCTGTAATACAACTTTGAATCAAACTTTGGCCATAGTATATAATATTCCAGATACGCTAGTATCGGTCAAGTCTGTCTATTTAGAGCTTCATCATGAATAAGGGAGTAGTCACAATATTTACCTCTAAGGCTTGGATAAGTGGATTTGAAGTTTCTTCTGGTTGTATTAGAAGAAAGATTATTATCAATTTCTAACTTGCCAAACAGCTACACAAAGTTCCTGCTGCTTCATGTTTGCTGTGCACACCATTTGTTAAACATTTTCTCACTGCACACGTCTTCCCTCTGAAGGACTCCTAAGAACTCTTGACTGCTGTTTTGATTCCATGAGCATTTTTTTGAGAGCCCATATATGTTATATAGTTGGGAGACCCAAACTCGAGTTAGACAAAGTCCCTTTCTCCAAGGAGCACTTTCTATCTGTTTGGGTAATAATCTCTAGGTCTAAGGGTAGGATATATCTAATACAAAAATGTGTTCCTTCCCTCAACTAAACTTCATCTAACAAATGAAGACATAAGTGTCAAAAGGCTAGATCTCTGATTTTCAATGGTTAGCAAAAAAGAAAAAATGTTTCACGTTTAACAGCTATATACAAAATATATAAAGACACTGGATTGTCAGATAATTATGTCATCCAGTTAAATTTGAATTTCAGGTAAACAATGAATATTTTTTATTTTTACTTGCTAAATCTGGCAACCTTAACAAAGTGAGAATGTGTGTTAATTTCTGTTTATGATAAATATTATAATTTTTTCAAGAAGGAATGACATAGTAGAAAAGGAAAGAGATTTGGAATCAACTAGATGTGGATTAAAGTGTGATTTTATCAGTATCTTGCTAGGTGACAGTGGGAAAATAATTTGTCTCTGAACCTCAGTTTTCTCATAGAAATGGTAACAATTATGGTCAGATGTTGTTGAATGGCTCATTAGTGATATATAAAAATGGCTAGCATATAGTGGGGACTGTATTATTTTCACTTGCCAGTGGCGGTAATAGTAATAATAATAAAACATTTATTCAACACTATGTGCTAAGGACTCCACATGTATATATTAACCCATTTCACCCTCACTACAACCTCTTGGAGTAGATAAACAATTATTTTTGTTTTAAGGATAAGACATATGAAACACAGAAAGTCACACAGCCAGTTTATGTGCAAAACAGGATTAAACATTATGCTATAGTGTCTTTCCTCTATACATCATTTAGAAACAATGATTTTAGACAGACTAGTGTAACTAGCAGCAATACAAATATTTGATGGCTGTTGAGGACCAAAGATGCTCAAAAGAACATTAGTGTGAGAGGCAGAAGCATAACTATGGACTCCTTTACCACCAAGGGCCAGCAGAACTAACTTGGCAGAGTTATTGGTCTTTTCAGTTACATCTTGGGATGGAGATGCTTGTCACTGCTACTGCTGCTGTTGATGATGATGATAATAATAATAAAATAATAATAGCAGCTGACATATATTGATCATTTACCATGGGCCAGACCATATTTTAGGCATTTTACTTGATTAATCTACTTAATCCTTACAAGATTTATAAATAAGGAAACTGCGTCTCAGAGAAAATAAATAATTCACACAGTTCAATCACCTCTCTTTTACTTCAATGAACATTTACAAAACCTGACCCTAGCTATAATTAATCCTTTATTCCACTATGTTCCTGTAGAATTAGTCACTTTTAAACTACTTCTCATGATGTTAATTAAAACTTTTCTACTTTTTCCTTGAGAAAGAGATTCTTGTTTTACTTTTCCCTGTAGCCTCCCAGCATTCTACATTGGATATGGCTGTTCTGGTTATCTATCGCTACATGATAACCCATTCCAAAACTTAGTTGCTTAAAATAACAATGTATCTTTTTTCTGGGTGTTGACAGACTCCGTGGTTGGTTGTTTCTTAGGGTCATTCATGTGGTTGCAGTCAGATGGCCTGTGGCTGGAGTCATCAGAAAGCTTCCTCACTCACGTGTCTGTCACTAGGGCCCGTCGGCCATCTCTCCCACATGGCCTGTGTGTGTGGTTAGCCTGGACTTCCTCATACAGTGATACTCAGGGGCATTAACCTTCTCACAAGGTGACTGACTTCCCCCCAGGACAGGCATTTCAGAAAATAAGAAGTAGAAGCTACCAGTTTTTTAAGGCCTGGCTCAAGAAAGGAACAACATTAATTCTGCCCAGTCAATTATTCTAATTGGTCAGAGCTGTTGCAGAGCCCATCTAGATTCAAAAGGAAGGAAAATAGACACCCCCCGCCACCTCACCAGATCTCAATTTCAAAAGTGTCAAAGAATGTGTGGGCATCTTTAATCTACCACGCTAGAGTTTCTCAGTAAGTGTTAGATAGGTGGATTAATGGATGGATAAATGAAAAAGATCTAAGCCAAAGAAAGCAAATGGATGAGAAGAAATGAGGGGTAAAGATTAAAAATAAAAATATTTACAAAGAATACTACTAAAGTTTACAAGTACCTGGGAACATATGTCATGTTCTAGATATTACAATGGAGAATATATAGGTACAAGATACAATACATAGATATGTTAGATATGACACAGGTTCTTCCTTTTCATACTAATACATTGGAATGGAGGTATTTGGAAATTTTTAATAGGCATAATGGCTCTTGGCATTGTCTTTTGATCAGATTGGCTTATTCTTCTCTCCTATTTTCATTCAAGTGTTTCTTGTCCACTTAAGAGTTTACTTTTGAAAAGTCAGAGACTTGGAGTACTCTACCATTTTTCGCCATGTCTCTCCTATTCTTTTGCCTAAGAAATTTCAAATAATGTAGTGGTTTTATAATTTTTTCATTCCCTAAATGCTGAAAGTCATTCTAGACCTCAGCTTCCATTTTATTTTGAAGACTTCTACGTGGTAGGTAGAAGAATTCAGTTATTTCATAGCCATCATAACCAGAACAAACTTCCTTGACTCTTGATATGTTCATTGATGCTTCTATCTCAAACCTTCTTCTGTCCCCATCTCTGAGAAATTGCTGTTTAAACTTGCACAAATTATTTCAACTTCCTCACTGCTTCTTAGAGAAGAGTAGAGAAAAATATGGGACATGAACGGGGACATAATGAGAGACTAAAAACCACCAGGACTTTAAATGTTAAAATCAACAAAATATGCAAAATGCCTTGAGGCAATATAATATCACTGTCTCACAGAAGGCAGAAAATTACTAGGAGAAATTTAAATGATGTGCTGGAGAATGTCAACTGCATTCGGAATGGAGCTTTGGATTTTTATAGGAATTGAATACACATTTCAGTCATTAAAATGAAACAGTCTGAAATTGTTTCAGATTGAACTTTACATGGGCCGAGGAAGAAATTACAATTAAATATATCATGCCAAGTTTTTAATTTATGAAATGAGACATGGGATTTTCTGAGAAAGGAGATAAAATGCAAGTTTGTCTCTAGAATCCCTTCCATTCCTAGGTTGTCAAATTTGGGGACCAAAATTTCACCTCCATATCCACCCCATTAAAACCCTGTGGGAAATGATGTAGATACGACCTTCAGGGGCTTCTAGAGAGTGAGTAATAACCAGAAGAAAACTGATAATAAATCCTCTTTGCAGTGATTTGTTTTTAGGTGTTTCTTCTTAATAACCCCTGAACAAAAATTACAATCTCCCCTCCGCTTCACTGTACCTCCACTGCTGGGGTCATGGGCTTTACTTGGTTACCACATTCTGCTTTTTATTTCTGATCTCATTATATTTCTATTTTGTTGATTTTGCGTCTCCTCAGTTACAGGTATCTGGGTTTCTAATCTAAATGCAATTCTTAATTGCCCATGTAATTGATGATGTGGATGTGGCATCCTTGACCTTGGACAGTAACTAGGTGAACCACCCAGTTAACCAAAGAGGCCCAGACTCTTTGTGGGGAGTCTTCCGAGACATTCACTCATGAACTGGGCCTCTGTGTCCCCTGCTCAGAAATACACAAAATCTCAAAGGAACTGCCAAGTATATCACCCGCTTTGCCCTGCAGATGGTAGGGGCTTCCAGCCATCCAGACAAGAATAATCCTCTGAGGATCACAGGTAACACAGGGGTTCTTGACTGAGTTGACACCACCTTTTATATCCAATTAGCCTTCTAACACACCACATCTTAAAAATCCCTTCCCGAATACTCTATCAATTTTGTTCTTCCCACTGGTCCCCACCAACCTTCGTTTGCTACCTCAGGTTGTTTTTAGATTCTGCCCAGCATGGTTTTTTTTGTTGTTTGTTTTGTTTGTTTCTTTTAATATCCTTTTCTTTCCCATATTACAACCCACAACACCAGATCTTTCTTCAACTGTGGAAGAAAATCATTTCAACTGAAATCATTCTTTCAGTTAAAAATAAAAATGTGTAGTTACTCACATAAATACGATATCAGAATCTGGGTTCTTAGAAGATAATAGCCCAGCTTCACAAAGAACTTAGTTCCTTCTATGCTGCTTCCTTCTCTCAGTCCTGTCATTCTTCTCTCACACCTGAGACCCAGGATACTCATTTTTCATTTTCTTGCTCTGATAGGAAGGATTTGAAAATTATATCAAGAGTAATTAGCAACACAGAAATTTTCTCAATGCAATAAAAAATCTAGCAGTAGGTAATCCTGGATTGGTATAGCAACCCTGTGATACCCTTAGGATGATCCAGTTCCTTCTGTAGTTCCTTTTCTTTTCTTCTTCTTTTTTTTTTTTTTTTTGTGGTACGCGGGCCTCTCGCTGTTGTGGCCTCTCCCGCTGTGGAGCACAGGCTCTGGACGCGCAGGCTCAGCGGCTATGGCTCACGGGCCCAGCCGCCCCGCGGCATGTGGGATCTTTCTGGACCGGGGCATGAACCCGTGTTCCCTGCATCGGCAGGCAGACTCAACCACTGCGCCACCAGGGAAACCCCCCCTTTTCTTTTAAATAAACTTTTTATTGTAGAATAGTTTTAGATTTACAGAAAAATCATAAAGATCATACAGAAAATTGTTATGTATGTCCAATTTCCCATTATTAACATCTTGCATCTTATGTACATTTGTCACAATTAACAAATCAATATTGATACACAATTATTAACTAAACTCTAGAAATTATTCAGATTTTATTAGTTGTTTCCTAATGTTATTTTACTGTGCCAGAATCCCATCAAGGATACTGTATTACATTTACTTGTGACATCTTCTTAGGCTCCTCTTAGCTGTGACGGTTTCTCAGACTTGCCCCATTTCTAATGACCTTGACAGTTTTGAGGGGTATTGGTCAGATATTTTGTAGAATGTCCCTCAATTGTGGTTTGTCTGATGTTCTTCTCATTGTTAGACTAGAGCTATAGGTTTGGGGAAGAAAACTCTAGAGGTGAAGTGCTATTAGTATTTCATCATATCAAGGGTACATGTGATCACATGACATCACTGTTGACTTTGATTATCTAGTTAAGGTAGTGTTAGGTTTCTCAACTGTAGAGTTAACTTTTCCCCTTTCCAAAGTGTACTTTTTGGAAGGAGGTCATTATAAACACGACAGCTTGGGGAAAAAGCTTGGGGAATTATGCTCTACCTCCTGGGGGAGGGGGGAATATATCTACATAAATTATTTGCAGTTGTTCTGAATAAGATATTTGTCTTTTCCTTCATTTATTTATTTATTCAAACATTTGTTTATATCAGTATGGACTCATGAATATTTATTTTTTACTTTGGGTTATAATCCGATGTTCTTTTTCAGATCATTTCTAGATTTGGCCATTGAGATTCTTTCAGTTGGTTTCTGTGTCCCTTTGAAATACCCTATCAGTGTGTGTGTGTGTGTGTGTGTGTGTGTGTGCGCGCGTTTGTGTTCTGTTGTGTTTGAGTACTTCCTTTCTGGCACAACGAAATACTCCAGGCTCATTCTGTATAGTTCCTGCCCCAATCCTAAAATTAGTCATCCATTTACTTAACGAATTAAATACCAGTAAACATGTATAGCAGTGTCAGAATTATATCCCATACCCCCATGGGAAAACACTAAATGGATGGTGGTTGTAAAAACCAGTCTCTACTGTTGGTGTGGGAGGTTAGAAATAAGCAAGGGGAGGAAGCCAGAATGATCCATGCAGTAATAGATTAGCATTGAAGACATCACAATGAACTCATGTTTAGCTTAATAGAAATACGGATATATATAGAAATATTTATAAATATGCATGTACATGAGGGATTCTATACACATAGACATATTTCTTTGCTCTGTCATCTGAATAAGCCTAGAAACAATGACATCCCAGAGGCGATGAGTACACCTAGTACTCAGATCTTGGCTTCTAGTACCATCCTGCAATAAAAGGAACTAGGACTCCTTGGAGAAATGACTGATTGTAGGATTGGGGCAGGAAAT
This sequence comes from Tursiops truncatus, assembly GCF_011762595.2. Classification (NCBI taxonomy): domain Eukaryota; kingdom Metazoa; phylum Chordata; class Mammalia; order Artiodactyla; family Delphinidae; genus Tursiops; species Tursiops truncatus. Next base: position 55,382,373 of record NC_047045.1, on the reverse strand, counting down.
ATACAAGATGAGCCTGGAGCCTGTATTTGCATTTGATTAGTTTTCTCATCCTGCTTTCGGTCTTTGGAAATTAAAAGTCCAAAGCACTCTTTTAATTTTCAATATTCTCGAACACAATTCTTTTAAAACATTATAGGATTCTGGTGTATTAATTCTGATTTATTTCATTGGACAAAAGCCACACCCACAGATCTCTTCAAGGTTAGCCCTTTTCTACCTTCAGTTTACCTGTGAGGTTGATGAGGGACAGTGCTCTTAAGGTGCACAGAAATCCTTTTGTTTAACTGAAAGGCATGCCCTTAAGGTCTTTTTCAGCCTTTTTGTCTGTCCAAAAGATGCCAAGAGGCCCTGCCTTATGTTTTTCTGATACTCCGTAGTCACATTTTGGATTTGATCTTTGGCTTGGGACCCCTCCTTATTTTGAGAGGCTTTTGATAGCTGAAAGGACTGTTTCGAGGCCCTTTGCATACTCTTCAAATCCAATTCAAAACCTGAATAATTGTTTTTCAGTTCATCTCTTCTCTCATTTTACCGTAGGCAGCTCAGAGAAACCAGGCAGCGCTCTCAACGTGCGGCCTGGAAGTTTCCTTAGTTAGATCACCAAGTTCATCAGGTACATTTTCTGTTTTCCATGTTACTTCAGATGACAGCTTTGTTCAATTTTCTGTCACTATATAAAAGGATCTCCTTTCCTTAACCTTCTAATAATATTTTCCTTACTTTCCTTCAAGCTTCCACAGACAGCTTCCTTGGGGTCTTTTAAAACCTTACTAAAATTTTCTCCAGGCCTTTTAGGCTTTCCTAAATAGTGTCTTCAAGGCTCTTCCAGCTTCTGCCTGGTCTCAAATCCAGTGTCACATATTTTTGGTTTTTATTATGGTACCCACTTTCAGGTATTAAATTCTGTTCTAGTTCTCTATTGCTGCATTACAACTTATGGGTCTGCAACAATAATTTTATTCCCTGCTGTGGTAAACTTGAGAAGGGCTTGAGTGTGTAGTTCTGATTCAGAGCCACATGCAGCTGCAGTCAGTGACTGAAGCCGGAGAAGGTGAGAGCTGCATCCCTCTGTCTTCCTGTGGTCTTAGGGCTTCTTTACTGGTCTCCCTATGTGGGTTGGTTTGGGCTTCCTTACAGCATGGTGGCTTCAGGGTAGTTGGACTGCCTATGTGGTAGGCGAGGGAACCAGCATGAGAGTTTGAGCAAGCAAGAAAGAAGGTGAAATGCCTTTAGGCATCTATCCTCACAATTTATACAGCATGGTACCTCCCATATTCAGCTGGTTTCGAGAGCCCCTATACATTCAAGGGGAAATTACATTCCATCTTTTGAAGGAGAAGGGAAAGGGTATAAAGTCACAGTTTTATTTTGTATACCTGTGATTAGTACAAAAAGCCTTTGCATTTGGCATGCAAAAATATAGAGATGGTGAACCTGTTGGAAAAAAAAGGCCAGGACCCTCTGGGAAGCAAGCCCCCTCTGCTGCCTAGAAATAAAAGTTATAGATAATTACTTTTTTTTGCAGTAAAATATACACAATGTAACATTTACCATTTTTAATCAATTTTAAGTGCACATTTCATAATGCTGTCCATTGAATACCTTCACAATGTTGTATAACGATCACCACTCTTCAAGAGAAATCATTGCTTTTGGCAGAGGACCAGTTCCTGAAGACCTGAACCAAGTTCAGTGACAAGGAAGAAACCACAGCGTCCAAAGAGGAACTGTGCTAAGACTGAAAGATTTGGGGCTGGTGACCTAGGCTTAGTGCAAGGGTTGTGGAGGACTTAATCAGGTGCTTATGTATCACCCAGATACCCTGCTGTTAGCAGCCGTGATGGCAGGTGCTGGGCTTTAGAAAAGAGTAGGAAAAGTAGTTGGAAAAATGAAGAAACTATGACTATATTTTCTCTAATTTTGTATAACTCATCATGCCTGTTGCTTAGAGTTAAGGCTGCATACACTGATCTTCAAAAACTAGAAGTTGACTTTGAATTTAACTTTCAGTTTAATATATTCTTAACAACTGTGTTCACTAGAGTGGGGGTTATTTCATTTCTGACTCCTAGTAACTCAGGCATTAGAACAGATAAGGAAAGTGACAAGTCCGTTTTCATTCTAGCATTATAGCTCTTTGCTGTCAGGAAAGGCAGGCTGTTTTGCTTCTTTTCTGTAGGAAATTGTCAGTTGATAGGCAAAACTAATTAAAGAAATAGGATGTGTTCCCTCCCTTGGGAAAATCAGTCTTTTGCAAATGTATTTAAATGAATTCAGTATCCTTTCCTTTTAATAGTGCTTATCTGGGTGAAAACATTTATTTTAGATTTTATTATGGCACCCAGAAAACTATGATGCCTCTTTAAAAATAAATTATAGTGTAAAAGCCACAGAGGAAGCTGACTGAAAGAAAAACCTCAGGAACATTCCTTGTGTGTCTCCCGCTGTCTTATATGTACTTAAAGTATGCCAAGTAAGTCTCACAACACTTCCTGTTACCCGAGACTATCTTGAAGTGTCTCAGTAAATGTTTAATGCCTCTCTGTCTCTTATTCAGCATGCCAGGAGGAGGAAGATTTGTTTTTGGCAGAGGTGGGTTTTGACAGATGCCACAGGTTAATTCAGCAGGTGTTACTGCATTTGTGTAAATCAAGGAGGTTTGACAGCTGCCCAGAAATACTGGCCGTTCTCTTTGGGAAACCAGACTTTGACACGTGGAATAGGTCACAAATGAGTGTCAATTCATCTGTTCACCTCACTTCTTCCTCCATAAAAACACGAAAAGATTGTTTTCATCAATATAAATACCCCTACTTTGAGAATGCTCAAGGCCATGGTGTTTGTGTTTAGAACTGGAGATGAGATGGCAGAGCTGTTTGGAGGGCTGACATGGGAATAGAGATACTAATAGTTCTAGAACCATCAAAAGGTTCACCATGTGCTTGGTGTACTGTGGGTGTGTGTGATATGTCATTTCACTCTTATGGCAATACTCTGTGAGTGATACAGAGTTTTAAAGATGAGAAAGCCAAGACTTGCAGAGTTTAAATGACTTGCTTAGGGTCTGCCTGGTGAGGTGCAGTACAGGAACTAAATGACTTCATGGTCAATGGTACCACCTACTACACTGCGTTGGAAAAGAGGCAGACAGGAAGGAGGAAGGAAATATGTGGACCTTCATGAAACTATTCAACCTCATTTGATATGTATTCATTCAGTGCAATTTACCAATTGTAAAACATGGAAGACATTAGATTTGCATAGCTGATTATAGTTGCTCTCAAAACAGAGAGTAAAGTGAAGTAGAAAATTGCTCAAAACCAGAAGTCAAAAGATTTGGATTTCACTTCCACCTCTACTACAAACTAGCTGAGTGAACATGAGAGGGTTACTTAGACTCTTTTGTGACATGCAGAGAAAATAAAAATGAAAGATGGAGAGAGAACACTTTAAGTTCCAGATGGCTTTTTGATTTGTGGTTCCAGTTTTTACCTGATCCCCAGCTGCAAGCTTGCCATTAAACGATTCTGAAAGCTTATAATAATTTTACTCTTCAGATTAATCTAACTGGAGTTGGTTGCTGTTACTTTCAGCTAACACAGCAGGAAATACTGAATCTGGTCCAACCTGAGTTTAACCACATCAAGATTTTAGAGCTGCACACCCCTTTGTAGACATACCAGGTTCACAAATTGAGCATTCTGAAGACTCAAGGTTTATATTTACCTTTACAAGGTTTATATTTACGTTGGTCTCCTTTGCTGGTGTGTGGGCATGAGGGGGAGGGGCCTTTCATGGCACCCTTCTTCCCTTCAGGAGAGGAGAAGACCTGGGCTGCCCCAGTGCCCTTATGTAGATAGTAATTCTTAGCATCAGCCTCTGTGATCAAATGTACAGCTCTTTGCAGAATAGTACCTTCTACGTAAGACTTTTGAGGGCCATAGTTATGACAAGTTATATATATATATATGTGTGTGTATATATATATATATAGTCTCAGGGTTTTCTTCCTTCAAGTAGCCAATCAAGTAGCCAGACACAGTTTAGATAAGAATTTCTTTAACAAAAAGGATTGCCATTACCAGCAGTCAGGTTGATAATCCTTCTCTTTCTTTAGGATTAAAATGCTAATCATAGGGAATGTGTTATGGGTTTATTCATTTACTTTTAATGGTGGGAGTCTGTCCTTTGGAGTCTTAAGCGCCAGTTTGGATTTAATGATAAGACACTGTCTATACTGCCATTAAGGTCTGTCTAAGAAAATGGCCAATAGAGAATGACTTCTAAGTTTAGTCAAGTCATGCATGATTCTTAACAACCACCACTGAACTTTGGAGTGAGAACTTTAACAGCCTAGTGGTCAAGGTTCTCTCAGATATCAATGAGATCAGGTGAGTCATGCTAACTTCAGCAGAAAGGAGAAATGTATTAGAAGCATATTATGATACCCCATATAATCCGAGGAAATGTTAAAAAGCATTAGGCCTTTGAAATGTGGAAACCAGGAAAGGTAGATCTCAGAAGCAGGAGTTTGTGGCTAGTTCTGCAAAAGTTCTATCTTTAAAGACGCTTAATTCCCAATTTCCAGCATGTCTTTAGTCCAAAATCTAAAATTCTGGGGAAAAGAATCTGATTGGCCCAGCTTGTCTCATCCCTTGAGGACAGATGTTGGTCCCTCCTCAATCAACTATGGTCCAGAAAGTGATCATACAATACGGTTATGGCTGGGAGGCACCCCAGCTAATCATTCCAAGAGCAAGGGCTTGGCAGATAGATCAAAAGGATGTTAAACGATGATCATCCTGAGGAGCTTTGACACAAGGAAGCACTTAGAACTGCCGATTTGGGGGACTAATGTGAAAGACTAGGTAGAATGCTCATACATTCGATTCTTCTGCCCTGGTTCCTGTCTTGCTTTTAGCATCCTGTCAATTCTGTGTACATTATTCCTCTAATACATTCCTCCATATTGCTTTAATTAGCATTCATAAGTGTTACTTGCAACCAAAGGACTCTAGATGACACAGAGGTTGGTACCAGAAGCAGCTACTGTGTGTTACAGTCCCAAAGTATAACTGGAGGACCAACTCCATTCTGCTCTCTTGACTGACTTCCAGACCACATCTCAGATAGCTTTGGGAGGATTTGGAGACCATCGCACTTTTGTAAACCTTATTTTATAGTTTGTGAGATTTCGGATTATTTTAGAGTTTGAGTAATCCAGTACTTTGTCATTTGTCAGGCTTTGTTTTCTTCAGAAATAAAACTCTTTAAAATTTTTTTGGTCATTTGCTTCTGTCTATTTCTATTTCCTGGACTTTATAGACTAGATTTCAAACCCAGTGATTTTACAGAATCAAACTCTTGGATTCTAGTTCTGACCGGAGAGTCTCAATTTCTTATCAGTGAACCTGAGCCTAGATGTTTTGACTGGTCCAACAACTTAATGGTCTCTATCTTGTGCTTTGGGGCAATCTGAAACAATTGCCTGGTAGTATGTTATTTAAGGTCTTTGGCTGCAAGCAACAGAAATTGAATCTGGTTTAAGTAAAAAGGAAATTTATTTTAAGCATATTAGAGAGTTCACTGACTACTAGAAGGTGGAATTATCAGATTTAGGATCTAACAGTGCAGCAGGAAGTAATTAACTATCTTGTCTTAGTGTTGTTAACCACCGAAATGAATGAACTTCATTCATTTTATTTTTCTTGCTCTCTTTATCTTATTGTTCTCAACATTTAAGTTTCCCACAGAGAGGATATGGTTCTAACTTTGGTCATCCTTCTAACTCTTTCCCTAGGTTTATTTTTTTTTTCCAATAAAAGAATTTGATTGTAATGTTAAAAAAATAGAAATTCTTTCTAACACTTTCTCTAGGTTTCAAAATATGAAATAATTTTTAAATTAAACAAATATAAAGCTAATTTCCTGACTCTGCCCATTTCCATAAAAATAGGAACTTAAATGCTGGAAAAAAGTTTGCCCATTCATCTTCCTTACTTGCTTCTCCCACAGGAAAAAAATCCTTTTCTGGTAAGATTGGGATAAAGGTTCCTGTGTGGTTCACTCTTTCTCTCTCTCTCTCTCTCTCTTTCTCCCCTGACCCCAGGTGGGCTACTTTATCTTTCTTTGCCCCGCTTTAATTAGTAAGCATAGCCAAGTCAGAGCCCAAGACCTGTTTTCTAGAGATAAGCCAGAAGGTATGACTTGTGAAGGAGGTTGTGAATTTTCTAAAGTTTAGAATCTGGAACTTAAACTCTCTCAGCTGTCAATTCCAAACTCTGGACTTGGAGGAAGGTAGTTGGAGGCTCTAATTTAGCCAATATTCACAGATCTGTTCTCTACCCTAGCTGTACCAAACAAACAACAAATAGATAACATACTGCCATCATCACTTTGCTTCCTATGTTTGCTTTCAGTTTTGTTTGTTCCTAAAGGGGAGGAATACTAAGCCCCATTCAACACCCCCACAAAAGCTTTAAAAGGTTTTTCTGTGGTTTTTCTAAAAGTACATTTTCTATAAATAGGGCAAAAGATGGATCCATCAGTAATGTACTGTTATATTGGGACTTCAATATATGTAAAATTAAAATAATATAGAGTTGAGAATAGAATGTTGAGGAAAAAAATTAACCAAGGAATTGAAAGATGTGTACACTGAATACTATAAAACATTGATGAAAGAAATCAAAGACACATGTAAATGGAAAGATATCTTCATGGATTAGAAGAATTAATATTGTTAAAATGTCCATTCTACCCAATGCAGTCTACAAATTCAGTGCAATCCCCATAAAAATTCCAATGACATTTTTTACAGAAATAGTGAAAACAATATTAAAATTTGTGTGGAACTACAAGACAACCCAAGTAGCAAAAGCAATCTTGAGCAAGAAGAACAAAGCTGGAGACATTACACCTCCTGATTTCAATTGATATTACAAAGACATAGTAATCAAAACAGTATGGTACTTTTTATAGAAAAACAGGCACAGAACAATGCAACAGAATAGAGAACCCAGAAATTAACCCACACATATACAGTCAACTAATTTTTGACAGAGGAGCCAAGAATGCACAATGGGAAAAGGGTAGTCTCTTCAATAAATGGTATTGGGAAAAGTGGATGGCCCCATGCAAAAAAATTAAATTGGACACTTACAAAAAAACCTCAAACTCAAAATGAATTAAAGATTTAAAGATAAGGCCTAAAACCGTAAAATTCCTAGAAGAAAACATAGGGAAAAAGCTCCTTGATATTGGTCTTGACAATGATTTTTTTTGGATCTGATACCAAAAACATAAGCAAAAAATAAACAAGTGGGAGTACGTTAAACTAAAACGTTTCCACACACCAAAGGAAACCATCAGCAAAAATGAAAGTGGAACCTACAGAATGGGAGAAAATATTTGCAAACTGTCTATTGGATAAGGGTTGATATCCAAAATATATAAGAAACTCAGACAACTCATAACTAAAGCAAAACCAAACAACCCAATTAAAAAATGGGCAAAGGACCTAAATAGTCACTTTTCCCGAGAAGACATACAAATGGCCAGTAAGTAAATGAAAATATATACTCAGCATTGCTAATCACCAGAAAATGCAAATCAAGACCACAATGAGATATCACCTCAAACCTGTTAGAACAACTACTATCAAAAAGTCAAAAGATAACAAGTCCTGCTGAGGATGTAGAGAAAAGGGAACCCTGTATATTGTTGGTGGAAATGGAAATTGGCACATTATGGAAAATAATATAGAGGTTCCTCAAAAAATTAAAAATAGAACTACCACATGATCCAGCAATCTCAACTCTGCATATATAGCCAGAGGAAATGAAAACAGGATCTTGAAGAGATATCTGTACTTCCACTCATTATTCACAGTAGACAAGATATGGAAACAATGTAAGTGTATATTAGTGGATGCAGATAAAGATAAAGAAAATGTGATATATATGGTGGGTGGAATATGATTCAGGCTTAAAAAAAGAAGGAAATCCTGCCATTAGCAATAACATGGATGAAGCTGGAGGGTATTATTTTAAGTAAAATAAGCCAGACACAGAAATAAAAATATCACATAATCTCAGTTACATGTGGAATAAAGAAAAAGAAAACTTGAACTCATTATAATAGAGAATAGAATGATGGTTACCAGAAATTGGGGGGTTGGGGGAAAAGAGGCATATTGATCAAATGGTGCAAACTTTCCCTTATAAGATGAGTAAGTTCTGGAGGCCTAATGTACAGAATGGTGACTATATTTATGTGTTGTATACTTGAAATTTGTAGATTTCAAGTGTTCTCACCACAAAAAAAATTTAAAAAGGTAACTATTTGAGGTGATGGATATGTTTGTGATTGTGTTAATTAATGACTATGGTAATCATTTCACAGTGTATGCATTTATCAGGCGTGTTGTACACCTTAAATTTTTATTTCTCGATTATACTTCAATAAAGCTGGAAACAAGTAATACAGAGTTGATTCTAAAAATGGTTCAGCACCAACAATTAGCAGTTCTTTGGGTTCACTGGTAATTGTAAAATAAAGTCAAGTTGTGTTTCAAGTCACTTCTTCTGATAACCAATCCATGTACATTTATAAAATATTGTACTTGGAATTTTATCTGTAATACTGAATTATTTCAAACAAAATTGAACTTTGTAGAGGTTATACAGCTATGTCCTGACTCTACTGTAGAAAAGGATCCTTTCACTTTTAAAATTCTATTGTTATGTGAAATGATATATAGCATAAGGGATTCATGCCATAGGGATTTCCAAAGTAACCAAAAAAAAAAAAAGGAATATAATTTTTTCTTAGTATCTTCACAGATATGCCCTTATAGGAATAATAGTATAAGACTTAGCATCTACCATTTCTCCACTATTCAGTAAGGGATTTGAGAAAAATATTTTCTCGAGATTAGGTCCTAAGACACACACAGTCCTTGATTGTCACCACTGATTCAATACTGGTAGTCCAGGAATATGGTACATGTGACTGAATTCTAAGGTATGAGCTATAAAATCTTATTCAGAAAAAAAATATTTAGCCTCTTAATGTGGTTGATATTTGCTTCAAAGACAGATTAAATAATGCATTGGAGATTCAAAGCCTGGATTTATAGTCCTGCTTCAACTGAGAGTCTCTGCTTGAGACAAACGCCCTAGCATTGGCCTGTGACCAGGTCTGGTCTTGAGCTCACTCTGTCATCTTGAGGAAAAGAAGAGGAGGGTGAAGTAGAACTTAACCTGCTTCAGTTTCAGATAATTCAGTTAAATACAAATATGTGAAAGCTGTTCATTTCTTCGTTTAGAAAATATTTTTTAGCACAGTGCTTGGCACTATGAAGCACATGCAGCTGAATTAGACACAAATACTTCCCTTAGGAATTTACGATCTAGAAACAGAAAAAAGCACACCAAAGCCCACTTAATAAGAGATGTTTGGCTAATGAGACTTCTGTGAAAGAAGAGAGGATTTTGAAAATGGTTGAAAGATCAGAAAAGGCTTCATAGAGCTAAAGGAATTAGAGCTGAACCTTAAAAGATGAGTGTAGGAGACATTATTATTTCTTTCTCCCCCAGCATCTCTTTGCCTTTCTTCAAGGGAGGAATCACTTCCTACTTCACTGTTCATCGAGGTGTTTTTGTGTTCAGTGTCCAAATGGGCTTCAGACCTAACTGGCCAGTCAGAGCATTTCAGTCTCCTGGCTGCTGAGGCTGTTCGGGGATGGATGAATAACCCAGCCAGACTGCTGAGAAAAGCACACAATAATGATCTTTTTTCCACTGGATTAGCTGCATGTTCCTGGAAGAATAAGTGGTTCTGGGCATGGGTTAACGTATCTGAAATCTTTGTACATGTATACTGGGATTGAACAAGAAAGTAATTGAATGGCAGATAGTGGGAGGCAGATTTCTCCTGTTTGGAGTGGAAGGTTACAAATGAGCAAAGGGAGAAGGCCTGAATAAACTAGAAGTACTGGTTTGGAGTTGGAGACATCAGTATGAATTCATGTCTAGCTTTATGTAGATACAGACAAATGCATATAGAAATATTTATAGGTATGTATGTTTACGATGGTCAAAGCTGGAACAATTTGAGCTACAAAGTTTATAAAACAAAGTGGTATTAGAGTATAACCCAAAGTATAAAATAAATATCCATGAATCCATACTGATGTAAATACATGATTGAATTAGTAAATAAATGAATAAGACATTTTATAAATCTCTCATTCAGCAGAATTACAAATTATTTATGTAGCTACTCCCCCCTCAAGGAGCTGGAATGCAAATTCCCACCCCTTAAGGGTAGACTATGTTAATTACTTGCTTCTAAACAGAATAGTATGAAAGGAAGCGAAATGTAAATTGACTTTGGAGAAACCTGGTAAACACACTACCTTAGATGATTAAAGTTATCATCATCAGTGACAAGTCATATTAGCAGCATAAATCCTTGATATGATGAAATGGGAATAGATTTCACCTCTGTGGTCTTTCTGCCCAAGCCCATAACCTCAGTCTAACCATGAGAAAAACATCAGACAAACCCAAATTGAGAGGCATTCTACAAAATACCTGACCAGTACTCCTCAAATTGCAAGGTCATCAAAAACAAGGAAAGTTGGAGAAACTGTCACAGCTTAAGGAGCCTAGGGAATCATGGCAACTAAATGTGAATAGGTATCTTGGATGGGATTCTAGAGCAGAAAAAGGACGTTAGTAAAGATTTAATAAAATTCTAATTAAGTACAGAGTTTAGTTAATCTCAATATTGGTTTCTAACTTGTGACAGAAGCACCACAGCAATGTAAAATGTTAGCAACGGGGGAAATGGGTGTGGAGGTTACAGGAAATCTCTGTACTAACTTTGCAACTTTTCTGTAAATCTACAACCTATTCTAAAATTAATTAAGTACAAAAAATGATTGTTGCTCTACTTTATAAGCTCCATTTTAAATGTGAAGTCCTCTAATCTTCTTTGCAGCATGGTGATAGTAGGAACTGGCTCCCTACACCTTATTCTATTCAGACAGTTTTATTTTGGGAATAGTGTTGCAGGAAATAGATTAAAAATATTAACTTACTTTTGAATACATACCATCAGAAAACAAATACTCACATAATATGGTTGTTACTGTTTATGATGTTAAGAATTTTCTTCCCTGATAACAAACTCTTGAAGATAAAGAATGAAATAAATACATATCCTAAAACAATAAGCTCTCAAAATAATGAGGCCGGTTACAGTGCTCTCAGAGTTTAATTGGAAAACATAGTCACTGAGAAGGTAATTTGAACTATGACTATAAATTTTTGTGAAGAATTGTCATCTGTAACAAGCCTTTTACTTCATTTATTCTTAGCTATTTCACATAAACAGAAAAAATTTTTCTTAAAGAAATTGGATGCACTGAAAGTAATGAAATCTAGTCATTCTTTTTTTTTTTTTAAACATCTTTATTGGGGTATAATTGCTTTACAATGGTGTGTTAGTTTCTGCTTTATAACAAAGTGAATCAGTTATACATATACATATGTTCCCATATCTCTTCCCTCTTGCATCTCCCTCCCTCCCACCCTCCCTATCCCACCCCTCCAGGCAGTCACAAAGCACCGAGCTGATCTCCCTGTACTATGCGGCTGCTTCCCACTAGCTATCTACCTTGCATTTGGTAGTGTATATATGTCCATGCCTCTCTCTCGCTTTGTCACAGCTCACCCTTCCCCCTCCCCATATCCTCAAGTCCGTTCTCTAGTAGGTCTGTGTCTTTATTCCTGTCTTACCCCTAGGTTCTTCATGACATTTTTTTTTCTTAAATTCTGTATATATGTGTTAGCATACAGTATTTGTCTTTCTCTTTCTGAAAGTCATTCTTTTTGTACAAAGTGGATCTGTAAACTTCTCCAGTTGCTACCTTTTCAGTCCCTTTCTTTGAGATTTTTACTTGACGGGGGTGGGGTAAGGGAACGTAGTTTCTCAACAAATTACCTTCTTTCCATAAGTAGTTCCTACCCTGGGTTTTCTTGTCACAAAAATCTGTAACTTTTCCAACTTTGAAAATTATTTCAGTCAAATTGTGTATCATGTGGTAACTTTGTAAAATAGAAGAACTTTGAGAAGCATAATGATCTCAGTCTGTATTGCTTATCTGCCAAGGGAGAAAATTAGGTTCTTCAGTTATTTAAATACTTTAGGAAATAGGAATCCTGGGTCATTCTCTCTTTAGCATATATATATGCAAAAAGTAATAATATATTTTTAGTGGGGGTTGTTATTTTATGTTTGTATGTTTTTATTGCTATCTCTATCACTTTCCCCATAATCAATTTGCTATTGATATTACAGAGTTTTGGTCACCTGTTACCACCCAGCCTTAATCCGGTAGCACCAGGTACAAAAAGGAGTTGTTTATAAAGAATAATTTCAGGTGAAGAGAAAGGTCTGTTACTCAAAAACCATACTTGGGTTAAAGAAATACATAACCTAAGTTAAATTTACCAAGCTAAATAATTTACATTTAACATGTATTTTAATATTTTATTTTGATAATATATTTTATTTTTATAATGAATTTATATTTAATACATTCTTTTATTTTTAGGCCCAAATTCAGAAAGAAAAGTCCTGACTTTTTAAAGAGGTTGGCAACCTATCAGTGTTTAATTTGTATTGTAACTTATTTTAAATATTTTAAAAATTTATTTTTATTAATGCTTAGGACTGAATTGTTTCTCAGAGACTGTAAGATATTACCACACTGAAACGTGACATCCTCGATTATCCTTCAGATATAAGAAATTTGTGAAAAAGAGAAAAGAACTGTTAAAAATGGGAATATCCTTTCTACAAGCATGTTGCAGTTAAGTTTTTAAATAATGTTATATCGTCAGAAGAAAACATTAGAGTTATATCACAGAACTTGCACCATTTGGATAGAAAACATGGAGTCTCTTTTATTAGTGAAGGGGTTTTATTTTTTGATTAGTCATTATGGTTCTGAGGAGAGGGGTTGAGAACTATGGCAAGGAGAAATGCCAGCGATGAATTCATATGATGATGCCAGCATCCACATCATTCCTCTCCCCATGATTCATATTTCGACTGCTGCTCCGGCTCTGCACTGTCTGGCAACAGGCAGAACTCCGTGCAAAGAAATCCATCCATTTGAATAAAGCCTCCGCAAGGTGAGCAGGTTTAGCTACCTAACTGCGGCTTAACCTGAGGAACATTCTCCTTAGGGAAACCCAGTCTTAACTCCTCACGTCTCTTGGGTCTGGTGTCCCTCCTGTGTGTTCCCATAACGTAGGCTCCTCATCTCTACGGAGAACTTTATACAACTTTATACACTGGATTGTGATCTTAATTTGTGTGCATCGTCTGCTAAAATGTAACCTATCTAAGGGCTTATTTATATTCTCAGTGCCTTGTATGACCAAAGGCACAGAGGAAGGGTCAACAGATGTTTGCTGAAAGAACAAACATTAAGCATTAGGGTAGAAAACAGGATGACCAGAATGATAAACCTACTTGGGAAGAAATATGAGCCCTGCCTTGAGCTTTATCCAAAAAGAGAATAAAAATGCTAGGAGGCATAAGCTGCTTTGAAAGTGGGGCCATGATGAAGGTTATGAGATACTTACACAGAGAGTCACTGGGGAAGGTGAAAGATTTTAATTTAGCAATCCTTTTAAAGATGTGCAGTTTTAAAGATGCCCATGTGGATTTTGACAAGATAAATAGGTTGTTTTATAGCAGATTTTAATTTTCATTCTAGATTATTAAAATAATTTGTACTCATTTCTCTGAATTAAAAATGTACACAATTACGTCTCCACTTGGAGATGGAAAAGCAAAGTGATCAAAGTACTGGAAACAGGGAGCCATTTATGGCACTGGGAACACTTTTGGTAGACATACTATGATTTTGCCCATCGAACACCGATTTCTCCTATTTGGGGTGATATCACACTGCTTTTCCTTTGAGAGTTCTCTCCCAACTCTGTTTTTTGTGACTTAGCCGGGGCAGCTGCCTAATAAAATCTGGGGTAGAGCACATGAACTTGATCTGGGCAACTAGTGTATTCCATTTCCTAAGTCCTAGTAGTTGGTTTAGAGATAGGCATGTAATACAAGTTGAATCAATCAGAGCTTATCCTGGGACTTTTCCTGATATAAAAAGAAAGTACACTTAGTCCTCCAAATCCACAGGTTTTTCATCCACAGTTGGTTGAATCTGTGAATGGGAAACCTGCAGATATAGAGGGCCAACTGTATTCATTGTACTGTGCCATTTTATATAAGGGACTTGAGCATCTGATTTGGGTATGGCAGTCGGGGCTTTTGGAACCAATCCTGTGCTGATACTGAGGGATGACTGTAGTTTCTTTCCATTGCACTTGGATCTATGAAGATGTAGGTCTTGAGTTGCCAGGGGTCAACACAACCTGAAATGCAACCCATGCAGAAGAAAGCTGAGCCTGATGCCCTGATAATATTGTGTAGCTCTCCAGAAGCAGCCATCCTGTAGCTAGAATTGCTTCTTAACTCATCAGTGACTTGAACCAATAAATTCCACATTTTAAGCAAAAATCAGGGCATGATTCCTCTTTTCTAGGCAAGGCCAAATTTTTGATTTTTCAGAATAAAACAATGAAGAGAAAGTTTTAGAAAGTGAAGAGATTTATGTATCAGTCAAAATAATCTCTAAGATTGAGTCTTCACCCAAAGGAATAGTGTGTCATATTCAGGTATTAAAATACTGGTATTAAATCCCTGCTTTGTAGTTTATGCAGTGAGGGGGTTTTGTTTCTTTTTGTTTGTTTTTTTTTTAGTGTTTGGGTAGTTCTCACATTTTAACAAAGTAGCTACAGAGAGATTAGCAAAGGAATAGACATTTTATGCAAAGCTTGTTTTTAGCTTTTCTTTATTTTTTTCTTTATTTTTCTTTTTTTCCAATATTACTTTTCTTAGGGCTGAAATCATTGGCAATGACAACACTAACTATAACTCTAGTATCTCGTTTGAGGTGTGTTGATGGGCAGGTCCATCTCTGTTCTTTAGTAAAAGCATTGAGGAGCAAACTCAGAGAGTTTTCTCAACAGAAATAGATGTTTTTCAACAGGAACTTTAGAAGCATGTTTGAATTATTGGAATGATATGAAATGCATCTATCTGAGAGAAATGCCATTAGATATTTGATGAGGCTTACTTGAGAACAAAACCTTTCAGTCACAAGTATTTGTTCCCTCTTTTCCTAAAAGAAAGGACCAAATTTCATGCACAGGATGCTTCGTCTATAAAGTGGTCAATTTGGCCACAAGTCCTGTGGAGCAGACTGTTTGAGTTGAGTTCCTGTCACTTGTAATTTATTTATTGCAAGGGAGAGACTTCGGATAATAACCACTGAAGAGTAAAATGCTGAACAGTTTTAATAAGGGGAATGACTTGGTGAGATTCATACTTTAGAATGATTACTCAGGCTTAACAGTGAGGAAGGAGGCTCTAAAAATGTGATAGTCTAAGAGCTTTTACCCTAATATTGGCAGGAGATGGTGGTGGCCTTCATTACATAGGCACAGTAGGCTTGGGGAGAGGTAGAAGACTTGAGAAATGTCCCAGCAGTAGACCTGGATTCCTTCAGTGATCATTTGGTAGAGCAGACGGCAGAGAGGAAAGTGTCACTAATAAGACCCAGGATTCTGGCTTGGAAAGTTGGATGGAGGGTGGTGTTTGTGTGTGTATGGGGGGTGGGGAGGTTGGGAGTGGGGACAGCAAGAGGAATGAAACATTCAATTTGGGGCATGTTGAATTTAAGGTTTGAAAAATATCCAAAAGATTTTATGTAGATCTGGATCTCAGAAAAGAGTATGAGCCCAGAGAGACAGATTTAGAAGCCATCACCATACCAGTTCAGATCAAAGGATCAAAGATCATAATGGAAAACGCTTTGATCTATTTATTTTTGGCTAGCATTCCCTTTTCTGAGAATAAGTTACACACATTTAGTAGAGATCAGGTAATTCCACATAAAAGTAATAATGTGGCCATCATTTTAAAAAATGAGTATTAGTTGCAAACATATAAAGGTGAGTTAGCAAGAAAAACACCATCTTAAATTTTTCTTGAAAAATTTGAAAAAGCTGGAGATGCAACAGCCTTGTTTTCTTGAACTCAGACCTTCTGATGCTTTATATTACCTTTTACATTACTTTTAAGATAAAATTTGCATTTGAATACCCAAAAAAAAAAAGTTGTGAGTGAAAACACCACAATATTTAAAAAGCAGACAGAAAGGAGGCTGTAAAAAAGACCAAGAAGTGGCAGGTAGAAAAATAGAATGAAAAATGAGGAAAGCCAAAAAAAGGGTATTTCAAGGAAAAGGCCATAATTGTGAATATGAAGGTAAGATAAGGAATAAAAAATGTCTGCAGGATATAATAAAGAGGAACAGGGTAATAGATGGCTTGGGTGAAAACAGTGCAAAAATGGTGCTAGAAACCACAGAATTTAAAAAGAAAGTTATCTTTATTTGTTCAAGAGAAAAAAACCTTAGTAGTTCATTGACTTTTAATCTTTAAAATTTTTTCTTCTAAAAATACACATTCACACACATTAGAATATAAAATTTGTTACCTACTCTGGTTTTTTTTTGCTGCTTCTCCTCTATCCTCAATTTTTAGCATTATATTGTTAGTATTTTCTCATAACAGTTTTTTCTTTGAAGTTTTTTTTTAGTGGTAGCATAGTATAGTCATGTGGATAATAATACTTCCCCATCCTTGTACTTTAAGTTTTCTTTTGCCTTTTTTGGCCGTTAAAAAGAATAAGCACTTCAATGAATGATATAAATTTTTTGCGTATCTGATTATACTAGGTCAAATTACTTTAAATATAAGTTACTAGATCAAATGGATTTCAAGATAGATCACATCAGTTTTCATTATATGAGAGTGACTATATTCTGCACCCCCAGCAATGTGGATTTCATGAGTTAAATATTTGGTGGTTCCATCAGCTATTGAATATATATATAAATGTTTCTTACTGTGAAGGTGGATTCTTTGTCTTAATTTGGTTAATTTTTCTTTAGATACTTTGAAACTATGTTATTGGGTGCATTACAGATTTAGACCTGACATCTTCCTTGTGAGTTGATCAGTTTTTCATTAAGTACCTTTCCTGTCTAATAATGCTTTTTTGTCTTTAAATCTACTTTATCTGACGTTGATGTAGTTTCCTGAGCTTTCTTTTGCTTAATATTTTCTTGGTATAGATTTTCCCATCCCTTTACCTTTAGACTTTTCTGTGTACTTGCAATTAAAGTATATCTTTTTAAAGCAACATATATTTTCAAAATGCAATTTGCCGATATTAGTTTATTACTCACTGTTAATTTAATATTTATTTGTATATTAATTTAAATTAATTCAACAAAGAATATATTTGAGTTTATTTCTACCACCTTATTATTTGCAAACTATTTTAGGGTCATTTTTCTTTCCTTCCTTGCCTTTTTTTCTGGATTAATCAAAAAATAGTTTTATTATTCCATTTACTATATTTTAGTGGTTTTCCTAGAAATTATAACATGCATCCTTATTTCAGTCCAGTGCTAACAGTTTCTTTTACAACTCCTCTAGAAGCCTAGAAACTTGCATATTTAAACTAATTTACTAGTTCTTTCTTTTGCATTATTGTTATATGTTACAATATACACACGAACTATAACTAGTTTGCATATATTTAAAAAATTTTAAACCATTAAAATTATTGTTTTGTACAGTCAAAACAATGTATTTTGTTAACCCATGTATTTACCCTCTTCATTCCTTCTTGCATTTTTGACTTACAGTCTGAGATTATTTTCATTTTGCCTGAAAAACACCCTTTAGAATTTTAGTGCAGGTCTACTGAAGACAAATATTTTTAGTTTTTGTCTGAAAATGTCTCTGTTTTGCTTTAACTTTTGTAGATCATTTTCTCTGGATGTAGGATTTTAAATTGGTAGTCATTTTCTCTCAGCATTTTAATGATGCTATTCCATGTATTCTGGCTTTATTGGTTTTTGTCAATAAGTCAGCTATAGTCTTACTGTTAATTCTTTGAAGGTGATGATGTTTTCCCCTAATATTGCATTTAAGAAATTCTCTTTGACTTTGGTTTTTAAAAGTTTTAGTATGTTGTTCCCCGGTATGTTTTTCTTTGTATTTATCCTCTTTGGTATTCTTGGCAATTCTTCAGTCTAAAGATCGATGTCTTTTTCAGCTTAGGAGACTCTCCAACCACTATTTCTTGAAATACTGCTTCTCCCTCTATTCTCTTTCTCCTTTCATGTTATGACTCAATTTACATGCACTTAAAGACCTTTTTAATATGGTGGAAATATCCCTTATATCCTATTCTTAATGGTCCCTTAATTTTTATCTCTTTGTAGATAGAGTGTAGATATTTTCTACTCCCCTTATTTCCAGTTCAACAATCTTCTCTTACTAATACATGTCCACATTGCTGTTAAATCACTACTGAATTCTTTTTTTTCACTATTGAATTGTTAATTTCAATTATTGTGTTTTTCAACTCTAGAATATTCATTGAATAGTTTTTATGAATGGTGGTTCTCTTCTGAAATTCCTCCTTCTTGTCTTATAGTTTTGAACATATTAATAAAAATTATTTAAAATTGCACACGCAGTAATTCCTATATCTGAGACCCCGATGGGTTTGTTTTAATGGCCTCTTCTTTTTTTCTTTGTCCTGTCTTCTGACATGCTTATTCTCTCTTTTCTTTCTTTCTTCCTTTCTCCCTTTCTCCCTTCCTTCCTTCCTTCCTTATCTTAGATGTTATCTTTAAAAAATTTAGAAATTCTGGAGTTCTCGTTATTTTTCTCCTAAGGAAGCTTTTATCTGGCAGCTAAAATGTGCAGATTACCTTAATCCAATCAGGGATTGATCTCAATTTAGTCTGGGCTTCGATTTTTGTGAGGCCTATTTTATCCATAGTCAACTCTCTCTTTTAGGGAGCAGTCTTCTGGGGCCCCTGCTGAAGACACAGGGCATTTACTAGAGCCCCTCCCTGCAGGCCCTGTCTTCCCAGCTCTGTGAGACTCTGACAAGCACTGCTGGATAGTTCAACTTCTTACAGAAGAAACTTTCTAGCTGCTGTCTCATACAGTGAACCCTGTACTGCTTTTGAACGGACGAAACCCTGAAGGGGAAATGTGCTGAACAACTCATTCCTCTGAGTTTCCCTGCCTGCCTTGCTAGCCCCAAATTCCAATTTTTGTCTCCCTTGCTATGTGCAGCTGCTAAAGACTAAACTTGGCTTCTTTCCTCCTTTACCAGACCCCCCCTTTTTTTTTTGACATACCTAGCAATAATCACTTTATTTTTATATTTTAAATTAAATTTAATTAATTTATTTATACAGCAGGTTCTTATTAGTTACCTATTTTATACATATTAGTGTATATATGTCAATCCGAATCTCCCAATTCATCCCACCACCACCCCACCCTCCATATATTTGTTCTCTACATCTGTGAGTCTATTTCTGCCTTGCAAACCAGTTCATCTGTACCATTTCCCTAGATTTCACATATATGCGTTAATATATGATATTTGTTTTTCTCTTTCTGACTTACTTCACTCTGTATGACAGTCTCTAGATCCATCCAAGTCTCTACAAACGACCCAATTTCGTTCCTTTTTATGGCTGAGTAATATTCCATTGTATATATGTACCACATCTTCTTCATCCATTGATCTGTCGATGGGCATTTAGGTTGCTTCCATGACCTGGCTATTGTAAACAGTGCTGCAATGAACATTGGGGTACATATGCCTTTTTGAGTTATGGTTTTCTCTGGGTATATGCCCAGTAGTGGGATTGCTGGATCATATGGTAATTCTATTTTTAGTTTTTTACTCTTCTCCATAGTGGTTGTATCAGTTTACATTCCCACCAACAGTGCAAGAGGGTTCCCTTTCCCCACACCTTCTCCAGCATTTGTTGTTTGTAGATTTTCTGACGATGTCCATTCTAACCGGTATGAGGTGATATCTCATTGTAGTTTGATTTGTATTTCTCTAATAATTAGTGATGTTGAGCAGCTTTTCATGTGCCTCTTGGCCATGTGTATGTCTTCTTTGGAGAAATGTCTATTTAGGTCTTCTGCCCATTTTTGGATTGGGTTGTCTGTTTTTTTAATATGGAGCTGCATGAGCTGTTTATATATTTTGAAGACTAATTCTTTGACCGTTGATTCTCTTGCAAATATTTTCTCTCATTCTGAGGGTTGTCTTTTCGTCTTGTTTATAGTTTCCTTTGCTATGCGAAAGCTTTTAAGTTTCATTAGGTCCTATTTGTTTATTATTGTTTTTATTTCCATTACTCTAAGAGGTGGTCAAAAAGGATCTTGCTGTGATTTATGTCATAGAATGTTCTTCCTATGTTTTCCTCTAAGAGTTTTATAGTGTCTGGTCTTACATTTAGGTCTTGAATCCATTTTGAGTTTATTTTTGTGTATGGTGTTAGGGAGTGTTCTAATTTCATTCTCTTACATGTAGCTGTCCAGTTTTCCCAGCACCATTTATTGAAGAGACTGTCTTTTCTCCATTGTATATCCTTGCCTCCTTTGTCATAGATTAGTTGACCATAGGTGAGTAGGTTTAACTCTGGGCTTTCTATCCTGTTCCATGGATCTGTATTTCTGTTTTTGTACCAGTATTCTATTGTCTTGATTACTATAGCTTTGTAGTATAGTGTGAATTCAGAGAGTCTGATTCCTCCAGCTCTGTTTTTTTCCCTCAAGACTGCTTTGGCTATTCAGGGTCTTTTGTGTCTCCATACAAGTTTAAAGATTTTTGTTCTAATTCTGTAAAAAATGCCATTGGTAATTTGATAGGGATTGCATTGAATCTGTAGATTGATTTGGGTAGTATAGTCATTTTCACAATATTGATTTTTCCAATCCTAGAACATGGTATATCTTTCCATCTGTTTGTGCCATCTTTGATTCTTTCATCAGTGTCTTATAATTTTCTGAGTACAGGCCTTTTACCTCCTTAGGTAGGTTTATTCCTAGGTATTTTATTCTTTCTGTTGCAGTGGTGAATGGGATTGTTTCCTTAATTTCTCTTTCTGATCTTTTGTTGCTAGTGTATAGAAATGCAAGAGATTTCTGTGCATTTACTTTCTATCCTGCAAATTTACCGAATTCATTGATTAGCTCTAGTAGTTTTCTGGTGGCATCTTTAGGATTCTCTATATATAGTATCATGTCATCTGCAAACAGTGACGGTTTTACTTCTTCTTTTCCAATTTGTATTCCTTTTATTTCTTTTTCTTCTCTGATTGCCGTGGCTAGGACTTCCAAAACTATGTTGAATAATAGTGGCGAGAGTGGACATCCTTGTCTTTTTCCTGATCTGAGAGGAAATGCTTTCAGTTTTTCACCATTGAGAATGATGTTTGCTGTGGGTTTGTCGTATATGGCCTTTATTATGTTGAGGTAGATTCCCTCTATGCCCACTTTCTGGAGAGTTTTTATCATAAATGGGTGTGAATTTTGTCAGAAGCTTTTTCTGCATCTACTGAGATGATCATATGATTTTTATTCTTCAGTTTGTTAATATGGTGTATCACATTGATTGATTTGCATATATTGAAGAATCCTTGCATTCCTGGGATAAATCCCAATTGATCATAGTGTATGATCCTTTTAATGTGTTGCTGGATTCTGTTTGCTAGTATTTTGTTGAGGATTTTTGCATCTATATTCATCAGTGATACTGGTCTGTAATTTTCTTTTTTTGTAGTATCTTTGTTTGGTTTTGGTATCAGGGTGATGGTGGCCTCATAGAATGAGTTTGGGAGTGTTCCTTCCTCTGAAATTTTTTGGAAGAGTTTGAGAAGGATGGGTGTTAACGCTTCTCTAAATGTTTGATAGAATTCACCTGTGAAGCCATCTGATCCTGTACTTTGTTTGTTGGAAGATTTTTAATCACAGTTTCAATTTCATTACTTGTGATTGGTCTGTTCATGTTTTCTATTTCTTCCTGATTCAGTCTCAGAAGGTTGTGATTTTCTAAGAATTTGTCCATTTCTTCCAGGTTGTCCATTTTATTGGCATAGAGTTGCTTGTAGTAGTCTCTTATGATGGTTTGTATTTCTGTGGTGTCTCTTGAAACTTCTCCTTTTTCATTTCTAATTTTATTGATTTGAGTCCTCTCCCTCTTTTTCTTGATGAGTCTGACAAATGGTTTATCTTCTCAAAGAAACAGCTTTTAGTTTTATTGATCTTTGCTATTGTTTTCTTTGTTTCTATTTCATTTATTTCTGCTCTGATCTTTATGATTTCTTCCCTTCTACTAACTTTGGGTTTTGTTTTTTCTTCTTTCTCTAGTTCTTTTAGGTGTAAGGTTAGATTGTTTATTTGAGATTTTTCTTGTTTCTTGAGGTAGGACTGTATTGCTATAAACTTCCCTCTTAGAACTGCGTTTGCTGCATCCCATAGGTTTTGGATCATTGTGTTTTCATTGTCATTTGTCTCTAGGTATTTTTTGATTTCCTCTTTGATTTCTTCAGTGATCTATTGGTTATTCAGTAACGTATTGTTTAACCTCCATGTGTTTGTGTTTTTTACGTTTTTTTCCCTGTAATTTTTTTCTAATCTGAAACTGTTGTGGTTGGAAAAGATGCTTGATATGATTTCAGTTTTCTTAAATTTACCAAGGCTTGATTTGTGACCCAAGATGTGATCTATCCTGGAGAACGTTTCACGTGCACTTGAGAAAGAAGTGTAATCTGCTGTTTTTGGATGGAATGTCCTATAAATATCAATTAAAGCTATCTGATCTACTGTGTCATTTAAAGCTTGTGTTTCCTTATTAATTTTCTGTCTGGGTGATCTGTCCATTGGTGTAAGTGAGGTGTTAAAGTCACCCACTATTATTGTTTTGCCGTCGATTACCTCTTTTACAGCTGTTCGCATTTGCCTTATGTATTGAAGTGCTCATATGTTGGCTGCATATATATTTATAATTGTTATGTCTTCTTCTTGAATTGATCCCTTGGTCATTATATAGTTTCCTTCCTTGTCTCTTGTAACATTCTTTATTTTAAAGTCTATTTTATCTGATATGAGTATTGCTACTCCAGGTTTCTTTTGATTTCCATTTTCATGGAAAATCTTTTTCCTCCCCTCACTTTCAGTCTATATGTGTCCCTAGGTCTGAAGTGGGTCTCTTGTAGACAGCATATATATGGGTCTTGTTTTTGTATCCATTCAGTGAGCCTGTGTCTTTTGGTTGGAGCATTTAATCCATTCACATTTAAGATAATTAACGATATGTATGTTCCTATTACCATTTTCTTAATTGTTTTGGGTTTGTTTTTGTAGTTCCTTTTCTTCTTGTGTGGTTCCCACTTAGAGAAGTTCCTGTAGCATTTGTTGTAGAGCTGGTTTGGTGGTGCTGAATTTTCTTAGCTTTTGCTTCTCTGTAGAGCTTTTGATTTCTCCATCAAATCTGAAAGAGATCCTTGCCAGGTTGTCTTGGTTGTAGGTTCTTCCCTTTCATCACTTTAAATATATTGTGCCACTGCCTTCTGGCTTGTAGAGTTTCTGCTGAGAAATCATCTGTTAACCTTCTGGGAGTTCCCTTGTAGGTTATTTGTCATTTTTCCCTTGCTGCTTTTAATAATTTTTCTCTGCCTTTAATTTTTGTCAATTTGATTGCTATGGGTCTCGGTGTGTTTCTCCTTGGGTTTATCCTGCCTGGGACTGTCTTGGGTTTCTCCTTGGGTTTCTCCTGCCTGGGACTTCCTGGACTTGGGTGGCAATTTCCTTTCCCTTGTTAGGGGAGTTTTTGACTCTAATCTCTTCCAGTGTTTTCTCAGGTCCTTTCTCTCTCTCTTCTCCTTCTGGTACCCCTATAATGCAAATGTTGGTGGGTTTAATGTTGTCCCAGAGGTTGAGATTGTCTTCATTTCTTTTCATTCTTTTTTCTTTATTCTGTTCCATGGCAGTGATTTCCACCATTCTGTCTTCCAGTTCACTTATCCGTTCTTCTGCTTCCGTTATTCTGCTATTGATTTCTTGTAGTGTGTTTTTCATTTCAGTTATTGTTTTGTTCATCTCTGTTTGTTTGTTCTTTAATTCTTCTAGGAGTTTGCTCTTTAATTCTTCTATGTCTTTGTTAACCATTTTTTGCATCTTCTTGATCTTTACATCCATTCTTTTTCCGAGGTCCTGGATCATCTTCACTATCATTATTCTGAATTCTTTTTCTGGAAGTTTGCCTATCTCCACTTCATTTAGTTGTTTTTCTGGGGTTTTATCTTGTTCCTTCATCTAGTACATAGTCCTGTGCCTTTTCATTTTGTCTATCTTTCTGTGAATGTGATTTTCATTCCACAGCCTGCAGGATTGGAGTTCTTCTTGCTTCTGCTATCTGCCTTCTGGTGGATGAGGCTATCTAAGAGGCTTGTGCAAGCTTCCTGATGGGAGGGACTAGTGGTGGGTAGATCTGGGTGTTGCTCTGGTGGGCAGAGCTCAGTAAAACTTTAATCTGCTTGTCTGCTGATGGGTGGGGCTGAGTTCCCTCCCTGTTGGTTGGTTGGCCTGAGGCAACCCAGCCCTGGAGGCTCAGGCTCTTTGGTAGGGCTAATGGCGTACTCTGGGAGGGCTCACGCCAAGGAGTACTTCCCAGAACTTCTGCTACCAGTGTCCTTGTCCCCGTGGTGAGCCACAGCCACCCCCCTCCTCTGCAGGAGACCCTCCAACAGTAGCAGGTAGGTCTGGTTCAGTCTCCTATGGAGTCACTGCTCCTTCCTCCTGGGTCTTGATGCACACATTACTTTGTGTGTGACCTTCCAGAGTGGATTCTCTGTTTCCCCCAGTCCTGTCGAAGTCCTGCAATCAAATCCTGCTAGCCTTCAAAGTCTGATTCTCTGGGAATTCCTCCTCCTGTTGCCGGACCCCCAGGTTGGGAAGCCTGATGTGGGGCTCAGAACCTTCACTCCAGTGGGTAGACTTCTGTGGTATAATTGTTCTCCAGTCTGTGAGTCACCCACCCAGCAGTTACGAGATTTAATTTTATTGTGATTATGCCCCTCCTACCATCTCATTGCGCTTCTCTTTTGTCTTTGGATGCCAGGTATCTTTTTTGGTGAGTTCCAGTGTCTTCCTGTTGATGATTGTTCAGCAGTTAGTTGTGATTCCAGTGCTCTCGCAAGAGGGAGTGAGCACACGTCCTTCTCTTCCACCATCTTGAACCAATCTCTTTACTACCACTTTTTGCTTTGCTTCTCAGCTTCTCTCTTGGTGCCAACTACTAATCCACAAATGCCTTGAGGGGAAAAGAAGTGTAGAATATTGGAATCCCCTCACCTTGTGTTTCCTTGCCTTTCAAGATCTTGACTCTCAAGTCCTGACTGCCCTGATGGCTCTCTTGTTCTTTAAAACTGGTTTAAAAAAATTATCCACTTCTCAAGTTGTCCTTGGTGGAAGAGTTGGTCAAATCCAAGCTCATAGCCAGAAGCAGAAGTCCTTAAATATTTCTATTTTGCGTAAATAATAAGTGATCTTTGTAGATCCAGGACATTAATTTTTTATTTAAAGTATTTTTTCTATTTTGTTAAAGCTCATTTTTAATTTATAGAAATATTTCCTATGTCTGTTGTCAAATTTATTAGTCTTTTCCCTTAAGACTTCCATTGATGCTAAGAAATAGTTCTTTCCTTACTTCTCCAGATATTTTTTTATTTTTTCCTTTGGTTTATTTTTACTTAAATTTAATTTTTCAATTGATTTAATTTTGTTGCATAGAATTTTGGGAAACTTATTTTAAAAATTATTTAACCACTATTTGTTGGATGAAATATTTTTCCCTAGTGCTTTGAAATTTCATCTTTTTCATATAGTAAATTATTACCTATACTGTTGATCGAAATGAAAATGCAAAACATGAGAGCTGTGAGTTTCAGTTTTATTTGAGGACTTATTGAGGACTATAGCCCAGGAGACAGCCTCTCAGATAGCTCTGAGGAACTTCTCAGAAGGGGTGGGGTGGGAGGTTAGCGTATATGTAATTCTGGAGAAGGCATACGTACAATCAAGCACACAGCTCAGTGGAAGATTGCTGCTAGTCATGAGGAACAGATATTTCAGTTAATGATTTTAGTACTCTTCTATGAATGGGAAGATGCAAGAAAATGAGTTCTTAAAATTTTCTCCTGAGAATATCTAACTATCTGAAGGCCTGTTCTGCCAGTTTTCCTGCAGCACCGACTGCCTCATTCCTGATCTCTGTGCTGAACTCCTTTCAGGATGTGTTGAAGACCAGCAACTGCAGTGGCTAATGACTCAGTTCTTATAAAACTGGGTGGTGAGGGACCGTCTTTAGTTGGCAATGCTTTGCTTTATTTCTGAATTCTCATTGATCAGACTATCATTACACCGGTAATCTGCTCTTTCAGTTATTAAACTTTAATAATTGATTTTACTACTTGGTTGTTCAGGGACTCTCTTATTATTCTTATTTGTCAAATTCATCTTGGCTGTTCATGTCAGGATTTCTTTGCCTACAGTGTCAGAAGTGATTATGATCCGAACTAAAGTAGTAATAGTGGAGATACAGAGCAAGAACAAAGTGAGTGTTATTGATTATTGCCACCTATAGTGCTTGAGGGGTTTGGAGGCTGGATATGGCATCTCCCCTGATGCAGCCTTCTGGCTTGAGAAAGTGAGAGAATTGTAGTGTCGTTAACTAAGATTGAGAGAAAGAAAGAAGCAGAATGTAACAGAAAGGGAAGATCATTTATTGAAAGAGCAAAAGCAGGAGTAGCAAAGACAATTGTAAAAGATTGGTAATATTTTGAAATAGCTTCTTTGACTAGTAAGGTAGAAAGTTGATGTGGGAAAATATTTTAAAAATCAAGTGAATCCCAGTTTGGTTTAGATATCAAATGAAATTTGCTGTGGTACCAGTTCTAACAGATGTACGATTTTTAAGGAGCAGTCCATAGCAGCTCTTTTCATATATTGAACCATGTGAGATACAGTTAGGCTGTAAACAATTTTTGTAGTCGATTGAAGGGCCTAAGCTTGGGAGAAGGGCTGCAGAAGGCAGACTGATCAAGTTTAGGAGGTTTTTGAGCAAAAAAGTTGCAAATGAGGAAGTAGAAGCTACTGGTGAAAAAACTATTGATGTGGCCTTATAAATTTTAGTTTTGTAAAGAAAGAAATGAAGGCAGGCAGATTATTGCAAGTATCAAATATGATTTTAAGAGCTGAAAGAGTTTTATAAGCGCTATATCAAAATAAGGCAGTGCTGTTTATTTTCTTAGATATTTACATGAAGGTGGAGCTGGGATGTGCCCTGACCCTCTCTACCTGGCTATGTATGCTCTTTGCAGCCTAAGGCTAAAACAGTTTCTGGACAGGGAGCCTGGAGTCCAATTTATAAGGAGAATATGCAGCTTCTTAGCTTCTTTCACTGTATTTATACCAACCAGTGTTCTTTTAGTCACCCTTAAAGAGACTTTAAAGATATCACCTTGAACTGTATACTCTAGCTCTAAAATATTGTCTTATTTAAATACAAAGACTAGAGAGTGGAAGATTTTTAAGAGATTTATTTTTATGAGGCTTTTCTTTCTGCCTTTGACTTTGGTCATCCTCACCCCTCCCCACTGCAAATTTGGACCTCATGATCAGAATTGTAGAATTTTGGCCTTGGAAGAAATGATACAACTCATTTGACTCTAACTTTTTCTCCATTAAATAAATGAGACAAATGAGGGACAGAGAAGACAAGGCTGATGTCACCTGTAAGTCAAAAGCAGAGCTAAACCCAGAAAATTCAGGTTTCCTAATAACGGATTTAGATACTTTCACTGTAGTGCGACGATTAGAAAATTAATATTAATTTACTGTATCACTTTGCATAGTGCACTCCTCCCCCACTCTCCTTTAATATTCAGTTTTAATGTGGAAGAGTAAAAGTGGTTTCGATCCCCTCTCTTCAGAGTATCAGATTTCTGAAAAGAGCTGACACAAAGCACTTTCGTAACCAAATTTAGTATAAAAGCCCTGAGAGTATGCTAATAAAGCACAGAGCCAAACTTTAGAAGTGAAGTGAAGAGATAAAGAATTGATACGGTGCCCTTTTTAAGATTAGACTTTAGTCCTGAATTCCTGTTCTTGCCTGGTTGACAAACCACAAGCAACTGTGACCTCAAACATCCTAGCCCCTGCTGAGATGCACACCTGGACCAGCGACAGACAAAGAGAGTTACTTGTCAATTCTCGCTTTTTTGGCAGTGTCTGTTCAGATATGCTCACCACACCCCCATCCTGTTCTACTTCAATATCAGAAGGAAATGAAGCCACAATGAGAACTAAAAAGAGCTGTAACACCTTTTGTCCCCTGCCTCCTCACTGCCCTCCCTACACAGAGCTACTCCACCCAAGTCAGGCTCCAGTGTGACATTCCTGCCTGAGAAAGGAATGATGAAGTGAGACTACAGTTGCAAACAAGTGACACCTAGAAGCCAAAAGCTTCTGTAAGTACCAGGTCTGCACAAGACCCAAGCCAAAGCAATGGCATTGTCGCTGGAAGAATTCATCCACTCCCTTGACCTCAGGACCCTCCCCAGGGTCCTAGAAGTCCAGTCAGGCTTCTATTTTGAAGGTAAGCACCTTCCCATCTCTGGCTAGAAAGTGCTCATAAGGTATATACTCTGGGGAATTTTAGTGGAAAATTTTAACAGAATATATGAATTCTGTTAGAGGAAAGGTGGTCATCAGAGAAAGTAATTAACTGAGGAATGGTCGAGACCCAATAGTATTGGAGAAGGGAGAAATGAGATAGGACTCTGGGGGGTGGGTAGGGACTAGGAATTGAGTGAAGCTTCTTGGCCTTCAAATAGTTCAACACGAATGATGAATTATTTCTGCCTTTTCTTTGAAACTGGTTGTAACTCGAGTGAAAAGTTAAGTTTTCCATATCTATGTTTCTAGAATATAAAATACAGTTTTAAAAAAGCAACTATTAAAAGCACAGCATTTAGAAAGAAAAATTCACCAAACTCTTAACCACTTCTAAAAGTTGCTTGTATCAGCGCTTCTCTCACTCTGCAGTGGCCTAACTTCCAATTTCTTAAATAATGGCATTCTTATTTGAAGGTATAGAAGTTAATGTTTACTAATTACAAGATAATTTTTAAAGAATCTATGGCAGAGTTCTAAAGTCAGAGTTCAGCTAAGATTATTGAATAAGTTAGTGTGCTTTGGTGTAACTTACTGTATTAATTCAGTAAAAGAGCATTAAGACCTACAACACATACAACACATACCGTAGAATATTTAAGCAGTGGTTTGAATACATGTAAGACAGAGTCATTTTCTGGGCAAATAAGCATTTTTGGTTCCCAGAGTCATAGAATTGAGGCAGTAGTAGAGTTAAATACAGACAAACTACTGGGAAGATGAAGAATTTTTGGTAGGCAAATCTTTCCCTTTTATAGACAAAATAATTTTTTAGGTATTATATTATGAAATAAAACAAAGCTTGACAAATGTCAGACCCAGTTCACACACACAGACACACACACACACACACACACACACACACACACACACACACACACACACACACGCACACATACACACACCTGTAGGCAATGAATTGGTGTAGGCAGCCTTCAGTTTTATATAGACGGTTTTGTTTAATTCATTTGTAAATTGATTATTTTGAATCAGACCATATTTTTCCATATATATAATATCATGAAATGTATCTTTGTTCTTAAGTTGGCCGCAAGTCATTTTTTTGTCTCATTTTTTTGTGCTTTTGAGGTTTCTCATAAGAAAGTTCTTCTTCATGTTCGGTTTACAAAGATATTTTCCTATGTTATTTTATATCAACTTTACAGTTTTATATTTCACATTTAATTTTTAAACTGTGCCATGAAGGGGAGAGGAATCCAATTTTAGCTTTTTTCTGTATAGTAACCACAATTTCCCAGCACCATTTACTAAGCTAGTTATCCTTTCCCCTTTGATTTGTGTTGCTGTCTTAAAATTATGCTCACATCTGGGTTGGTCTGTCTCTGAAATATCTCTTCTATGTCATTAGTCTGTATTTTCTCAATTGTGTTGAAGCATTATTTTTGTAACTATGGCTCTAGAATAATAGTTCATGTATAAACCAATCTCTTGTTTTTACTCCTTTATTCTAAGTTGATGCAGCTATTCATAGACCTTTCAAACATGTCTTTAAATAAATCAACTGATTACTTTAAAAATCCAGTCTTACAAAAGAACATAGTCTCTCCATGTGTTCAGACTATTTTCATCTTTTAATACTTTACTATTATGTTATACCTCAATTAAGAGAAAGAAGCATACACCTTGATGAATTTTCACAAATTAAGTACATTCATGTAACCACCATCATGGTCAAGAAATAGAAAATTACAAGTATTCTGGAAGTTCCATCTTATACCCTTTCTCAATAATTATCCACATTCCTCCCCAAAAGTAACCATTATCATGAATTTTGCCCATTTATGAACTTTATATTAATGGAAAACTATAGTATATATCTTTTTATGTTTGGCATATCTGTTCAACATTATCTTTGTAAAATTAATCCATGCTCTTCTATATAGCTTATTTATTCCAGTGTGTATAATATTCCATTGGATGAATATATCACAATTTATTTATCCATTCCACTACTAATGGACATTTGGATTATTTCCAGTTGGAGATGTCAACAGTAATGTTGTCGTGAACATTCTTGTACATGTTTGTTCACATGTGTATAGCATTCAACTGGGTGTATAAATGAGAGGAATTGCCACATCACACAGTGTGTATATGTTCAACCTGGGTAGGTAATGGAAAACAAGTTTCCTAAGTACTAATAGTTATACCACTTTACATTCCTACCAGCAGAATATGAGAGCTCTAATTAACCCATATTTTTGACAACACTTGATATTATCAATCTTTTTAAAATAATTGAGATTTAATTTAGATATAGCATTGTATTAGTTTCAGGAATACAAAATAATGATTCAATATTTGTATGTATAGCAAAATGATCACCACAGTAAGTCTAGTTAACATTTGTTACCACATGTAATTACAATCTTTTTCTTGTGATGGGGACATCTAAGATTTATTTTCTTAGCAAGTTTCAGAGCCTGGCTGTCTTCTCAAAAGACAGTTATTTAATTATGTAAGTGATAAGCATTGGGCTTTAAAAAAATCTCCCTGATGATTAAAAATGCAGCCAAATTTGGGAACTACTACTGTAAAATTGGTTCTCCCATTTGTTATTAGCAGTGCATTGGTTTAGAGAGAATTCACATCATTTTAAATGAAGTCTTCTGATCCACGAACCTAGTATATCTGTCTAGTTATATGAATAGACCTCTTTTCACTTCTTTCAATAACATTTTATAATTTTTATTTGTGGAGTTCTTACATTTCTATTTCAGATTTATTCTTAGTTATTTGATTTTTTTTTTTTTTTTCTTTTTTTGCGGTACGCGGGCCTCTCACTGTTGTGGCCTCTCCCGTTGTGGAGCACAGGCTCCGGACGCGCAGGCTCAGCGTCCATGGCTCACGGGCCCAGCCACTCTGCGGCATGTGGGATCCTCCCGGACTGGGGCACGAGCCCGTGTCCCCTGCATCGGCAGGCGGACTGTCAACCACTGCACCACCAGGGAAGCCCAGTTATTTGAGTTTTTAAATTCCATTATAAGTGGTATCTTTTGAAGTTTTTATTTTTTCTTTGTTGTGCTTGTTGAATTCTAAGAATATATCTTTAGATTATTTTAGATTTGTTATATACACATTTAAGTTTTCTGTGTATATTGATTGAATCTTATTTCTTCTTTCCAATGATTGTACTTTATTTTCCTTCAGTTGAAGTACTAGCTAGTGCTTCTAGTATAATATTGAATAAGAGTAATGATAAAGGACCTCCTTGTTCCACTCACAACCATAGAGAGAAAGTTTTAATAATTTATCATTAAATATAATGTTTGTTTTAAAGAAGTTTCTAGTTTTTTACCAGTTTTTTAAAAAATCATGAATGTATATTTATCAAATATTTTTCTATAACTTTTGTGGTGATAATATGATTTTTTACATTGATGTTTTTGAATGTTAAGCCATTTATTTGTGGAATAAAATCAATTTGGTGATATATCACTGAATTCAGTTTATTAGTTTTAAAGAACTTTTATATTTCTTTTAGGGTATGAAATTGGCTTATAAATTTTATATCTTATAACATCCTACCGAGGTTTTTGTGTTATGTTGAAATTATAGAACTTGGGTTAAGTCTTTTTCTCTCATTCTCAAGATATTGTATAAATTAGATGTCATTTTTTATTTAAATATTTAGTAGAATTCCAAATGAAGTCATTCTGAGCTGGGATTTCTAAAGTAGACATGTTTTTAATTATGAATTCAGTTTTTTAAACAGTAAGGTCTTCCCATCCATGAGCATAGTTTATCTCTCATTAAAACAAACAAACAAAAAGCTCATTTTTTGGATCATGTATTAGAATTTAAAAAATATGTCTCCATAGAGATCTTATGTATTCTAAGCTAGAATGCAGACACGTACACATACTATATTGCTATATTGATAGATATCGTATTTCCTCTAGTCTCACTGGTTACCACTGAAGTGGAAAAATGCAGGTGAGTATTATTAGCAGTACTGATGAACTCTCATTAATTCTCGTAGTTTATCTTTTTTATTTCTCTGGTTTTCCTAAATAGATATTGATGTCATTAGAAAATATCGAGTTGTGTCTCTTCCCTACCATGTTCTACAACTGTTCTACAACTGTCCGTTTTTTCTTACCTTCATAGTATAGTCCAGGGCCTCCAGTACTGTGTTAAATAATGGGAATTCTGAATCATAAAGAAAATGCATCTAAAATTCCTCCATTAAGTGTAATGCTCTAGAACTGGTGTTTAACTATCACTAAATTAAGCAAGTTCTGATCTATTCCTTGCTTTCTAGGTATTTTCATAATAAATAGGTATTGAACTTAATACTGTATCATTGACTAAGATAATAACATGGTTTGGTTTCTTTAGTCTGCTAATGTAAATTACCTTTAAAGACTTTTCAAATTGAAGGATCCTTTCATATTATACATATATACATTTGAAATACAGTGTAAGAGTTTGATATTATATTTAAGATTTTTACATTTGATCGTAACTGAAATGAGCTAATAGACTCATCTACTATTTTAGATTCAAGATAACACTAGCTTTCTAAAATGAGCTACATAGATTTTGTTGTTTTCTATTTTCTGAGGTATTTGCAAAAACAGAAATGGGCTTTAAACTCTTCCTTTAATTTGGTAGAATTCTGTAAGAACTACTGGACATAGAATTTTTTGGAGGGAAATAAGAATTTGGTTTTGTTAAAATTCTCTGTTGTTTTGCTTCTCTCATTGATTTCTGACTTAGTCTTCATTATTTTCTTGCGTCCTCTGTTTGCTCTCTTGCTCCTTTTCTAGCTTCCTAGTTTAAATCACAGTCATTTTAAAAACGTTTCTTGCTTCTTGATAAGTGTGCTTAAACCTGTATTTTTCTCTAAATATTTCTTTGTTTCCCATAAATTTTGCCATGTAGTATTTTCACTCTTACTCAGTTCTAAGAACATTTTTTCCTTTTAAATCCAATGGCTATTTATTTTATTTACTGATATTATAAAATTTCCTTTAGCTGTTCTTTGCTTTTAATTACTAATTCTATTGTATGTTGTTAGAGAACAATAGTCTGTATTATATTATTGTTCCTTTGAAATTGATTCAGGCTTCCTTTATGACATGAAACACGTCCTATTTTGGAAATATTTCATGTGAGCTCAAAAAGCATGTTTTGTTGTTTATCTCCCTATATATACCAGATAGCTTGTTTTTAATTGTTTTGTTCAGATCTTGCTCTCACTGCTTATTTTTCTTCTGCTTTACCTGTCATTTTCTGAGAGGGTTATGTGGAATAGTCCTTCAGCAGTTCATTTTTCTAGTTCACTCCTCATTTCTTTCTATCTTTTGTTCCATCATATTTTTGAGGTTTAGTTGTTGCCATGTCCTTATGCTATGAGGGTTATATCTTCAACTCTATTATTATCATCCTTTTCCCTATATAGCTTTTTATTAAGTCCTATTTTGTTTGATAATCATATTGCTACTCCAGTTTTCATTTGGAATATATTTTCCTAAGCATTTATTTCCATTTTTTTGGTGTCTCTTGTTTTAAGTGCAAGGAAACATATTCTTCCTCCTCTTGATGCATCTCATGTTGGTGCAGGCAGTGGAACCAGGCTTCACCCATGCTGTGGTGATGACTCCATGACAGGAGATTTTTGGGGAATGGAGGTTTGAAGGAACTTGAGGAAGGCGACATGAAGTCATGTAAGGTTCTGTGGTACTGGATTGAATACTCCCAGATTACAACAACAATGATAATAGGCAGCATGATACACTCAATAGCATGTTGCTCAGACACGTATTGGATTGCCCTACCTCATGAGATAAGGCATAGATCTGTGTGTTATACATTCAGGACTTGGCCTCCTGACTGTTTACGCATGAGAGATGATTTCATGGTCAACTTACAACATTCAACATTTGCTTTGTCCCTCTCTTAAGAAAAAAAAGCTTCATCATAACCTTGAAAATTGATGTGAAGTGTTTTTTTTTATGTGAAGATCAATTGAGCTATTGTATGTAAAATAGTTAGCAAAATGGCTGACCAATAGAAATCTTGCAGTAAATCTTAACTATTATTATTGTGATTACCATAATATTGGCATATTATGAGGAAAACTGATCAACCATTTCTAAAAAGTAAAACTAATTTGAATTCTGCTACTGCTGCATATCCCAACATAAGTTAAAATGGAGAAAAAATATTAAAAGTTAAAATATTAACAATAAAAATGCTCAAAGAAGCCACAGAAGAATATTAAACTAGGGACTCTAAAAAATGAAAACATCGAATTTATGAAATAGAAAACTTCCTTCTTGAAAAAAATTGCATAAATGTGGATGAAAGACAAACTACAAACTGGGAAAATATTCATAATATATATAGCAGATAGAATGTAAATATCCTCAGTGTATAAGGAATTTATTAAATAACAATAAACAAACATGAATATAAAATTTTTAAATGGGAAAAAGATATAAAAGGCAGCTTACATGCCAGAATCATATAAGAATTTTCAAATTTACTAACAATAAAATACAAATAAAGCAATAAATCACTCAATCATTTCTTAGGTCACAGATATTAAAACGATCCACAAAACCCATTGTAGGTGTGAATGTGCAGAAATGAGAGGAGGCACAGGCGGTGGGTGTGTAAATGGTTACAGACTTTTTAGGTCTCAACTGGGCAATAAGCATCCACATATAACATGTACATAAACATCTGACCTCTAGAAATTAACTTAAAATATAATTACAAAAAGCAAAAATGATTGTATTACAATGATCATAGCAGCATGTTTTATAGACAAACATCAAGTAAGCCTCAGCATGTACTAGCTTATATAAATTACAATAACACATTACCAAGCATTATTCAAAAGGCTAGAATCATGGAGGGGATGGGGTAAGCCGCTACCCTATTGGAGCTTATGTTCCAGTGGCTGGAACAAATGACAAACAACCCAAAGGTTTAAAATATACACAAGTACCATGAAGATCTAAATAGGTAGAGAGTAAAGCAAAGCAGAGGGAAGAGATGATCTTTTGATAGGGTGATCAGGGCAGATATCTCTGATGAGATGAAATTTGAGCAGAGGCCAGAAGAAACTAAGCTAATGAGCCTTGCACATTTCTGGAAGAACATTTCTGCTGAGGACAGAGCAAGTGCAAACCACATAACAGATTTCTTCATCTAATTAAGAAACAAAGAGGAGAGAGTGAGGATAAAGCAGAGCAATTGAAGGGAAGTGTAGTGGGAGATGAGGCTGAGGACGTGGGGATGTACAAATTTTGTAGGCCTTAAAGGCCATGGAACACATAATTTAGTACAGAGTGGGGCTGGGGAAGCAGGTGGAGACCTCTAAGATAAAATGATCAGGGAAGGCCACTCTAAAGAGCTGATTTAGTAGCAGAGACCTGAATGTTTAGAAGGAATCAGACAAGAAAATATCCAGGAGATGAGTATTTCAAACAGAGTGAACACCTAGTGCAAACATTTGGGGACCAAAAGGGGCTTAGTCTGAGGAAGAGAAAAATATCCCTGTACGTTGAACGTACAGAAGAAAGCAGAGAGGAAATCTTTTGAGAAGAGGTTTAAGGAGTGGGCAAGAGCATTTCAAGGAGTTTAGATTTTATCAGTGCTAATGACCAGTTTGCAGCAAGAGATTGACAGGACCTGATCACCTTTTTAGGAGAATCATTGGCTGCTCTGGTGTTAGTGGGGCAAAAGTGGGTTGAGACACATTAGGACCATGTAATAATCCAGAAGAGAGATCATGGTGCCTTCATTCAGCTGGAAGAGAAATGACCAATTTAGGATATGCTTTGGAGGTAGAAATGTCAGGACTTGCTAATGGATTTGATATGAGGTGTGAGGAAGGGGTAGACTAAAGAATGCATGAGAGGACTTTGACCTAAATGATTAGATTTGTGCATTTGACAAAGTTATGAAGATCTGGGGAGAGAGAGTTTTGGTGGAAAAAATAAATTATATATAATTTATTTTTGTTTATAATATAAACCTTAATATATCAGTTTCTTTATTGATATTTATGGTCATTCTAAGGCATACCAAATAATTAAAATTGTAAGAGAATAAAGTAAATATAAAATTAATAGTATTTTAAACAATTTAAATTTTTATTAATAATAAAACCCATTTTCTCTCACAAAAGTTAACTTTGTTATAACATATTAACTATTATTGAACATTATTGAAAATATTAAACATTTCCATTACTGAATACTTCAATATTTATAAAAATGTTGATTTAATATCGTGATAGAGTGATTCAAAGACATAGCTCTAATGTATTTATTTCAGTACTTGTAAATAATAGCTCTTAAAGATATCTTATAAAAGTCCAGTATACAGCATGTATACACCATATAAAATATATGCTTAGGGAAGATTTATCATTAATGTTGGTGGCCATCAATCCACATGTGAAGTAACCTTCTTTATAAATCTGGTTTTGGCAGTTTCTTTAGACAGCAATTGTATGTAGCTGATGACAAGTTTGTACTAGGAATAGAAGTGTCATTCTGGCGTCTTCTTGATAGGGTCTGCAATTCTCAAATGTCTTTGTAGGCATCTTACAAAGTTATTGTCTATTTTGTGATAGTTGAAATTAGATTATAATAATTCTTAAAACAACCTTACTTGACTCATGTAAAATCCATTATATGGAAGTATTGCAAGTGTATGAATAAATTAGGACAATTCTTTTAACTCTTATTCTTTTGGAATTCCCAATCTGTCTCAATATATTGTGGACTATACATGTCATATGACCATCTGATGTAGGAATAAATTAAGATTTCTTTATTATTAAATACTAATGGAGTTTAAAATTAAATTTTAGAAAACCTTTGTATTAAATATTAGTATAGGTTAATTTTGTTTATATAAAAATGAGTATGAATTGAAGGTCTAACATTTTCTTCTCTTATCTCACATCTTGTAAAAATAATTATCATAGATTTTTCTCTTTCTTTCAAGTACATCATAGAATTGGACTTCCCTACACTTTTGTGGCCATAGGACTTGCATTGGCCAATGTAATGAGAGCAGAGATAAGGTGTATCATTTTGGACTGATGCTTTAAGAACTAGTTCATAATTTAACATATTTCATCCTGGTAGATCATGTCAAAATGGAGCCTTCAACAGTCTGGGTCCCTAAGTAACTATAATTATTAGAGACCCTTCCCTCACCCACTTGAACTGGACATGTAATGAAATGAGAAATATACCTTTGTTACTTAAATCTCTGAGAATTTGAGGTTGTTCATTATCTCAGCATAACAAAATTTCCTACTGATATAAGTTATATTTATTAGGACTGGAACTGCACTTACTATCAGTTAAAAAAATTAGACATTAGATATTCTGGAGAGAGTCATATAATGCCAGGAAAGTTAGTTGGTAATAATGTTACCACATGTTTATGGAAAGGTGAGTTCGCCGCTCTGTATTCAGGAAATATCTGTTGCTTCTTTGACTATTCTGCATATTGCTAACATTACCATCTATTACTATTTACTTCATATATGGAACCAGTTTGGTGTTGACTTAAAAGTTTTGCAAAAACAACGTTTGTTTGCATTATGATCTTGTTCAATGAACTGGATATTGAAAAAATTCTATTTTTCTCTATAGAAATAATACGTGCACATGGCTAGAAAGTTAGACAAAGTAGAAGCACAAATATTCAATAACTTTATCAAATAGAGAGAAATATGATTAACATTTTGATGTATTATCTTCTAATTCTTTTAAAAGTATGAATTAACTTTTAAAAGGAGAAAAATTGATGCCACACTCTTCCCTTGGGTTGGCAAGCTCTTCAACCAGATGTCAACTTGGCTAACTCCTTTCTCTATGAGGCTTACCTAACCACCCTGTTTAATACTGCAAATTTTCTGTTCCTCCTTCGCTATATTCCCTATCTTCATTATTATATTCTTCATTTTTTTTAACCAAAACACTATCTTCTTCTTATATATCATGTAGGTTATTATTTATTGTTTATTTTTCTATGCTTTCCCATTAGATTTTTCTTACAGCTTAATTGATGTATAATTTTTTAAACCATAAAATTCATCCATTATAGGTGTTCAATTCATGATTTTTAGTAAATTTATAGAGTTGTGCAACCACCACCAATTTTAGACTATTTCCATCACCTCAAAGAAGTCCCTTGAGCTATTTGCCAATCATTTTTGCTTACATTTCCAGCCCCAGGCAACCACTGCTCTGCTTTCTATCTATAAATT
The DNA here is from genome assembly GCF_011762595.2 of Tursiops truncatus. Classification (NCBI taxonomy): domain Eukaryota; kingdom Metazoa; phylum Chordata; class Mammalia; order Artiodactyla; family Delphinidae; genus Tursiops; species Tursiops truncatus. The sequence goes on along the minus strand of NC_047045.1, from coordinate 55,343,310 downwards.
TGCCTTTCCTGGACATTTCATATAAAATAAATCACACAGTATGTAGTCGTTTGAAACTAACTTCTTTTACTTAGCTTAACGTTTTTAAGGTTCATCTATGTTGGAGCATATATTAATATTCTGGTGTGTTTTTGTTGCTAAATAGTATTTTATGTATGGATATACCACATTTTGTTTATCCAACACCAGTTAAAGGTCATTTGTATTATTTCCCTTTTGGAGATAACATGAATAATGTACCATTTTACGTTCCCATTTACAACGTATTTGGATTCCAATTTCTCCAAATCCTTACCAAAACTTGGTACTGTCTTTTGTATCATAGCCAAAGGTATCTCATTGTAGTTTTAATTTCATTTCCTTAATGACAAGTGATGTTGAACATTTTTTCCTGGGCTTATTAGGAATTTATTTGTCTTTTTTAAAATAAAATGTCTCTTCACATTTTTTGCCAATCTTTGTCCTCTTGTTATTGAGCTATAAGACTTATTTCTGTATTCTGGATATTTGATTTGCAAATATTTTCAGATATATCATCGAAAATATTTTCTTCCCTTCTGTGGCTTGTCTTTTCACTTTCATAATGTTATCTTTTGAAACAAAAAGGTTTTAAATTTAGAAGCCCATTTATCAATTTTTTGGGGGCTCATACTTTTGTTATCATGTTACCTAACCCAAAGTCACAAAAATTTCCTCCTGTTTTGTGTTGGGGGCCTACCAGATCACTCCCAGTCTTGTTGATTTTCTAGAAATACAGAACTCAGAAAACCTGTTATACTCAGAGTTACGGTTTATCACAGGGAACGAATAGAAACTAAAGCCAGCAAAGGAAAAAGGCATATACGGCAAGGTGTATGAGAAAACAGGCACGAACTGTCAGTTATCCTCTCCCAGTGAAGATACACGGATAGTGCTTAATTCTCCTAGCGATGATGTGTCACAACAAGGACAAGGTATTTCCAGTTAGGGAAGCTCATCTGTGCCTTTGTGTCCAGTGTTTTTATGGGAGCAGTTACATAGGCGTTGAAGATTTGTGTGACTGACCTTAGCTACTGGGTCTCTAGGCCCTCTAGAGATTAAGTGGTATGATCCAGGACCCCAAGTGAACAAAAACAGGCATTCACCATAGATCACATTGTTCCCATAAACTATCTGGTGTGGCCCAAGATCCCAGATATACAGAAACACTCTATCTGGCAGCATATTCCAGGGGCTTAGATGTTATCTCTCAGGAGCCAAGCAAGGGCTAGTCGTTTCTTTGAAATGTGCAGAGTTTGAGCACCCCAAGTAATAGTTAACCCATTACTGCACAGTTTTTTTTTTTACAAGAGTTTTATCTTATCTTTAGATCTAAGATCCATTTGAGTTAGCCAGAATTTTCAAAAGCCTTAATTCCAAGTAACAGAAGAATTAATCAACTTTCTACACAGTTACAAAGCATGCAGGGGATGATTTAAGAACAGCAAGCTCTCTCTAGCTGAGAGAGGTGAGGGAGTTAACCAAACAGATATCTGGGTAAATGGCTTTCCAAGTTGAGAGAATATCTTTAGCGAAGTGTTATGGTGAGAGTGTGTTGGCATATTCCAGAAAAAGTGAGAAACCAGTAAGCCTGGAAGGAGGAGGAGAGTGAACAGAAATGATACTAGAGAGGAAATTGTGGAGAACCATATATGGTCCTTTTGGATATTGTAAGAGTTTTACTCTTAGAACAATTGGCAACTTGGAGATATCAGTCTACATTAGCAAAAACAACTAAAGCAATGCTAGAACTCTTGTCTTCACTATGACTAGAGACTCCATTAGCCATTTCTTCTGTTTATCAAAAAGAATACTGATGAAACCATGTGTACATTTGCAGAAGTCAGAGCATAGTTTTGCTTAAATAAGCCCATAAATATAATGTTCAAAAGTGTTTCTTATAGCAATTTTTAAATACCATGAAAATGTTCTTCCCTCTTGGGAAAAGTAAGATTTGGAGGAGGTAATATTTTTAAATATTGTGTTTTGAATATAGTAAATATCATATTTCTTTTTCCTGCCAAAATATGTTAAAATCATGGAAATTATTCCTTTAAATTGTATATCTACAATTCTTTGTATATCTACAATTCATTTCTTCCTTCTATCCTTCCTTCTACAAAATGAATAGAGTTTGATTCTTGCCCTTAAGGACTCCTTAGGCCAGTGAAAGAAGTTAGATTTTTAAAAAATCAATATTTGTGATACAATGTGAAAGGTGCTTTAATAGATATAAACTGTTTTGAGAACACTGGGAACTTACCACCCAAACAGCTTACCACACAAAAAACTTACCAAGAGGTGGTGACTTTTTTTTCTGCAGCCTATATAGAAGTTGAGCAGGCAAATAAGAAAATTTTAGAATGAGAGAAAAGTGTTCAGATCATTATACAAGTTTGGAAATTCGAAATATGGTTCAAGAACAGCTTAGGGAATAATAGGTGATCAGATAATTTGTGGTCATATTTTAAGTGGCTTCTGAACTATAATAAGGGTATTGAATTTATGCTGTAATCAATAGGAACCTTTAAAAGGATATTATTTTTATAATGTGTTTTCCTGACGGTAAAAAAGTAGATCATGTTCATTGTAAATTTGAAAATTATAGATAAAGCTAAAGAATTTCTGAAATGTTTAAGGCAAAAAAATCATCTCAGATGGTAGATTAGACATCCATTCCTGTAGAGGTTTACTAGATGGATATGAGACAAAACAACAAGGAGCTAATAGCAGCTACAAATAGAAGGGAAAAGACAGGATCGGTGGTCTTTTTGGGTAGAATATTCTGAACTTGACAATTTATGAGAAGCTGTGAGCAAGAGGGAGGGGTTGATGACAGACTGGAGGTTTCTGGGCTAAGTAAACGTGGTAGGTGATAAAAATATTACTTATAAGACTTTCCGCAAGAGCAGCAGTCGTTTTGGAGATAGAGGCATGATTCAGTTACGTTCCAAAGAGTATGAAGCTCCTGTAGGACATTCAGATGCAGATGAACAATAGCCCACAAAAATGTATGTCTGAAGTAAAAAGCATAGTAAAATTCTCAGATTTAATATTACAGAATAGTAAGTGCATGAAAGAAGTTTGTTTCAGGGATTGCCCTGTAGTCCATGTGTCAGGTCAGAAGAAATATGTGGATCTCAGAGAACACCAACATGGAAAATATGGATAGAGGAGGAGTTGGTCAAGCCAAAAAAAAAAAAAAAAGAAAGAAAAAAAAGTCTCTGTTGGAGGAGAAACAGGAGAAAGTGGGCTAGTTTGTCAATGAAAATAAATGAATTAGAGCACTAGAATGAGAGAGTGTCAGAGATAAATGTTTGTTATCAGCACATAGTTTATGGTAGCTTAGTGATTATGATTATAGCTCTAAATACTGAAGGATTATTATGGGCCAGATGTCTTTGTAGATTTGGGTGTGTAAGCATATGTAATACATGTATAAATGTATTTTATATATGTATATGTCTATACATAAATATATGTGAATATATCTAATACAACACATTAACACAATTTAATTAAATAACACTTTATATATTCTCATCTATACACAAATTTAGTACAAGTACACATATATATTTAATCTTATTAATTTTTTAAATTGTATTTATAAAGATATTTAATCCTTGGAGTTATCTGCTGAAATTATTATTATTACTTACATTTTCAAGTCACCTGTTTGCCTATTTGCCCCAGGGATAAAACTTATAGTGAAGTTTATTCTTGCTCTGCCTACTTGAAGGGTTTACAAAATTCTATAGTGAATCCTATCCTTAGAGAACCATCAATGTTTTTAGAAATTTTATAACTATTTACTGTTTGACTATACAGTTGGGTTATAAACGTACACAAGAAATAACTTGTATTAATAAACATTTGTTTTGTCTTTTAATATCTTATTACTGATTACTAGTTAACAATTGCAGTTTGATAAGTATTGAAATATGACATTAAAAAATTAAACCGGTTAGATAAGTATATTGAATAATGATACATAGTGAATTATGCATTATATGAACATGACTTTTATTAATTTGATGCATATATAAGAGTTCATATGGCAAAAAATTGTGCTATTTTAATTCCGACATAATTCTTTTATGGCTAATTGAATTTAATTTTCTTCAAGCTTAATCAGCTAGGGATATGGTAGTAAAATCAGCGAAAATTTGAAAATTATAACATTGTATTCAACTTGCATTTATTCATATTTCATAGGCTTTAAATATTAGGACAAAAGAAAACTTTTTTCACTTTTTAATATGAATTCACAATATTGATATTGGTCCATATAGACTCAAGAGGAATAAAATTCTGTAAAAATCTAATGAAATATGGCCTGTCACATTCTTAAAAAAGAATTTCAGCTAACTCAAAACAGAGCACCAGTATTTCTCTACATGAGCTTATATTTATCATGATTTATTAAAGACAAGAATTACATTTCTACAGTAAAATTTGCTACATATTTACAACATATTCTGTTGAGCTTCACAGGTTTAACACTGCTCTTGGTTCTGGATGACCTAAGTTCACAGAGAGTGAAAGTTGAATACTTTTTATATCTAAGCTTTAAAATTAAGTAAAACATTATATCCCAATATTTGAAATTGATAATATGATTTATTAAATAAATATAAATTTGCTCTATTTGTGTCAGTGGTATATGGTTGGACACTAAGATGACTGTCAGAATAGAACTTGATAAACCTAAACGTTCAGTTTTATTTGAAAAAATGTTGATTTGGTAATATGCAAAAATTATATTCATTAAGGCATAATCTTATTTGAAATGATGTTGAATTTTTTCCTATAAAAACTTTGGAATCATTTTTTATCTAAGGCTTAACACTTCTAAGAGCCAAATTGTAGCTGCTGTACAATTTGGCTCTTAGATTGCCTTTAGGCCATACACTACAGATCAATGAATTACCCTTTCAGTCTAACTAAACATTACATTTTTTAAAATAGAATCAAAATATTTGAAGTTTAAAAATGTAAAAGAATTTTTAAAGTTTAGGGCAATTTTGTGTTTGTACTTGAATGGAACACATTTTTCCCTAAAACTTAGCTGAAGCAGGCCTTATTTTAGGAAAAATTCCTAAAATAGGTACATTAAAAACAAGCAAAAGAAGCTCAGATAAGATAATATCAGTTGTATTATTTTCAAAAGCTGTGGAGGAAAATAACTGCCAGCAAAATTTTTGTGTTGTTTACTTAAGTGGAAATGTTCCAAAATGTGGGCATTTTTGTACAATGGCACACGTTATTCACATCTATTGTAGAATGTTCATACTCAAAATTTTCTAACTTAATTGTTAAGTACCAACCTTGACTATGCAATAAAAATGTTAAAAAATGGAGAGCTAGCCTATGTTTTTACATATAATCATATAAATATAGATTATTCATATACTTCATCTTATAAGTATAAAGAAGTGAGTAAGCAATAAATTAAGTAAAACTTGTATTTTTTATTGGCTGCTAGATTTTCAACTGCTGTGAAATAGACATTTTGGTTAGGGTTATTAACTACCAAATTCATTTGAATAGGTACAAATTATCAGTCAATTATTTAACACTGAAAAACACTAAAGGAAAAGAAAAAACTTTGCCTTACATGTAGTAGTTTATACTTTTGTATACTATAATACTAATAAATTTTGTTAGGCCCTGCTAAATGACTGGTGAGTAAGCACTGAGAACGGGAGAGAAGGTAATTTCAAGTAAGGTATTAAAAAAAATCTAAAAAATTATTTTTAGAAATGTCTATCTTTGATGCAGTATTCAAAGTCTTGAATTTGAAAACTTTACATTTCAGTTGGGACATCTACTTTTTCTACTTCTAATAAATATTTGGAAAGATTGCACCTTTTTAAAACTAAGATTTTAGCAAAGCTGTTAGCTGAAATTTACTTAAATGAAACAGAACTTTTTCATGTGAAATAATATTTTTAAATGGCGAAAGGCATTATTTGAGAAGATTTTGTTATTTTAAAGAAAATAATTTATTAGGAAATGGGGACGGCTTCTACTAATCTATGTAATGAAATTAACTTTCTGATTTTCTGATTGTTATAATTAGGTCTAAACCGTTTTACTCTAGATTAGAAGGGTTGGTTTTAGTGATTCAGCACTTGTGTCAGTTAAGGAAAGAACACCTGCCCCATAAACGATGTGTGAATTCTAACCACAGACCAAAGGACTTTTTTTGGTTACTTCTTTATTGACATCCGGAAAGGCCTAAAACATATTTAAAACAGTTTTTCCCAGAACTTGTGAAATCAAATCATGTGAGTTTTGAATTGTGTTCATTATCAGAGACCACTCTGATTTTGAATATTAGTAACATAGTTACTAATTTAAATAAATCCCTATTTAAATATATTATAGTGTACGTATTTATTCCAGTAATTAAAAAAAAACTCAGCAACGATTTAGCATGTTCAGAGAGATAATGGGAACTTGACAATAATAAAAATTTGAACTTGTCTTAGAACAGACACAGGCTGGACCTTCCTCTTTTCCTTCCCTCCCTCCCTGCCTCCCTTCCATTCTCCTTTGTACTGTAGTCATATGCAACTGGATACGTTTACAGATGCTCTTTGACAGTAATGTACTTTGAGTACCAGTTATGTGCTGTAGTAAAACAGAAGCCGGTGGCGGGGGGGAGCATATAAAATAACATCCACTGCTATCAAGTTTTTCTCTCAAAGAAAGGACAAATAATTAAGAAGATAATAATAGAGATGACACCTAAAAAAATTCCAGGTCGACTATACACGCACTGCATGCTTTAAAAAATCAGGATTAGGAGGTGACTGTGACCCTAGTGACCGGGCTGGGAGCGGGCTCTGGGGTCGGGTGTAAATCATGGCCGCCCGAGGAAGGTTAACGCAGGTGCAGCTTCCGTTGGCAGGTAGGAAAATACGCCACGGCGGGACCGGCCTGGAGAGGGAGGGTTGTAAATCCTGGAAGACCAGCTTAGTGAGACGCGTCGAATCGGACGCGGAGGGGGCAACTCCGAGCTTGGAAGTTCAGCCACAGGCTGTGAGATTGCTATGCTGACGTCCCCACGCTGGCTGCCTCGGTCTGGTCTCTCCCAGTGCATCAGAGCCGCGACAGAAGAAGCAGCTGACTGCCCCAAGGATCCATTTTCTTTTTATTTTCTCTATACCCTGCCCTCTCGTAATTTGTCCATTAAAAAAAAAAAGTGTTTTTCTGCATTTCTAGTAAATCTACTCTTTTTAGAATAAGACAGCATTCTGGATCAACAAAATTAACCTCCTTATTTTATAGAGGCAGAGACCTATCCACAAAGTCTTTGTGCAATTATTCTATCCACTGATTATTAATAAAAAGAAGAACAAAACTTTCTTTTTCAAATAACAGGATCAACGATTATCTTTCTTAATGATAATTAACTATAAGGAAACATAAATAATCAAGTGATTAAATAAATCCCCAAGAATATCCATTTATTCAGCTAATTCACTGAATGGCTGCTGAATACCTGGCAGTATGCTGAATTTGCAGTAACAAAGCTCATTAAGTCACCATAGCCCTCTCAAAGAAGTCAAGAATCCTCATGAAGTCAGACAGAACAGCTACAAAGGTGTGTCATGTGGTGCTCTACACTAACAAGTGCTTGACGGGTTGTGTGATCACTCCTGGATTGATATGTGATATAGTTTTGGTCAACTACTAATTAGAACATCGGAATTTTCTGATAATATACCTAATGAAACTTTTTTGGTATAGAAATAACATTATGTTGAAGAAGACTTCTTTAAAGATGACATTTAGTAAACTACTTCTTATTGCAACGTGCTTTAAAGTTTAAATGAGTGCTTTAAACCACTAAAGATGGAAGTAAGAATGGAAATTTTAACTTCTGCTGTTAAGAACGTTCTCTTCTTACTTGGAACAATAAGCCATTCGTTTGCAAGTTCTCATTAAAAATTTGACAGTGAAATTATCTACTGATAGATGCCATTCATCTGACAAATGACCTGCAGCATTGTATTTTTACTGTTGGGCTTCATGCTGGTTGGTTCTCTAAGTCAGTTTTCTCTAAAAAACAAAGCAGAATTATTCAAGGGAACATCATGTTTTAAAAAACCACAAGCTCAATGCTCAGTAAAATTTAGTAGCTCTTATTTATTGAAATAAACCCATGGTGAATATTAATTTCATCCTATTTATTAAGAGTGACTGATAAAAAAAAAGTCATGCCAACTTTTCTGGAGAAAATGACTTTTGTTGCAAACTGACCAGAATGGATTTTGTCATTCACCGTTATTAGGTTATTTCTGGTAGATTTTGGTAGCCTTCAATCCTTCGAAGTACGTGGTCTCATGCAATGAAATTTTGTCAAATATAAGATGTTTATTTGCAAGCAGGCATTAAAACACTTATGTGACCTGTGTGTCAGCTTGATGTAGTCCCATCTATTTGTCTTTTTAAATACTCTGACAGCACCTTGCATGAAAGGTTCATTAGAGACTTCTGCAGCAATATTCCAGCTATCTTTCTAGTTAGATGACAAAACTGCTTTGAATCAACTGCTGAACCAGGATTGTGAAGCCCAGGGCCTATATTGGGCTCACTAGATTCTTATACCCCTTTGCAGGAACAGGAGCTCCTGTGTTACATTTGAAACTAATCAACACATTTTAAACACCACTCATTTCACCAGTAAGGCAATCTTAAGACTGGTATTCATTATTCTAATTAAGAAAACTATGTTAATATGAGATAAATGTAGGTGACACTTGTGATAGTTGTTTTAAGAGTATGAACTTCTGATTAATCTTTTTTGTGTTAACTAGTCACCCTGGGTTTATATTTCTGATTAGTGTACTTCAAATATTAACATTTTTCTCATCCCTTCCTCAGGGCTATAGGTTAAAAGTATTGAACACATACATATGTATTTCATTGTCTATGCTGATGTATTTCAGGTAATAACATTAAATATTTATCTTTGCACGTGTCCCAGATACTCTATTCTCACTCTCAGGGGAGCAGATCTATCCAGAGTTGCTTTTGTTTTGTTTTTATTCTTGAAGATTTAACTAACTAACTCCCAAATTTGAATCATTTCCCAGGTTGACATATGTAGTCCTGATTTTCTTTTACTTATTTCATGATTTATAACAGTATTTCTCAAACCTAAGTAAACTTTGGTATCTACTAGGGAACTTTAAAGAAAGAAAACATTCCTGGGTTCTACCCTGGAGAATCTGATTTAGAATTTTTGGAAGCCCTACTAGAATCTGTATTTTAAAATTTTCCCCAATTAATTCTGATGCAGCCTGCTGGCAAACAGTTGTTTAAGAGGAACTGGATAGGACCATCTCTGCTTAAGGATGACCATTTGACGTTAGAAACAATATATCAGGAACTGAGCACGGTGTTTCCTTCCCAGTTTTTCCACATTTTAGTACACCAGCCTTCTCTTAGTGCCCCAGCATCGTGGTCTGGGAGTCATTTTGGCCCCATTTTTCTGCTTTTCTTTAACCAGTTTGTGAAGGGCCATTTCAGTGTTTGCAGCTGCCATTATATTCGGGCTCTCCTTGCTGCATACTTACACCCCATGGCACCTGGTAACTTCTCATTGCCTCTCCTGTCTTTTGTTACTCTGCAAGAAGCTCTTAGGGGAACTTACTTAGAACCATAGCAATATATTGCCTACAGTTCAAATCTGCTCTAAGTTCTCTCCAACCACTGGCTTTTTATTTTGTAATCAGATCATCTTGGAAAGACACTAGATGTCAGATAATTATTTAATACATATTAATTTGTTTAAATCTGAAAAGTGATATTTTTACTTTCTGGAATGCCTGTCCCATGAATATTAATAACCAGCCTTCCACATCGACCCCGTTTGGCCATAACCATACATCACCTACTACATGTGTAAGAGTATAAGTTGCTTGTTGCTGACATCATTAGTATGAGAGGGCAATCAAGGTGATACAAGGATGCCCAAATTACCCAAGCTCTGAAGCACTTTACCAATAGCAAAACCTAGGCTCTCGTATAAGCTTTTTTTTTCTTTTAGTAGAAAAAGGAAATGCTTTTCAATATGGTAGCCACTAGCCATTATGTGGCTATTTAAATTTAAATTAATTAAAGTAAACAAATTTATGGGTTCCTCAGTTACCTTAGTTACATTTCAAGTGCTCATGAGCCCCATGTGGCTGTTGGCTGCAGTGCTGGGCAGCTCAAATTATATGTCCATCCTTGCAGAAAGTTCTAATGGACAGTGCTGCTCTAGAGTCCCTCTGGAAGTCCCAGAGGTAGGAAGACGCTCACATCTTTTCCAGTATCAGTATAGCCCACTGCCTCTATTTCTGCTATCATGACTCTCCTAAGGACTTACTGCAGTTTGGGGGTTATTCATTTTCTTCAGGCTCCTTCTACTACTTCCCTTTGTCTGCATGTGTTCCTGTATTTGCCTGTGGCTTTCTCAGTCTGACATTGGTATGAGAAGTTGCACTGCAGCACACACATAGTACACACACACACACACACACATATATTTAAATTAAACCCTTTATTTTGAGATGATTGTGGACCCATGAAATTGTAAGCAATAATACAGAGAAATCCCATGTATCCTTCATCCAGTTTCACCTGGTTGTAACATCTTACAAAGCTATAGAGTACAACATCACAGCCGGGGTATCGACATTGATACAGTCAAGATACAGAGCATTTCTATCATCCTGTGATTCATGTTGCCCTTTTATAGCCACATCCATTTCCCACCTCCCCCATCTCCTCCTTAACACCTTTTAACCATTATTCTAGTCATCATTTTAATAATTTTGCCATTTCAGAAGTGTTATATAAAGAGAATCATACAGTATGTAACCTTTTGGGATTGGCTTTTTCACTCAGCATAATTCTCTGGAGATTCATCCAGATTTTTGAATGAATTAATAGTTCACTCGTTTTTACTGCTGAGGGGTATTTCATAGTATGAATGTATTACAATTTGTTTAACTATTCACACGTTGAAGAATATTTGGTCTATTTCCTGTTCAGGGCTATTATGAATAAAGCTACTATAAACATTTGTAGATAAGTTTTTGTGTGAAAATATTTTTTAATTTCTCTGGGATTAATGCCCAAGAGTGAAATGCTGGTAGTTGCATGTTGTTATTTTTTTTTAGGAGACTGCCAAACTGTGTTTCTGTGTGGCTCTACCATTTTACAGTCTCCTCAGTGATGTACAGGTAGTTCAGTTTCTCTGCACCCTTGCCAGCATTTGTTGTTGTCACTGTTTTTTAGCCATTTTGATAGGTATGTAGTGATTCTCATTGTGGTTTTAATTTGCACTCAGTAATGGCTAACAATGTGCTCATTTGCCATCTGTATATCTTCCTCAGTGAAATGATTGTTCATGTCTTTTGCCCATTTTCTAATTGGATTGATTTTTTTACTATTTGATTTTGAGAATTCTCTGTAAATTCTAGATATAAATTCTCTATCAGATACATGGTTTGCAAATATTTTCTCCTAATCTGTAGGTTGTCTTTTCATCATTTTCACACTGGCTTTTACAGAGAGTTCTTTTTATTATTTTGAATGTGTGTTTAACTTTGTCAAATGCTGTTTCTACATCAATTTATTTGGTCATATGCTTTTTCTTCTTTAGCCTATTAATATAGAGGATTACACTGATTGCTTTTTGAATATTGAGCCAACCGTGTATCTTTGGGATTAACCACACTTGGTTATGATATATAATTTTTTATATGTTGCTGGATTCTATTAGCTAAAATTTTTTGAAGGATTTTTTTTTGTTTGTATTGACGAGGGATATTGGTCTGCAGTTTTCTTTTTTGTGATGTCTGTCTGGTTTTGGTATAATGGTAGTATTAGATTCATAAGATAAATTAGTACATATTCTCTCTTCTGCTTTCTGGAAGAGATTGTGTAGAACTGGTGAAAATACTTCCTGATAAGTTTTATAGAATTCTTTAGTGAAACAACCAGGGGCTGGAGATTTTTTTTTTAGGACTTTGTAACTATGAATCAATTCTCTTAATAGTTATAGGACTGAACCAATTATTCATTTTATTTTAGGTGAGTTGTGGTATATTGTGGTTTTTTGAGGAACTGGTTTGTTTCACCTCAATTGTTGAATTGTAGGCTAAGTTGTTTGTAGGATTCTCTTTTTTCCTTTTTGATGTCTGGAGGGTCTGTAGTCATATTCTCTGTTTTAGTCCTCTTATTTGTAATTTGTACCTTCTCTCTTTTTCAGAATTGCTAACGGTTTGTCAACTTTATTGATCTTTTCAAGGAATCATCTTTTGCTTCATTGATTTTCTCTTTTTTTATGTTTTTCTTTCCAAGTTCTTGAGGAAGAGGCTTAGAATATTTGAGATTTTGCTCTTTCTTAAATGAGCATTTAGTAATATATATTTTCTCCTCAATACTACCTTATCCTTATGAAAATTTGTGGTTTGAGATGTTGCAATTTTCTTTTGGTCCACAGATTATTTGGAGGTATGGTATTTAGTTTTCAAGTGTTTGGAGAATTTTTTATTATCTTTCTGTTATTTATTTTTAGTTTAATTCATTGTGGTCAAAGAATACTATGATTCAGTTCGTTAAGTTTGTTGAGACTTGTTTTATGGCACAGGATATCTCAGTATATGTTCTGATGGGCACTTGAAAACAATGTGTATTTGCTGTGTTAGGTATAGTGTTCTGTAAAGGTAGATTAGATCCTGTTGTTTGAAGGTGTCCTTCTTCTTCTGTATCCTTACTGATAATCTATCTAATATTTTATCAGTTGTCGAGAGATGGATGTTGCAGTCTCCAGCTATAATTGTGGATTTATCTATTTCTCCTTTCAGTTATATCAGTTTTAGTTGGCATATTTTGCAGCTCTGTTGTTTGATATATACATATTTAAGATTGCTGTATTTTCTTGGTAGACTGACCCTTTTATCATTATGTAATATCTATCTCTGACCCTAGTAATTTTCTTCACTCCGAAGTTTACTGTATCTGATGTTAATATAGCTACTCCTGCTTTCCTTTGATAAATTTTTGTGTGATATATCTCTTTCCATTCATTTTCTTTCAACCTGCCTATATTGTTATATTTGAAAGGAGTCTTCTGTAGATAGCATATATTTGGGTCATGTTTTTTTTAATCCACTCTATCAATCTCTTTTTATTGATGTATTTAGATCATTTACATTTAATGTAACTATTGATATGTCAAGGCTTAAGTCTATTATATATTTAGTTTTCTGTTTGGTTTCTGTTTTTTGTTTCTCCAACAGGGGGTGAGGTGTATGGCCTCATTATTGCCATAATAAGGGGGTTAGAAGCCCAGTTTCCCCTTTCAGCCTCTGTTGACACTAAAAAAGGAAGGGGTCCTTCTTACTGCTGGTCAGAGTGGGAGTACTGTCTCCTCACTAGGCTTTCGCTGATACCACCCTTGATAGGAGGGATAATAGTGCTTATTACTCTTGCACACATGGCCTCCAGTTACACCTTGTGATGGGGTGGTGCCTTATTACATTGGCTAGTGGTAAAAGTCCTAATTTTTCACTGGACATCCTCTGACATCACCCCAAGGGGAGGAGAAAGTGTGCCTCAGTACTGCTCGGTAGGGTTGGAAGTCCAGGCTCCTCACTTGGTTTCCCTGACAGAAAATGGGAGTTTATTACTGTCTCACAAAGATACAAGTCGCATCTCTGAACTCTGCCTTTTTTGACACCACCTCAGCAAAGGTTGGGTGCGTGTCTTATTATACTCATTGTGGGTGAGATTCTAATGACTCTACTCAGCCTTTCCTGGTGTAGGTGATTGTGGAACCAAACATTTTTCTGTGGTATTTGGCTTGAGTAGAGTGATTATTGTCAAAAAGTTTTCTGTTTTACTAGGCTGTTCCTTTCCTGCATTTTTGGCTAGAGAGAACAGAATTTATTGGAGATTTTTTTTTGTCTGTACCCATTGGCATTTCTAGGTTGCTAGTATCTTCAGCTTCAAGTCTGGAATACATGAGGTAAGGAAAATGTATGTCTACTTCATCTTTCCAGAAACAGAAGTCCCGGTTGAAGCCTTTTAATAAGACTTTACTATAAACTTGAGATTAGTATGCCTAGCACTCAATAAATACTTGTTGAATGGTTTTATAAATAAATATAATACAGATGTACTATTCATGGAACCCAAACCCAGGCCCTTTCTCCTAGTACATGCAGTTTTCTTTCATAGTAATTATCATTTTGTAATCATATATTTGTATGATTGTTTGATTAATGCCTTTTATTTCAGTGTATTAAATATTTTGTGAAGGTTAAGACTGCATATCATTTGGTCACCATTATATCAGTAGTACTTACCATAGTTTTTTCACTTGGCACATAGCATGTATTCAATTAATTTGTTGATTATATTAATGTGGAACCACAGATACAGAGGGCTGACTGTACAGTATAGGCAGGTTTTCAACTACCTGGAAGGTAGGCGCCCCAAACCCCAGCGATGTTCAAGGGTCAACTGTATTTGTTTGGGTGGGGTAAATAGACAAGGTAACTTGCAGCCGGAGCCACCAGCCAAAGCCACTAGTCATCCCAGACCTATCTTAGTTGGTCACCTCAAGGAAGACAGATTTCAACATGTTGGCATACTTGTAACCCATTTGTGGCATACCAAGGTTCGTTGGTACAAGGTGGGAAAAAACTGACCTTTGATGTATCTTTATTCCCAGCCCAAGTTCATCTCTCAAGTTTCTATTTTCACTTCTGTAATTTTCTCTTTCTTAGGATGACAAAGAAAATAACAATTTTTTTATTCAGGGAAAACCCCATCCCTATCCATAAGAAGACCTTTATTTTCATCTTAACCAAGAAAATCACACCAGTTTACAATAGTATAACATTATACTGAATTATTCGGTCTTAAACAACATCATATGAAATAATAATAATGACACCAATAATGGCTAATATTTACTGAACCCTAAATAGATGCCACATTCTGGGCTATGCACTTAAAAATTGATTATCTACTTTGATCCTCAAGGCAACTATCAGAGGTAAAATTACCACCTCATTTTAAAGATAAAGAAATTGAGGCACTATCCCCATTTTATAGAAGAAGATATTGCCTGAAGTCACACATTTATCAAATGTAGATCCTGGTTTTGAAACTGACTCTAGAGAAGGCATTCTTATCTGTGATTTTTACCTAATTAAATGCCTAGGAATGAATGAAGAGAAGAAGTGTGTGTGTGTGTGTGTGTGTGTGTGTGTGTGTGTGTGTGTGTGTGTGTTTAACAGTTGTATCTCTTAAGGGAGATAAAGTTCAACCCTGAAATTTCATCCTGCAGTCTCAACCTCAGCAACAGACCTCCTGTCTTTGGTGTTTCAAATAAAAATATACATTTTTTCCTTCATAAGACAATGTAAGTTTTATAGGCACATGCAACCCAATTTAAATCCTGAAATATACATACCTTTCCCTCACCTTTTGGATCAGAGACTGTTAGCTGCCCCTCTAACTATATTTGTTCTCTCCATCTTCTGTGGTAATAAAGCTTTCAGCTGTGAATGCAGCTGCCTGGCTAACGATGCTGCACAGCTCTCTTGAAGCTTAAAGTGGCCACTTGATTAAGTTTTGGCCGATGGGTTGTGATAGTAGTATTTGACATGTGAAATTTCTATTGCATGCCACTGAAACAAAAGGAATGTTTCCTTCTCTTTATCTCTCTTTCTCACTGGCTGAATTTCAAACATGATTGTAGGAGCTGAAGCAGCCACCTTAGAACATACCCAACAGGCACTATCAAACCTCTTCTGGAACAGTCAAGGGCATGTGTGTTTTTGAGGGGTATGATACCTTGTCACACAACTCCAAAATGCCACTGACATCCTTATAACTTGTGCTTCAGGTAGTTTTATAATGGGCAACCTATGCTGTAAGCAGTGGCCCTGAACATATTTCAATCGTTTGACACATTGGTTTGTTATAAGGAACAACTGGTGATGGCTATCTTCACACATTTTAAGGCTGCTATGTATAAGAATTAAATAGTTGTTTTCTGTATGATTCTAAGGGTAAAAATTGTTCTAATTGTGTGTATATCCCATAAGAACACATATTACACTTAAAATGTAGAGCTTTTTAACAGAATTGCTCAAAAGTAGAGTGGGTCACCTTAAAATAATTGGAATTCTATCAGTGAAAGTGTTCAGATATAGTTTGGACAACCAGTTGGTAGAGACATTGTATAGACACTCAGTCATTTTAATATGTTAGTAGGATGTGATGGTATTTAAGCTCCTGATACTAAGACCAGTGATTCAAGAGATCATTAGAATTAATGGCACTTGGCTTAGAAATATAAAATGAAATTGAAACTAATCCTACAGCTGCCACTGGGCTATATAAAGTTGTGATTATTATCAAGTTAGATGTTTTATGCCTCAATTCTGACAGCTGTCTGGAAAAAATGATGGATTGAGGGACCCTGTATTCTTCTGCCAGATGTCTTTTACTAAGCCTTTGAGGGTAAATTAGCCCAATCTGAAGATTAAAATCTTTAAAAATAAATATCACCCAAGGGGGCTTAAAGAAAGCAAGAAAAGTCATAGTACAGGACTGGGCTGGAATAATTTATGCCTGGCTTGCCATCTTCAATTGATGGATAGTCACCAGGAACTTTATGTTGAGGAGGATTATTCAGCCTCATCTGGATTCAGCTGGAAATGTGCCATGGATGATTATTGATGGGAAGGGAGAATGGTAGAATATAGTATAGATATTTGCCATCTCTCTCATGGAGAATACCTGGCAAGTTAGTTAGATAGAACTCACAAAATTCATCTCTTAGGGGATTTCACCTGCTCCTGGCTTTGGTTCTTACTGTGTAGATCCAACAGTTCAAAGTGTCTGGGGTCAATTAGGTTCAAGCACTGCCTCATACAACTCAGAAGAGTAAAATGTACAAATCAGAATGCCAATGTAGTAATTTGCAATTAGGACTGTTACTGTCAAGTTGATTAAACTTCCTGTGTCTTTTAGTCAGGGCACACAGGCTGCTGGTGACATTGAGATAGATGAGTTAATAATACTAAGATTTTGTGTATTAGGCTATAACTTCCCTTTTTCCAGTATGTTCAAATTTTACTCTCACTCTTTAACTCCCTGAGGCTACATCCTGTTTCCCTGCACTGACTGACTGTGGTCATATTTGTACTTAACCATTTAGAGAAGTGCTTCTCAAACTATCTGTAGTGAAGGTCCAATTTATTTTCTTTTCCCAATCCATTATGGACTGGTACTTTAATAAAATGCAATACAAATGAATTATTATAAAAATAAAATTAAAAATAGACATACAAAATTCAAGCATTTTTTTTTTTTATTTTTTTATTTTTTTAACATCTTTATTGGAGTATAATTGCTTTACAATGGTATGTTAGTTTCAGCTTCACAACAAAATGAATCAGTTATATATATACATATATTCCCATATCTCTTCCCGCTTGCGTCTCCCTCCCTCCCACCCTCCCTATTCATTGCAGCTCTATTTACAATAGCCCAGAGATGGAAACAACCTAAGTGTCCATCATCGGATGAATGGATAAAGAAGATGTGGCACATATATACAATGGAATATTACTCAGCCATAAAAAGAGACGAAATTGAGCTATTTGTAATGAGGTGGATAGACCTAGAGTCTGTCATACAGAGTGAAGTAAGTCAGAAAGAGAGAGACAAATACCGTATGCTAACACATATATATGGAATTTAAAAAAAAAAAAAAAATGTCATGAAAAACCTAGGGGTGAAACAGGAATAAAGACACAGACTTACTAGAGAATGGACTTGAGGCTATGGGGAGGGGGAAGTGTAAACGGTGACAAAGCGATAAAGAGGCATGGACATATATACACTATCAAGCATTTTTAAAATTATTTAAATCAATGAACATAAAATAACTTCAAAATTCATATTTCATAAGCAGAATAGTTAATGAAGTATTCAATACTAATGAACTTAGGGAAAATTTGTAATGTAGTGAAGCTTCATTTTGTATGCATTGGATAAACACATTATAGTTCATTGGAGCCCATGTATAAACAATTCAATCAGTGCATTGATTTTATGATTTTAAATGGCTATAGAGGTCTATGATAGCTTTATTTAACATTTAGGATATAAAACATAGGCAAGTATTTATACTTAAGTATAAAAAATGTACTTGAAATCAAGTCATTCCTAAAACAATAAACCAACTCCCAATGCAACATTGTTCATATAAGAAATTATAACATTACTTACGATGTAATTTTGAGAATTAAAATCTGGGTAAAACGTGGGGAGTATTTGGCCAATAATAATGTCCGGAGATGCAGAATCACTGATTTGTTCCATCATCATAAGGAAATGTTTCATAGATATGTAGGAGGGATATCCATTTCATACATCTCAAATCCATTTGGTCTGACACTTGTTGACACAAAGAGCTGTGATAATGACTTCTATTGTAACACCAACTTACAAACCCTCTAAGTACAGTTTTATTTAATCTATTAAATTGATTCCACCATTAAACAAACATCAAATTTTTAGCTGGTGAAGGAAACTATTAATCTTTCTTCCTCAACCACTAAAACTTAATCATCTAAATGCCTCACATTTCACTCAGAGTAGTTGAAAAGTTGGACATTTTCTGTTTTCTGGGCTCACTATGATTTTAACCTGCTTTATTGACTCTCAGGCTCCACCCTTTTCCACCCATTGTGGTTTTCATTGCTTCCCCATGTTCAAATTTTATAAGACTCACCAATATTCACTATAGTTTCTAGCGTATTTCTGTCTCTAAACTTGATTTCCAGGATAACACTTAAACCCTAAATTCACATTAAAAACCCCCATATTCTTAGAAGTAAGAGAGATTATACCTTAGCTCTACTTGGTGTTGGCCATCATTTTCCTTAATACTTGGTGCCACTGTTTTGCCCTCTTTATATTGATATTTTGGCAGAAGGGAAGAGAGTCTCTATGACCTTGAAAGATCATTTTCGATCAATATTCAGATATACCTCTCAGTGGTATACCCAGTATCTAACTGGTAGAATCCATCCCTAGTAAAGCTGCAAGCTTGCTGTTTTATGCTTATTTATGTGCAAACTACATTCAAATATCATGTTCATCTAGTTTTAGATCTATTCTTCATGTAGTGCATGGGAATGACTTTGCCTTACAGGAGATGGAGATCGTCTCTTTATGGAATACTGGCCATGTAATAATAATAAAGAATAATCACAATTGTTTATGAGGAGCAAGGATAAATCTCTACCAGCAAGCCCAGTCTATAGATACTGTCATACAATATCAATCCTACTTTACAGAGTAAATTCCTAACTCCTCCAAACATATCTCAGATCATTTTATGAGCCTCATCCTCAAGTCCAGCAATATAAAAATGGTAAACATAACGAAAAATGGCAAATTTAACAAGCAGAGATTCATATTATAGAATTACCTGCCCTTAATATTCCTTGTCTAGGGAATTCACAAGGTGACCAGCTAATCTCACATATGCTTGTACATTTGTTATTAGTTATACCAAATGAAGATATAACCCATGCCAAAGCCTTGGGTTGACTATGCTTTAAACTGTTAATGGAGAAGGACTTCTATATTCACAATAATTTATTGTCATTTTACAGTAAAGCTAAGTTATAATTTAACATTCACTAAGGATCCACTAATTGACAAAACTGTGCAATTAGCTGTGTGTATGTGAGGAGGGGTATAAATATAGTTAAGATGATGTCTCTTCTTTAGAATATCATAATAAATTCTAAAGTATACATAATATCAATGGTCAGAAAATAATACCCTAACAGCAGGCTGTGATAATGATCACATAGGGGCCATAATGGAGATACATGCAAAGTACTATTGGAGCACAGAGGAAAGAATTAATTCTTACTTAGGTGGGAATAAAGGAAGGCTTTCAAGAAGACAATGAGCTCGGTGCTTTGTGACCGTCTGGCGGGGTGGGATAGGGAGGGTGGGAGGGAGGGAGACGCAAGAGGGAAGAGATATGGGAACATATGTGTATGTATAACTGATTCACTTTGCTATAAAGCAGAAACTAACACACCATTGTAAAGCAATTATACCCCAATAAAGATGTTAAAAAAAAAAGAAAATGAATATGAGCTGAATCTTTATGATTGGTTGAACTTTGACAGGCTCATTCACTTTGCTATAAAGCAAAAACTAACACACCATTGTAAAGCAATTATACCCCAATAAAGATGTTAAAAAAAAAAGAAAATGAATATGAGCTGAATCTTTATGATTGGTTGAACTTTGACAGGCTGATGATGGGATGAGTGGCTGGTATGGTGGGGGTGGGAGATGGTGGGGTGGGAGATGGTGGGGTGGGGAATGGAGGAAGTGAGTATATGTTGAGTAAAGGGAAAAAAGCCTCTAAACAATGTAAGTTTCTTCTTCCCCGACTGCCACACATTTTCAACTTTGTAGAGGAAAAGGAAGAAAATCTATGGAGCCAGTTGTTTTGGTTTCTTCCATGTGATCACAGCATTGCTTATATGGATTGTCAAATAAGGGATGGGCTCATAAAAGGATATTAATCTGTCATTTTTATTGAGCAAAGTAGCATTTCAGAAAAGGTGATTTCAGAGGCACATGACTTTCATTACAGCCTTCAGGGGCAATGTTTGATCACTGAAAACAGGCTGCTTTGTTCAGCTTTCTCTGATGTTTGGCCTCATCCTGAACACATATGCTCTGACTTGGAAAGAATCAGTCTGTAAAGATTTAATAGATTCTAGATTTGCATATTCAAAATGCATGTCTTGTGGTTAAAAATGAAATGAAAACTATTTTTATATCTATATTTACACAAACACATAGTTCAGACACATCTCAGCAAATTTTTAAAAGGCAATTAGGCATATTATATGTGCTTGTTCTGAGATTATGAAAGTTGGCTGTTTTTTAAATTAACCATTTTATATTTTCACTGAAAAAAATGTATTTTAAGAGACACTATAATGATGATAACGACGTACAAGAACTCTTCAAGTTTCAGGGGTTTGAGATTTGCTGTATGTTCTTGTCACCTATCAGGGACATAACTTTCTAGAGTTGGGTGTCACTGACCTCTCTCTTTATTAAAATGAATTAATAGCTTTCTTGCTTAGAGAAAATTGGAAGTCACAAAGAATTAAAGATAAATGTTAAAGATTAACATTTCCATGAGGCTCTTTTCCTTACATGACTGAAAAAAGTGGTTTTCTTTTTTCAAAGCGAGAGGGATGATTAGAAAGAGACCTGAGGTGTCAAAAGCCTTTTGTGTGGTGACTAAAACTCACAGAATTTTCTCTTAGAATTCTCTGGCTTCTATCCCCTGTGAACTGATATGTAATCTCACATAAACTCATCTTTTACTTTTGAATTCCAATGGAACCTTTGAAAGAAAGATGGCATTCCAAGTGAATCAGTTTGCTATACATTACATCTGCAATTAGACATTTGTTGCGTTGAAATTAAGCCAAACAGACTTCTGCTGAAACAGGATAGGTCCAATTACGTTCTATTTCGTGTGACACAGAAAAATCTTACCATGTCACTTTGCTGTTTAAAATCCTTCCCTTTCCCTGTCCTTACTTACAACATCCTCCATCTCAATGACGCTGAGTGCATCCTCTACCTGACATGTCCTTCTCTCTCTTGGTAAGTTTTGCAACAATCTCAGAACAGAGATTATTTCAGTTATACATTTGTTGTCTAGACCAGTGCTTTCCAAACCTTAATGTACTTATGAATCATCTGGGGGTCTTGTTAAAAATGCAGGTTCTGATTCAGCAGGTCTAGGGTCTGGCTGAGATCCTAACAAGCTCCCAGGTGATGCAGCAGGACACACTTTGGATAGCAAGCGCCTAGAAACATATGACCTCTCATTAAATTGGCATTAGTTCCTGGACATTGATAACTGAAAATGTAAATTCTCTGACTCTGAGGTTGCTTCAGACTTTGATTGGCTTTTTTGTTTATTGGTAATTTTATAAAGACACTGCACGATCTGGATTCCCTCTATTTCTCCAGCCTCCTTTCTTACCAGTTCCCATTTCTTACTTTATATTTGAGACATAACAAATTATGTGAAGTTTCCAGAATGTATCAGACTCTTTCGCATCTCACTGCCTTTTCAAATACTATATCCTCTGCCTGTCCTAACATTTTGTGATGCTTCCTTTAAAACTCAGCTCGGCTGTCATCTCCTCCACAAATCTTTCCCTAATCTCTTTCCCATATAATTGCTTAATCAAATGCCTCCAATTTACTCCCTCAATGCCCTGTATTTTCTATATTATAACTTTCTCATAATCTGCTTCAATTGTCTGCTTACTTGTCTGTTCCCTTCAAAACAGTGCTTCTATGGGGAAGGCATATGCATTTTGTACTACTGCCAATTGCAATGTCTGACACATAGTAGGTATTCATTAAAGTTTGCTGAATGAATGAGGAAGGGAGGTTGATGTGTTCGTAGTTATGCAATAATATAATGCAATTTTTTTTTCATGAAGCTTAAAATTGAATTGGGAGTAACAGAAACTAAAGTCATAAAAGGTTAAGTACAGGATGAGATAATACTGTAGAAGTAAAATGTCACTATGTGATTAATTTCCGAATGAGGATCATAGAAAATAATTATTCTGAGTTCACTGGAAGAAAATGTCACTGTGGATTTATTATTATTTTTTAATATACCAGTTTTTTCCATGAGGGATTTGAGATGGCTGACAACACAATGTATTGGAGTTAATAAAAAGTATGAACGCATGTGTAGTTAAGGCAATAGTATGAGAAAAGGAGGGAGTTTAGAAGTATACAAGGAGCTCATATACTAGCATGTCTGCAAAAATGATCCTCATTAAATAATAGACAGTAAGGTTGGTGTGCTAATTTTCATTTCCACTCTGCCTGGGAGGCTGACTTCTGTGGAGTCAGCAGCTCCATTGTCCTCTGGCTTCTGGCTGAATTGGGGCAATGGGGTGCCCTGGCAGATGATCCAATGGAGGAAAAAGAGTGAGATCAGGACATTTATATTCTTGTGTTGCCTAGAACTGTCTGTGCCTGTGTGTAAATTGTCCCTTTATTAAAATCTCCTTAAATTGTTTTAATTTGCGTGTGCCCCCTGCTCTCTGTAGAGACTCTGATAAAACCACAGAGTTGTTTAAAGCTAAATTGAATGCTGGGCTTAATAACATTTATGATAACCATTAATGCTATAAAAATATTTCAGGTACTTGCTACATATCAGGCATGATTCTGTGAAGGGGTGTTTCAACAGAAGAATTCAGAAAACCAACCAACAAACCTAAAATCTTGTGCTCATATTATTTATATTTTAGTGTGGTAAAGAGGGTATAAATCATATTGGAAGCAAGGAAAAATTGATATGTTTCAAACCCCACAGTTCTGCAATATTTATTTACATCAGCCTCTAGTTTACTGCTTTATTGTAAAGTGATAATATCCCAGAGATGTAGTTTTGGGGTTGTTTCCTTTTTACTGGGGCTAGATTACCCAGAACTTTTGCTTCTCCTCTTTCCTGTTGCTAATCTTTCGGTTATTTCACTGCTCAGTGTTCCTCCATCAGGAGATATAAAAGGGAAATAAATGGATGAAAAATTTAGCTTTGACATCTATGATAAAAGGTTTTTTAGGAAGGAGACTGAAATCCTGAACTAAAATGAAGCTTTTCAGTTTATCTGGGTTTGTCTGCCTCCTATTGCCATAAAGATGTTGAGAGTTGTTTCCAGCTTGTCAAAAACAAGAGATAAAATGGACAAAATGTTATATTCATGCAGATGAAGAGAACTAGGTCTTATAAATAGATATGGTGCTCTTAATATGAAGCCTGGTGTACAAATGCTCTGTCTTTGGATGTTAGATTGTATTACAACCTTGTTTGCAGTACTTACTCAGATCATTGTTGACTCATGTGAGTTTAATTCTATGACCTAGCCAAAAAAAGATCGTAAATCCCAGCAGGGGAAGACATGGTTGTAGCTTGACCTTGGAAATATGAGCTAAAGGTGCTGAGGACCATAAATTCAATTTACAATAATAACAAAAATAAGATTGTTTACACTTTGCCCAGTGGATGAAGTGAAAATCTAATATTTTTCCTGGTACACGCTGTATATTTTGCCAAGCTTGATTAAATTCCTGTTTAGCAGGTATCTGAGAGGAACTGAATAAAAACGCTTCGTATGAGACTTTTGACTCCTAATTTGTTCTTCATTATTGAATTCTTTTTTTAAAAGCTGTTTTTCTTTTCTTTTTTCAGGTTCTATTTATGAAATGTTTGGAAATGAATGCTGTTTGTCAACAGGAGAAGTGATTAAAATTACTGGCCTCAAAATTAAGAAGATCATAGCTGAAATTTGTGAGCACATTGAAGGTTGTGAGGCTCCACAACCATTTGAACTGCCTATGAATTTTCCAGGTACAGTATTTTGCAACCATTTCTCATTTGTAAAACTGTATTCTTAAATGTTATATACGTCTCTACAACTGAAAACAATGAAAAAGTGGTAGTTTTTGTTTTTTTTTTACTCTAAGGCAGTGGGTGAAAAAATCGGGATTCTTATAGTTTAGTGATTTTAGGGACTAATAGAAGGCAAATATTTTCTCCCCTTTTCAGTAAACATTGTTTACTTAGGACTTAATATTTTCTGATAACAAATATTTAGTGAGTTTAACTATATGCACCATTAGTTGTGCCAGATAGTGGGAATGAAGAAATTAAAGATATATTTTCATAAGTTATGTAAAAATAATTAATATTTCCTAAACATATTTACCCTCTTTATTCCTAGCTCCCTGGATCACTGCTAAACTTCACTGTCTGGCCTTACTGACAAGTTTGGCTGCTCTTCTTTAACTAGTTAACCTTCAAAAATTAGGTCAGATATCAGGTCTCCTAGAAAACTTTTGCTGACTCTATAATCTAATCTAGATATCTCTATGTTCCCGTAGTATCTTGGGCACCATAGCATGTACCTTATTGGGTAGTAATTAATGATTTTCTTATTTGTCTTATTCTTTAGACCAGGGTTGGCAGACTTTTTCTGTAAAGTACCAGATAGTAAATATTTTAGACTTTGCCTGCCAAATGGTCTCCATAACAACTACTCCACTCTGATGTTGTAACATGAAAGAAGCTACAGATAAACCAATATAAACCAACTGGTATAAACCAGTGAGCACTACATAAATCAATGAGCACAGTTGTGGTTCAATAAAAATTTATTTACAAAAACAGGTGGCCAACAGAATTTGGCCTGTGAACTATAGTTTGCTGAACTCTGCTTGAGACTAAAACTCTTTGACAGATGAAATATGACATATGTGGCTTTATTTCTATGAACAAGCACATTTTCTGGCACAGGGAACATGCTCAATAATTTCCTGTTGGTTGAATAATTGTTTATCAGTGAATGATTAGTGAAAGAGGACAATCTAGTAAGCTGTTACAACGTAATGTAGTTTATGGTATAACTGAAGTATGTATGGGTTCTGTGAGAGTCTTGATAAGATGGATCTAACTCCAGTTGGTTATGCTTCAGAACATGGATTTTGGAATCATTATATTTGAATCCCAACTCTGCCACTTCTTAGTTAGGTAACCTTGCCAAATTATTTACCCTCTTCTCATGTAAAATGGGAATAATAATACTATCTCTTAGTGTTGTTGGGAGGATTGAATATTGAAATATATTTATATTGGTTAGAGTGATACTTGTCATATAACAAGGGCTATAAAAAAGTGTCAGCTTATATTACCATTATTAACCTTGTTATCATCATTGGTGGAGTCAGGGAAAGCTTTTCAGAGAATGTTATTCTTGAACTGAGGTTTGGAAAATTAAAATAATTTAACTGTATGAGGAGAGGATTATTCCAAGTGCTCCAATATTTTTTCCCTTTCAACTGAAATCTTATTCCTTGTTTAATTCTAATTACTCCTCATTACCCCATCCTATATAGCAATAGACTCCCAGTTAGATTTTAAACTCAAAGAATCCAATATGTTTTTAAACCATCCTTCCTTATTTGTGAATTTTCCATTTCTTGGGGGGTAATGGTTTCTAATTTTATTTTATTGTGGTCAGAAGACATACTTTGTCTTTAGAGACTAGTTTTACGGCTTAACATATGGCCTATCCTGGAGAATGCTCTGTGTTCACTTAATAAGAATATATATTCTGCTGTTGTAGTATAGAGTGTTCTACAGATGTCTGTTGGTTTATAGGATTGTTCAAGTATTCTATGTCCTTGTGGATCTTTTGTCTAGTTCTATCCCTTTTAGAAAGTGGAGTATTGAGGTTTCCAACTGTTATTGTTGAATTGTCTGTTTTTCTTTTCAATTCTGTCAGCTCTAGCTTCATGTATTTGGGGACTCTGATGTAAGGTTTACATGTGTTTATAATTGTTACCTTTTT
Organism: Tursiops truncatus; assembly: GCF_011762595.2. Lineage (NCBI taxonomy): Eukaryota > Metazoa > Chordata > Mammalia > Artiodactyla > Delphinidae > Tursiops > Tursiops truncatus. Next base: position 55,316,752 of record NC_047045.1, on the reverse strand, counting down.
TTGGTGGAGTTTCCCTTTTATCATTATATAATATTCTAAACAATTTTTGTTTTAAAATCTATTTTTTTTCTAATATTACTGTAGTCACTCCAGTTCTATTTGGTTACTATGTTCATGGTCCACCTTCTATTTTTTGCTTTCAAATAACTTGTGTCTTTGAATCTGAAGTATGAATCTACAAGTAAGTCTCTTGTAGACAGTATATAGTTGGATGGGCTTTTTTTTTAATCCATTCTGCCAACCTCTGCCTTTTAATTATTTAATCCATTTATATTTAGTGTAATTATTGATAGTGTAAGATTTACATCTTCCATTTTGCTATTTGTTTTCCATATGTCTTAGGTCTTTTGTGTTTCTCTATTTGTCCATTTTTGCCTTCTTTTGTGTTAAATAGATATTTTCTAGTGTACAATTTTATTTCCCTTTTTTTAAAAAAAAATCTTTATTTTTTAGAGCTATTTTAGGTTCATTAGCAAATTTGAGCAGAAGGTACAGAGACTTCCCATATACTATATTACCTGTCTCAAATTTGCACAGCTTCCTCAATATCAAAATACCACTGTCTTTTCATGGTGCGTAACATATCTTTTTAGCACTGAATAATAGTTCATTGTCTGTATATACCACCGTTCATTTTGCTATTCACTTATTGAAGAACAACTTGGTTGCTTTCAAGTTTTGGCAATTATGAATAAAACTATGCAACTATGAATAAAATTATGCAGGTTTTTGTGTGAATATTAATTTTCAACTGATTTGGGTAAATACCAAGGAACATGATTTCTGGACCATATGGTAAGGATATGTTTAGTATAAAGAAACTGCCAAACTGTCTTCCAAAATGGCTGCATCATTTTGCATTCCTACTAGGAATGAATGAGAATTCCTGGTGCTTTGCATCTTCATCAGCATTTTATGCTGTCAGTGTTTTGGATTTTGCCTCTTCTAATATGCATACAATTGTGGTATCTTATTGTTTTAATTTTCAATTCCTTAATGACGTATAATGTTGAATATATTTTCATATGCTTATTTGCCATGCCACGTTCTTTGGTGAGGCATCTGTTCATGTCTTTTGCCCACTTTCTAATCAGGTTATTTGTTTTATTATTGTTGGCTTTTAAGAGATCTTTGTGTATTCTGGATACAAGTCCTTTATCAGGTATGTCCTTTGCAAATATTTTGCAAATATTTTCTCTCAGTCTGTGGCTTGTCTTCTCATTCTCTTGACAATATTATTCACTGAGCAATTTTTTAAAAATGAAATCCAGCTTATCAATTATTTCTCTTTTTTTTTTTTTTTTTTTTGCGGTATGTGGGCCTCTCACTGTTGCAGCCTCTCCCGTTGCGGAGCACAGGCTCTGGACGCGCAGGTTCAGTGGCCATGGCTCATGGGCCCAGCTGCTCCGTGATGTGTGGGATCTTCCCAGACTGGGGCACGAACCCATGTCCCCTGCATTGGCAGGCGGACTCTCAACCACTGCACCACCAGGTATTTTTCTCATAGATTTTGCCTGTGGTGTCATGTCTAAAAATTCATCATCAAACCTAAGGTCATCTAGATTTTCTGCTACATTATCTTTTAAGAGTTTTATAGTTTTGCATTTTACACTTAACTCTGTGATCTATTCTGAGTTGATTTGTGTGAAGGGTGTTAAGACCTGGGTCTAGATTCTTTTTTTTTTTTTTTTAACATGTGAATGTCCAATTGTTCTAGCACCATTTGTTGAAAATACAATTTTTGCTCCATTGTATTGCCTTTGCTCCTTTGTCAAAGATCAGTTGACCATATTTAGATGGGTTTATTTCTGGGCTATCCATTCTGTTTCACTGATTTGTTTATTCTTTCACCAGTACCACACTGTGTTGATTACTGCAGCTTTATAGTAAGTCTTGTCAGTTGTCTGGCTTTGTTCTCCTTTAATGTTGCTATCCTAGGTTTCTTGCCACTCCATATAAACCACAGAATCAGTTTGTCAGTATCCATGGAATAACTTACTGGGATTTTGACTGGCATTGCATTAAAGCCTATAGATGCAGCTGCGAAGAACTGACATCTAAACAATATTATATATTCCTATTCATGAAGATAGAATATATCTCCATTTGTTTAGTTCTTTTATTTCTTTCATCAGAGTTTTGTAGTCTTCTTCATATAGATCTTGTACATATTTTGTCAGATTTATACCTATTTCATTGTTTTGGTGCTAATGTAAATGGTTTTGTGCCTTTAATTTCAAATTCCACTTGTTCATTGCTAGTATAAATAAAAGTGATTGACTTTTGTATATTAACGTTGTATCTTGAAACCTTGCTATACTTATTAGTTCTAGGAGATTTTATTGATCCTTTCAGATTATAATTGAATACATTGTTGATATTATTATTATGAGCAAACAAAATTTGTAAGATTAACTAAGAATAAGAAAATAAAAGTTTTTACTTTATCCTCACTCATTTCTTTTCTGCTGCGTTCCCTTTATGTAATTCCAAGTTTCTGACATATAATTTTTCTTCTCTCTGAAGAACTTTTTTTAACGTTTCTTGCAAAGCAGGTCTATTGGAACAAATTCCCTCAGTCGTTGTTTGTCTGAGAAAGTCTATAATTCTCCTTCACTTTTAAAGGATATTAGGATTCAGATTTCTTGGTTGGTGGGGTTTTTTTTCCTCAATGCTTTAAATATTTCACCCTCCTCTCTTCTTGCTTGCATGGTTTCTGAGGAGTAGTTAAATGCAATTCTTACCTCTGTTCTTCTACAAGTATGATAGGTAAGATTTTTTTCCTCTGACCTTTTTCAAGATTTTTTCATTACTTTTGATTTTCTGAGTTTGAATATGATGTTCTTATGAAGTTTCTTTTAGAATCCTGTTTAGTGTTCTCTGAGCTTCCTGGATCTGTGGTTTGGTGTCTGACATTAATTTGGGGGAAATTATCAATCATTATTTCTTCAATTATTTCTTTTGTTTTTTTAAAAATAAATTTATGTATTTATTTATGTAATTATTTATTGATTTATGGCTGTGTTGGGTCTTCGTTGCTGCGTGCAGGCTTTCTCTAGTTGTGGAGAGCAGGGGCTACTCTTTGTTGTGGTGCCGGCTTCTCATTGCGGTGGCTTCTCTTGTTGTGGAGCATGGACTCTAGGCACGTGGGCTTCAGTAGTTGTGGCATGTGGGCTTCAGTAGTTGTGGCACGTGGGCTCGGTAGTTGTGGCTTTTGGGCTCTAGAGCACAGGCTCAGTAGTTGTGGCGCACGGGCTTAGTTGCTTTGCGGCATGGGGAATCTTCCTGGACCAGAGCTCAAACCCATATCCCCTGCATTGGCAGGCGGATTATTAGTGCCACCAGGGAAGCCCATTGCTTCTGTTCTTGCTTCTCTTTCTTTTCTTTCTGATATTTCCATTATGCATATGTTACACCTTTTGTTGTTGTCATACAGTACTTGGATATTCTGTTCTGTGATTTTGTTTTATATTTTTTTCCTCACTGCTTTTCTGTTGTAGAAAGTTCTATTGATATATCCTCAGGCTCAGAGATTCTTTCCTCAGCTATGTCCAGTCTACTAATGAGCCCATCAAAGGCATTCTTCATTTCCATTACAGTGTTTTTGATCTCTAGCACTTCATTTTGATTTTCTCTTATGCTTCTGTCTCTCTGCTTACGTTGCCCACCAGTTGTACTTTATCCACTAGAAACCTTAGCATATTAATCATAATTGTTTTAAATTCCTGGTCTGATTGTTCCAACATTGCTGCCATATCTGTGTCTGATTCTATGCTTGATTTGTCTCTTCAGTTGTCTTTTTTTGCTTTTTTTATTATGCCTTATACTTTTTTTCATGATGGTTAGGCATCATGTACTGGTTAAAAGGAGCTGTAGTGAATAGGCCTTTAGTAATGTGGCAGTAAGCTGTGGCAGGAGCGGAAACATTCTCTAGTCCTATGATTGTTATAGTATTTTTGTGAGCTTGTGCCTCTGAATTGTGAACTTCACAAATGCTTCTCAGTCCCATTCTCTGCATCTTTAGGTGGCATGGGATGGCTGGAGTGGGTTGGAGTTGGGTATTTCCCTTCTCCCCTGTGGAAGACCAGAGCAGGCTAAAGCTGGGTATTTCCCTTTCCCCAAGTGGAAAGGTGAGAGTGGGCTTTTGTTGCATATTTTCCCTAAGTGGAAGGCTAGGGTGGGTGTTAGTTGTGTATTTTCATCCCTCTGGGTCAATGAGTCCTGATAAAACACCAATAGTTTCTCTCGAGGGCAGGTCTTATTAAGAACAGAATGCTCTGGCCTATTTCAAAATGGTTTCTTTTGCCTTCCCCCGACCAGAAGCATGAGGGGATTTTTCTCTGATATTCACTGTGAGAGCCTGGTTAAGTTTTTGGTGGTAAAACTTACAAAATTGTGGGCCCCCCTATGACTAAGTTCCCCTGGAATTTTTTACTCTCAGACTTGTCCACTCTGAGCCTCTAGCAATTCATCAATTACAGGTCGGATTTGTCTACCCTGCTATTGGTTTTTGTAGCAGTTTCTTTTGTGGTAAATTGAGATTCTCTGTACTTGCCTGTCTGTCTCTCCAGTTTTGGAGGCAGTAGTTTGTCCTGTGATCTCACTTCTCTGATATATCTAAGAATAGTTGTTGATTTTTCAGTTTGTTCAGCTTTTCACTTTTTTTTTAGGACAGAGTGACAACTTCCAAACTCCTTATATGCCATGCCAGAAACCAGAAATCTGGTGGTTTTTAAAAAATACCCATATATATATTTAGTTATTTTATCAGTGGTAGCCTGGGGATTACAATTAATGTCTTAATTTATAACAATCTAGTTTGGATTAATGAATTTAATTCCAACAGCATATAAAATTTGGCTCCCATATAGCTCTGTTTCTTACCCCTTGGTTCAAATTTTTATTATTATAAAAATTACATCTTTATACATTGTGTGCCTATCAGCACAGATTTATAACTATTTTTTATGCAATTGTTTTTAAAATAAGATATGAGAAAAAAATTGAAAGCAAAACATACATTTAAATTTTCTTTTAATTTACTTTCAGAGTTATTTTTATTGATACTCTGTTTCTTCACATGGAATAGAGTTACTGACTTGTGTCCTTTCATTTCAGCCTAAAGGACCCCCTTTAGTGTTTCTTGTATGGCAGGTTTGGTAGTGATAAATTCTCTCAGTTTTTGTTTATCTGGAAATGTCTTAATTTCTCCTTTAGTTTTAAAGGATTTTTTTTTCTGGATAGAGAATTTTTGGTTAATAGTCCTTTTCTTTCAGCACTTTTAAGTATGTCATCCCAGTGATTTCTGTCCTCTGTGATTTCTAAGTAGAAATTAGCTTTTAATCTTATGAGAAACCCTTGTATATGATGAATCTTTTCTTCTCTTCTTTTTTCAAAATTCTCTAACTGTTGGTTTTCAACAGTTTAATCAAGATGTGTCTAGCCATGGATCTCTGAGTTTATTCCACCTGGAGTATGTTGAGATTCTTAAATGTTTAGATTAATGTTTTCAATCAAATTTTGGAAGTTTTTACTATTATTTCCTGAAATATTTTTTCTACACTTTTTCCTCTCTCCTCTCCTTCTGAGGTATTCATTATTCACATATTGATATGCTTAATGGTGGACTTCCCTGGTGGTGCAGTGTTTAAGACTCCACACTCCCAATGCAGGGGCCGTGGGTTCGATCCCTGGTCAGGGAATTAAGATCCCACAAGCGGTGGGGCGCGACCAATAAAAAGAAAAAAAAAGAGGGTGTATTATATGCTTGATGGTGTCTCATAGGTCTTTGAGGCTTTGTTTATTTCTCTTCATACTTTTTATTTCTTAGAATGGATAGTCTCAATTGACCTGTTTTCAAATTTGACTTATATTCTCTATTTGCTAAGACTTAACAAAATACTTTATTAAGTATTTCCATACTTCCTTTTCATTTGTAAACATAGTTTCTTTTAGTTCTTAAAACGTATTTAATATAGCTGTTTAAATTCTTTCTCCAGGAATTCTAGTGTCTGGGCTTCCTCAGAAACAGTTTCTATTGATTGATTTTCTTTCCCCTTGTTTATGGGCCAGACAATTCTTGTTCCTTTGCCTGTCTCACAGTTTGTTGTTGAAAACTGGATATTTTCAACAATATAATGTATCAGCTCTAGAAGTTGCTTTCTCCTCCCTCCTTAGGGCTTGTTTTTGCTGGTTGTTTAGTGACTTTTCTGAACTAAATCTGTAAAGTCTACGTTCTTAGTCATGTGTGGTCATTGAAGTCTCTGCTCAATTAGCTTGGTGGGCAATAAATGTCTGGACAGATATTTCCTTGAACAGCTGGAACCAAGAAGTCTCCAGTCTTTGTTAAGGGGTTCTGTGTTCATTTGGAGGCATGCTTTCAACACTCAACCAGGCAATTGAAAACTCTTGCTTAGCTTTTACTTCCTGTTCATGTAGCGCTTCAAAGTCAACCAGATTTGAGAGCTTACAGACTTCTCAGGTCTTTCTTGAGCATGCACACAGTTCTGGGCATGTGCACAGTAATATACATGTATGTGGTCTTCTAGATTTCCAGGAATATGTTGGAACTTCTCAATGTCGTTATGGACATCTCACTCCTCAGCTTTTCCTTTTAGGCTTTTTGGTTAGCCCATTTTTTTCCCCCAACTCTTAAACACCACTGCAGGCAGCCACAAAAATTAAATAATTGCCTCTCATTGTTTTTGACAAATGCTCTGAGGCAAAGTATTTTCCACTCACTGAGCTCAAAATAGATCAAATAGAGACAGCATTACAAATAGAATCTTCCAGGAAGTCATCAGACATATCAAATAATGACAATTTTCTGAGAATGATCTTGGCAGGAACTCCAACTTCTTTCTCCTCCATCTTGTGACTGCTAGGCTGCTGGCTTTGCCATGATTGCGGGCTGTTGGTTTTCAAGGCTACTGTGGAGTTGAAGGGGTTTGGAAGAATGGGAATACAAACAAGTTAAGATGCCACAAAGTTTGCTGTTCTTACCAAGATTCAGCTACTTTTTCATTAAGAAATGTTCTCCAGATTGCTGCAATTCTTTGGTTAATTTCCAGAATTCTGAAAATATTAATCCTGACTTTTTTTTTTTTAACCAGTTCTCTACTGCTTTTTGGAGGAGACAATTTTCAAAGGTCCTTATTCCACTATTACACTGACATCATCCACTGTTCTGTATTGAAGTAAAGTATATGAACACAGATCCTTAATTTCTCATTGGTAGTTCAAAAGTTTTGATGAAGATGACCATAACCTTGTCAAGGGTACCTAGGGTACCCTTTCTTTGCAAATAAAGATGCTCTACTGAAGAAAGATATCCAGCCTTCAACCAGTAAATATAGCTTTATAGATGCAGCTCCAGCAAATGAAAACTCAAGCAACAATTAAGAAAGAAAAGCTTTGTTAATTTGGCAAGGACTCTTTAAGGGAACAAACTGGAAGGTGATTTTTCACTAAAATGTGAGTGGGAAACTAAACTTGCAATATACATAACTGGTTGCGTATCCTATATTAATGTTATGTTTCCATATATCTTTATTATGTCATCTCGAAAATGTTCAATATATTAAAAGAAATAAAAAGCAATCATTTCAGTTCTTTATGGAAATAAACATACTGCTTTAGAAGCATAATTTGTTATTTTAGAAGAAAGCCCTCATAGCTAAGTCCTTTTATGAGCTAGGAGACATGTCATTCTTGCCAAACACAACAAAAATATATTCTGATATTTGGTAGTTGATTGCGTTGTCTACATAGATCAGTAAATCATGTAATGTTTGGGTTATAATGAAGTTCCAAATTTCTGGATTACTTCTTGGAAATATTTGTTCCTCCTATATAGTGTTATTAAGCATGAATAGTAAATGCTTTCTCTTTAGACATAAGAAATATCCTGAAAGAGTTTCAATACACTTTTTTCTGATGGACAGAGTTTATTTCTAAACAGCAAGTTTACATAATATCTCTAAACCATATGTTCAAGGAAGGTTGTGGTTGCATCTATAAAACCACCATTAAAATTACAAGGCTAGATTGAAGATATTTTTCTGTTTGAAATTTTAGATCATATTTTATGAATTTTATTATTGTGGAGGAATTTTGTTGCTGGAGGCAACAAAATGTGTAAGAAATGTGATAGTAGAGCTTAGACATGGAACATTCTGTACTACTCTACAGTCTATCCTGACCACATCACACTCTCAAATGAGAATCCTAATGATGTGCCAGACACCGTTCTAAATACTTTTGCATATAAAACTGTTCTAAACACTTTTATGTATACATAGGTTACTAATTGAATTCACATTTTACATATGAAAAAACAGAGTTACAGAAAGGTCAAGTAACTTGCCCAAGATCACATAGTTAAGTAAGTGGTTATGTTAAATCTACACTAGCACTGTTGAATAGAAATATAATGTGTATTCATCCAACATTATTTATGTGGCTATCCCAGGAAACTTCACTTCTTCGACACATGGTCCACTCCGTAGGGTTTCCCCCGAGTGAGTGATCAGAGCAAGCCCAAGATGGAAACCATAGTCTTCTGTAACCTAATCTCAGAAGTGAAATACCATCACTTCTGCTATATTCTTTTGATCAGACAGACACGTGCTGGTGCAATCTGGAAGGGGATTGCACAAAGGTGTGACAACCAGGTGGCAGGGACAGGAATCATTAGAGCCATCTTAGAGGCTACCTAGCACAGATATTTTTAAAAGTAAAAAAAAAAAAAAAAGTGAATTAATTTTAATAATGTATTTTAGGTAAAAATATGTATCTAAAATATTATCCTTTTAATATCTAATCAATAGAAAAATTATTGAGATATTTTACATTCTTTTCATGTTAAGTCTAAAACCCAGCATGTATTTTCCACTTACAGCACATATCAAGTCTGGCCATGCAAATTTCAAGTGGCCAAATTTCAAATGCTCAATACAGTGCTCCAACTGTGGTACTGTATTGGAGAGCACCAATACAGATCTAAACTGTTCCAGAGTCTGTGCTCTGAAGCACTTCTTGCTTAATCATAGAAAAGAGTGAGATGGTCTTTTTGTCAACCAACATCAGTGTTATAATGGGGATCCACAAATCCCCTGGATATGTGACATCCTTTCTAACTTTCCTGTTATATACAGTAAGCATTGTAATGTTAAAAAATCTAAATTAATGCTACTTCTAAATAACATGACATAGGAATTTTTAAATGAATGTTAGAAAATTTATTAACTATAAAACTGCCTTCATATGTTTAATGGATTTGAGTCATGCTTTAAAGACAAACTTTAGGCATTGCTTCCTACATAAATTAATTTCTACCAGATAAATGGAAAAATGGACTTCATCTGTCAAGAGGTCAAGCCATCTTTAAGTAGCCTTGCAGCTGCCAGGCCGACTTGCCACACTTCATAAATTAGATTAGTAATGAAACAATAAGCCCATATGAATGTAGTAGTTGATTCCTCATGGTACGGCAGACAGCATGAGCATCGTGCTTTAATGGTTCCCCTTGAGCCCCATCTCCCACGGGTGAGATAGAACAGGCCAGGTGGATGCCCAACGCACAGTGGAGGAACACTGAGTTTAGGAAATCCCCAAAGTATAAGAGGCTGATGGCCAATCTGCCATTCTTTGCCCTTGAAGAAAACATGTCTTTATTACCTTGGGATGTAAGAAAATCTCCTTGGAGGAGAGGAGGGAGACTTTAGTATCCTAAAATGCCTCTCAGGAAGGAGATACTCCCTATCATTGCCATACTGGTCAGGAAACAAATATTTTACCTCCAGTTTCTGAGGCATGTAGAAATGCTGTGGAGGATTATCTCCCAACGTATCTATATCCCTTAGCAGTAAGACTGTTTCCAAAATCATTTTAATTATAAATGTGAAAAATATAGGAAAGTAGTAAGAATAACCAATGACAAAATTGGATTAATAATATAATTATTTCTTCAAGAAATTGATTAAGTTTAAATGATTAAAATTTATAAAACTTGCTCCTTTATGCATGGATACCAAAACACCTAATACATACATAATGTATGTACATTCATACATTAAATATATTTAATAATAATTCACTTAAAATTCAGAACGAATTTTCTCATTGTTTCATTTGGGAAACTATGTACTTAATCAATCGAAAACATGTAATATTATATTCAGTGGTGATTTATTATATTTCATGTACCGTTGAAATGACTAAATCTTTCACATTTAGCCATTTTGTGATTGTAGCTATTTTTTGACTATAATATCAGTTTATAAAGGGACCTGATAGGAAAATTATGTAAAAATACTTAAAATATATTTGATAGCTTTATAGTAAATAACTTTTTGTCTTCTGTTTTTTAAATGACTTATGTTAAAAGAAGTAAGCTACAGGGCAGAATTTGTTCTTATTTTTCCATCTGGTTGTTATGATGACACATGATTCAGAAAAGCCCTAAATAGGGCTCCCTGCTTTTTGGACAATTTTCTATTCAAGGAATCATGGACCATTCTTCCAAGTTTTCTCGGTCAACCTCTCTTAAGGCATCTCTTCCCCACTGTGCTCACTTAAGCAAAATAGATTCATCTATGCTTATTATACAAAATATTTTCCTAGACAAAAAGGGGTATTCTGCATATACGATGAAAGAAAATGTGGAGTAATCTAAATGCACAAAAAATTCAGACTTTTACACTAATTTTTAGTTCCATTTTTTATTGGCCTATGTTTTCTTCTCTTCAGTACATGATCAGATTTTTTTTCTAAGTCTTTGGTCTTTTGATAACTAAAATATATATTATCTGGAACACAAATGGACTGCAGTTATAGGTCAAAATGTTCTTTTCACCCACCCATGTACATTTGAGAATCAGAACAGAATTCTGTCAGAAATATCATTTTAAAATAGGCTTTTCTACAACTGGCACTGTTCTATAAGTTCTCATCCTATTAATATTTTGTGCACATCTTCTAAAAATCTATCTCATCACTTTTTGCTCTTACCATCTCCTTATCTTTCATGCACAATTCCTTCAAAGCTCTTTATGATGTTGCCTCAACAGTATCACCATGGAGGAACTCTCATGAGAGGAACCAGACTGTCCAAACAAATTGTCTACTCGGTCTTCATTTCCTGAAGTGGACATTGGCAAAACACATTACTGTATTTATACATAATTACGTATCAGAGATTTAGAAGTTCTGTCATTGGAACAAAAGATTTTTTTCAGTAGACTTTATTTTTTAGAGCAATTTTAGGTTTTCACAACAAAATTGGCATAAAGTACAGAGATTTCCCATACCTCTACATATGCACAGTCTCCTCCATTGTTAACATCCCCTACCAGAGTGGTACTCTTGTTACAACTGACAAATTTACCTTGACACCTCATAATCATTCAAGTTCTTGGTTTACATTGTAGTTTACTCTTGTTGTTGTATGTTCTATGGGTTTAGACAAATGACATGTATCCACCATTATGGCATCATACAGAGTATTTTCACTGCCCTAACAATCCTATGTGTTCGGTCTGTTCATCCTCTCTCCCTCACAACCCCTGGCAACCACTGATCTTTTTACTGTTTCTGTAGTTTTGCCTTTTGCAAAATGTCATACAGTTGGAATCATAGACTATGTAGTCTTTTCAGATTGGCTTCTTTCGCTTAGTAATATGCATTTACAGTTCCCCTATGTCTTTTCATGGCTTTCTAGCTCATTTCTCTTTAGCGCTGAATAATATTCCATTGTCTGGATGTACCACAGTTTATTTATCCATTCACCTACTGAACGACGTCTTAGTTGCTTCTAAGTTTTGGCAACTATAAAGCTGCTATAAACGTCCATGTGTAGATTTTTGCATGGACATAAGGAACACAACTTTTTGAAGTTATAAAATGTATTGATTTTTCCCAAATTTACCAATGCCACATCTATCTTGTAGAAAATTAGAAAAGGGAAGAAAATGCAGGGGTGAGAGCATAGCTCCCTATAATCTCATCACCAGAGCTATTTAGCATTAATATTTAGTTTCCTTCTATTGTTTTCCAGTAGTACACCTACACACATACAGACATGTTTTAATGTAATGAGAAGTAAGCCTATTTCTGAGGACTTGCCTATGTCATTAAATATTCTTCAAAACATAATTTTTATTTTCTGTATAATAGTCCATCATATGCTTATACCATAATTAATAAATCCATTCCAAACATGGTCATTTGTGCAATTTATGCTATAATGAACAGCCTTTTAACTGAAGTTTTGCCTGCATTTCTGATTATTATGATAATTTCATATACATAAAATTATGACTTCAAAAGTAAAAATGTTTTTAAAGCTTTTGATGCATATTACCAAATCACATTCAATAAAGATTTTGCCAATTTACATCCCACCAGGAACTAATGACAGGGCCCATCTACCTGCTTTTTTCAAGCTATTACTTAACTGTCCATCCTTCCTCACTCCCACTTTTTAAATTAACAGCTTTATTGAGCTATAATTTACATAACATAACATTCAGCTGTTTTAAGTATACAGTTTAAGGGTTTTTAGTGTCTCTGTCTCAGGTTTTTTTTTTTTTTTAGCGACATGAATTTAAATAAATGAAAAGAGGTAATTGTTAAGTGCTTACTACAAACTTTGGGCTGTAGAGGGTACTCAGTGATTGTTAAATATCTTTAAAAAACTTTAGAGAGGTTTCTTTGTTTCATGAGACCCAGCATGGTTAGGCCTCTAATGTTCTCATTTCAGCTCTATCTTCCTTATTATGAAAATAAGTTCTTCTGGCCTTTGGGGACAGCTGATCTGTTATGCTTAGTTTTTGATGATGGGGTAAATTTTCGTCTTTTTCTAACATATTCTGTGTCTTTTTGTGGTACTTTATTGGGAAGTTAGAGACTGTCACGTCTAGGCTGCTAGACAGTTGACATTTAAATCCCTCTTGATCAGATATTAATCATATGAAGCTCCAATTTGTTTATCTGTAGTGTCTAAAGTGATCAACAACAGCAAGTCCAGTCTCTCTGATCTTTCCTGCAAGCTATAGTCGGGGCATATTTCTGAATAGTCTGAACTAGTTCCAAAGGCGTTACCTGCGCCAGATCTCCCAATGCTCTAACAAGACATCTCAAAAACTGCTCTTGAGCTCTTGCTGACTAAATACCCAGTCAGATCTTCTGTATGAGGTCCAGCAAACTGTTTTCCAGACCCAATCCAGTGGAAATGATAGTGGGCTTGCCATTTGAAGAGTTATTGCCAGTTTCAGGTGGGATTTTCAAATTTATGTTACTCGAGTTAGTTTTTTGGTTGCCTAGTAATATGGGATCAAAAGGATGTGCTTAGGAAGAAAATGTTCCTTTATATATGCTGGCGAATTTAGGAAAAAAAAAGTTTGGTTTTCTTTATTGTGCAAATCAAAATCTATTTAAATCTTAAGCTCTGAAATCCATTTAAAACTTATGGTTACATTGGAAAATTACCTCTCTTCCTAATTTGAATTTAATGTAAACTGATTTTTAATTGTTTTGCATAACCATGGGTAACAGATTTTTTTGAACACTGCATGGTAAAAATCAGCAAATATGTCAGACAAAGCACAACATTAAAGGAAACACCACAGCATATGTTGACAGTTATAGAAGAATTGCTGCTGTTTTCACCCTTCACACCAGAATAATTTTTTCAATATTTACCTCCCATGTGTAGAGAGGGAAACATATGGGGTTTTATATAATCATAAGCATAAACAGGTGGCTACTTAGGTACATTTAATTTGCAAGCAACATCAATACTGAACAACGCAATCAGCACCACATGGCTCCCAAACTCTTTCCACTAACATTCCATTAGCAAAATTAAGATCATTAAAATAGAGGGAGGGTATACTCCTCCCTCAGTTGGCTTCAACTACCCTTCAGAGCCATGAATAAAACACATTTTCAAAAATGCCTTGGCATTTTGCTGCTTCTTTTGTCCAAGGGAACTTCAGCAACTGTGTATAATGTATACCTTGTGAATAACTACAACCAGCACAATATTTGCATTTAAAATGTGGTTACATCTCCCTATAATCTGCTTATTATGAGCATAAAATTTTGGTGGTTAAATTCTAAGCAATTTATCAAAGCCTGGAGTCAGACAAATTCCTCAAAGCCACCTGGAAATATTTCCCCAAAGGCAGTGCACCTAAAGAGGTCACCTGAGGCTCTTTTCCATAATCAAACACTCTGGCAAAATCTGTAATGGTAGCTGGGAACATTTTTTGCTCAGCCTGTGTCAGATACTGAACTGTGGATTCTACATATTTTGTCTCATCTAATTTGATCCAAACTGGATCCTCTTTGGCCCTGTAAGTATTCTTCTCTCTGATGTTATAACCATCCTACAATGGCTTAGAATTCCAGAGTGAAAGAAAATGGTATGAAAGAATAGCTATTATTTCTTGTATTTTGCTTTTTCAGTGCTTGCTCTGTGTCAAGTGCTATCTAAGCATGTTACATGTATTGACTCATTTAATCATCACAATGACTTTATGAGGTAGGTGAAACAATCTTCTCCATTTTATAGAAAAGGAAATTATAACCCTGAGAGTTTAAGTTCTCAAGTTTACACAGTGGGGAAAGGACTAAGGCCAAACTTAAACCCAGGTTGTTTGAATCAAAAATTCATACTTTTAACCACTTCACTTTCCTATTGGGATAGTAGTGTGTTGCTGGGCCTGAAAATTCTATTGCCTAAAGTCAGCACGAGCCAGGAGTAGTAAATGTGTGATATTTTGACGGTCTCCTAATAAAGCCTCGTGAGAGATTTGGGAGACCTAATGTCTGTGGGCGTTCTTTCCAGTCCTGAAACCTCTATGTGTCTTCTCCTAACAAAAGGGGCAGTGCTCTGGAGAACTGTAAGAGTCCAGAGAACTGTGCTCTTGCCAAGGTTTACGAGAAGAAGAATTTCTGACATCTTCTCGCCTCATCCTAGGTCTATTACTCATTCTCACTGCTTAGGAGAGAGAAAGGTTTAACATGAATAAGGATGTATGGCACTTTTAATAGTAAAGCCATGATTATAACAGAGATTTATGCATTGATATCAAATTATATCATTTGATTTCAAAGTCTAACATTATTAATGTAAATTATTTGTTAAATATCTCAAATGTATTAGATATTGCATATCACTCCTTTCAAGCCTTTACTGGGAAAATAAAGGTTTTTTTCATGCAGTGGTTGAACCATCGAGGTAAAAATGAATCAAAAGATTTTACGATTTATTCTTTTTATCGCCAGGTAAAAGAACTATTAAAAATTGTTAATAGCTATTATAGATCATTCTGATTTCATTATACATGTAAAGACATTCACACGTAGGAATTCTACAGCCACACTTAGCATCTAACACTTAACAAACTTGGTCACCGTCTTAGATATGTCTTCTCCCCCTGCTAAATACTCCATTAAATTACTACATAAAATTTTCTTATGAATTTGACTTTCCTCACATTCCTTGTTTCTGCTCTTGGAGACTTCTGTCAAGATTGTTTGAATCACTCATTAGTTGATGATTTTCAATAATCTCAGAAATCTGGAGAATTTTCTCACAGTTTGGACATTATTATTATTATATGTTTCATTACTTTGCCCAAGAATTTTGAGTTTTTTGCTTTGATAGGGTATTTCATGCATCTCGTTTTAATCTGAAGTTAAATAGAGATGCTTGAGCTAAGATTCTAGTCAAAATACCAGATTTGGGATAGTCTTGAAGAAGATAGTTTTTGTAGGATGTGCTGACCTAAGAATTGTCTTGGAAATGTAACAAAATAATAGGAAAATGTGGAATGAGAAACCTATATAGGCAAGTATAAAATAACAAGGATGCTTAGGAACTTGATTGCAGGACAAAGTGCCATTTTAAAGAGGCAGAAGCATACACTCACAAAAATAAGTGAAACACACTTTGCTTTATTGGCAGAGAGACAAGACATATGATCAAAAATATGTAGCAGTCTGATTTGTCTCTAAATCTTCTCCTTCACGTAGCTCAGTCCATTAGAAATTTTTGAGCAGTATCTCAAATATTTATGTATTTATTTAAAATTATGGCAGCTATGCATATATATGCATGTGTATTTGATGTGTTGTTCATCTATATCTCAAAGGCAAATTTCTTTATGATGATAGTGGATGTGAATCCACATGTTGATAACTTTAAAGTGTTAAAGAAGTTTCAGCCACTCTTCATATTTTATTAGACGAGAGTGTCATTGTTTTATTTCATAATATATCTAAAGAAGAGATTGAGTGAGAGTAGAAATGTCGACTTCATCCTTGTTTTTGTTCACTTGTGTTTATATTAGTTTTATTTTCAATACATGATTTCTTTGCAAGAAATGTGTGAAGCCATTTATCCATTTTGTGAGATTTACTTTATTTAAAAACTGTGATAATGTATTCTGGAAACCCACTTACATATGGCCAGGTGGTCTGGAACACACTCAAAGAACATGATCTTGTGGACAGCACTGTCAACTCCTTCAGCTTGTGCAGTTCCCAGGCCTCCCACATGCCTGTACCTCCAGGCACGTGGCCATCTGATGAGGAGATGAGGCTAGTGCCAATCAATGTCAAATATCAGTGAAGTTCACTTTCTTATGTTGCTCGTTTTAAAAAGTTCTAAGAATTTCTGCACCCAAAAGGAGGGTGAAAGGCTGGACAAACAATTTACGATTTACAATAATAATGAAAGGCTTAAATATGTAACCATGTGATTAAGCCCTTGAGCTTTAGAGACACAAAATCCTACTTGTATCTTATGAGCTGTGTGATGATAGAGAATTTATGGTATCTCTTCAAAGTTTCCTGTGGTTATTTGTGAAGTGTTTGTTTTTTATTTCTAGCTACCTCATATTGTAATTTGGAAGATTGAATTCTATCAGACATGTAAATTTCCAGCACATTCTAAGCTGCTAATATTTTAATAATCCTAATTTTGATAATATGAGAGGAAGATGAGAATTAGTACATAAAGTTCACTCTAAGATTCCTTATCTCAGAGATAGAGGGAATATATTTGGTTGGAACTGTGAAAGCAAGCTAGAGATTAGACAAAGAGAAAAGACTGTGAACTCTTTTCACACATAACATCATACACAATGATCTTATGTATATAAATAGTATTGTGATACACAGGGGGAAATTTTAATTTTTTAAATTACTCCCTATTTATGTTAGAATTGATGAGATAGATAAAAATGTAGAAAAAAATCTGATGAGTGTAAATTCTTCACTCTGAACCAGGAAGTTATTTTTGCTCTTCTCATACTGGAGGGTCTGGAAAGGCTGACCAATGCAAAGGGAGGGCCAACCTGTGAGACCCACATACATATCTTGTGAACTGGAATAAACATGTTCTCATAGGAAATGTCCTTGTAAGTCATTTGTGTGACAGGGAGGTGGCCTGATGTGGAGGTAAGATTATGAGACTTGGATTTAAAAGGTCTGGCTTGAGATTCCATAGCCACGACTATGAAAATCATGACCGTTTTTATATCCCCCAATAATAATATTTGTTTTACTGTTCTTGAAAGAATATAAATGATGCATATGAAGAAAATTATTCAAGCTTGTAACGTTTTAAGCAAATTTCAATTGTTACTCTTACTATTAATAATAATGATTGCAGATCATTAAGAATTGGATAAAAATATAAACTCCCCAAAAGCCTGAGATTCAGGGACAAGATCTTAAAGATTAAATTTACTTATTGACTATTTTTCAACAGATCAACTAATTGCATTTCCTTATAATTTTTGTTTCTCAAGTAACGTACTCCTTATGAACAATTTCTCCTAGGTAAAAATAACACTAATATCCATTTTAATAGGTGACAATAAATTTGGAAATAGAAATCTATTTTCTTTCTGCTTTTTAACTTACATTGTGAGGATTACATATTGGCTTATTTTATTATCTCTCTAATGATCACTCAGCTCCTGAAATATGTTTTGTTTTGTGTTTTGAAAAAATAAATTATATTTTCTCTTGTATAAAACTATTATAACACTCTGAGAAAAAGATGGAGAAAAAATTGGTTGAATTTAAAGCTGATCATATCTATGGTGCTATAGTTTATTCTGAAATTAAAGTTCCAATATGACATCATTCACATATATATGTATATATACATATATAGCTGTATATACTTGCCCTAGTTTATATGGTATCGAGTGGCTGTTTGTAAGAAGGGACTCTTTGGACTGGCTGCAATAACATATAAAGAAATGTTAATAAAATATTTTTCCTGTACTCTGCCACTTAGCATGCTAAACTGTGTCCTTAATCATCTCCTAAGGGAAAACACACAGATTTTTAGATAGATTTTTCTTGCAATAGAGACATCCAACAAGACAGCTCTGAAGTGTGTGATTAACTTGAAATAATAGTGGCCCTTAGGGTTTCAGGCTTTTTCTACTTCATAACATTTTGGGTCTGTTATTACCTTAGGTGAACCCAATTCCCCAGGAAAGAAGATGCTGACTTAATTCTTCTGTGACTTATGTCATCAATATAGCGAGGATAGAAATGAAACCATGTTTCTCTACGCTTATGAGATTCTAGGTAGCTATTATTTAAACTTATTTCACAAAAACTGCTGAATTTTTTATACCCTGATGATGACTGTGGACTCTTAGAAATAAATCTTCACATGGAAACAAATGAGATTAAACATGTGCATGCACTTGCACACGGGCACGAGCACACACACACACAAATTCAGTTACTGTGGAGAATTCGAAAGTACTATTTTATTGGATTTTCCCTGATACAAGACATAATAAAATAAGAAGTTCCTTCAAAGTAAATGTTTCTTTGCCTTACTGTCTTCAAGCACACTATGCAGGGAATGAACACTATTCGATTTATAAAGGTTTTCAGGACAGATTGCACATGCTACCTTCCTCAGCCTTTGCCAGGATTGTATCACCCACTTTTTCAGGACATTTATATTTAAAAGTAACCAAAATCCTGTATTTTTTTTCATTTGAGCAAAGATCGACTAAAAAATAACATCATAAATCTTTGTACTATAACCCAAAATACACATAAAAGACATTGTAACCTGGTTAATAATAATTTGATACATAGATAAATTTAATTGGACTGTATTTTTGACTAAATGAATAAATAACTTTTACAAGCTATATCATTCTAGTAGGATTCTTTATACAGTGCCTTCTTAGTGTATGCTATTATATAATAATTGTCTTAATTTACTTTGAGGTTAACAAAGCAATTACCTAATTTTTCCTTTGTTCTTATTTTCTCTGGAATTTATTAAAATGTATTCAATAAATAAATTTCTGAAAGTGCTACAAAACACATGTGCTTATAAAATAAAAGCAAAATAATTCAGAGGAGAATGAAACTTAAACATGCAAGCATAAAAAGCTGTGTCTTAAAGAACAAAAATTCATTGTGTCAGTGACTATCCCAATAGTATTAGAGGAAAAAACTTGAAATAGTGAAACCATGGCAAAATTAGAAAAGTAATGAGAAGAATGAAAGATATATAATCAAGAGTATTCAATCCAGAACAACTACCTAACCTGGCATTTCTCAAGGAGAGTTATGTGGATCACTAATATATCGTGACATACTATTTTGTAATTTATTTATGAATGTTTCCCCAAGAGTTTTAGAATGAAAGAAATTTGGGAAATTCTGCATGTTATATTCCCCTCTTGTGAGTCACAGTGCATCTAAAGTTTCTGAGAAATCTTAAATTACTTGGAAATATGTAGATATTTTTTTATTGTGGTAAAATGCATATAACATCAAATTTACCATTTTAAAGTGTACAATTTAGTGTCATTACGTACATTCACAATGCGTTACAACCATCACCATGGGCTAGTTCCAGGTAATATCTTTGTAATCGTTAATTTGACCATGAAACAGTTTCCTTCTGGAATATCTTTTAATTTTGGTGTTTCCAGAGAATATATATGTAAATATTGATCCAATCCTTTCATTTTAAAAGTTAAAAATGCGATCTTGAGAGATTAAATGCCCTGCTCAAGATCACACATGTGGTTGGGAGATAGCCAGTATCTCATGCAGATTGCATTTCCAAGAAGTGGGCCTTTTCTATCTCACGCTATTTCCCCCTTTCCATCTATGTGGCCTGTCTGGATCTGACAATCCAGTAACCTACAGAAAATACATTAAGATTTTACCTAGAAGAATTCAAGATTAAAACAAATATCTCTAATCTTGAAAAAGGTACATTACTTTTAAATGCTACGTTTTACTTGTTTTATAACTCTCTCGCTGTGATTTTCTTATGAGAACTTTCTAATTCACAGAATTCTGTTCTCAGGTCTTTTTAAGATTGTGGCTGATAAAACTCCATACCTCACTATGGAAGAAATTACAAGAGCCATCCGTATTGGACCAAGTAGACTGGGGCATCCTTGCTTCTATCATCAGAAGGATATAAAACTAGAGAATCTCATCATAAAGCAAGGTGAGCAAATCATGCTCAACTCAGTCGAAGAGATCAATGGAGAAATAATGGTGAACTGTGGTGTGCTAAGGAATCATCAAAATCACTCATTTACTTTGCCTTTGTCACAAGAAGGAGAGTTCTATGAATGTGATGATGAACATATTTATACCCTAAAGGAAATTGTCCAATGGAAGATCCCCAAGAACAGAACACGAACTGTGAAACTTACAGACTTTTCAAATAAGTGGGACTTAACAAATCCATTCCCTAAAGGCTTTTATGGTGCTGTGATTCTCAAGCCTGTTTATGAAATTCAAGGTGTGATGAAATGTAAGTATCCCCTGAGAATGATGCTTTATGAACATGATTGTTGGCTTTGGGAAAGAGAAAAGCTTTAGTCTAAAGAATGGAACTCTGTCCCTGACTTGCCCATTAAGCCCACTGAGAGTCAGATTCTCATCTATAAATAAGCAAATCATGAAGACTCAAATTCAGTAATGTATGTAAGAAAATATTTTAAATTGTGTGGTGCTATCCGAATGTAAAATGCTGTAATTGTCAGGTACAGACAGATTAAAATATTTATTTTTATCACTGCCAGTTAAACAGGATCAGAAAAGAGCTACTTTTTAGAATAGAGAATTAATTGGCTAAAAAGAAGCTTTCTTGTATGGAGGTGGTCAAAAAAGAGGTAAGACACATAAAGTTTCTTTATGTGTCCCTTACTCCTATTTTTGTGAGAGCCTTTTTTCTTTTTTTTTTTTCCAGCCATCCCTCATTGGTCATAAATCCTCCTATTAGCTTGGAGTCCTTCTGACTTAAGGGAAAATGATATGACAAATTAATTCACACATAAGTGTGGGTTTAAAAGGATTCTATTGAAATATAGTTGTTTTACAATATTATATTAGTTTCAGGTGTACAGCATAGTGATTCAATATTTTTATACATTATACTTCCTTTAGAATTATTACAAAAATGGCTATATTTCCCTGTGCTGTACAATATATCCTTGTTGCTTATCTATCTTATACATAGTACTTTGTATAACTTAATCCCATACCCCTATCCTGATCCTCCCCCTTTGCCTCTTCCCACATAAGTGTATTTTAATATGTAATCTTCATAAGATTTTTGCATTTTAAAATAGGAATAGCTGGAGAGAGCATTGTAATCCTAAAGAAATTAACACCTTGACTTTTTAAGATTATGTATGGCACATAAGCATAACAAGTATGGAACAAAGAGTTCTGTATTTGCAGTAAAAAGTCCTGGATTCTAACTCTGGTCAATAACTTAACAGGTGGTAGCTTTGGGTGAGCCATGTAAACTGCGTCTATACAAAGGGGATGATGATATCCCTTTTGTCTATGACTTGGAGTTGTTTTGAGAATGAAATAAGGTTCTATTAAGATACTATATGTAATACACCCGAGGAAAAAAAGCAATATGTAAAAATGTTTGGTCAAAGAGTACCCCTTGGATATCTCAAATTCTATTTATCTCTGCTCCCATTAATATTGTTGGTCACATGCAATTGTGAAAAACTTGACATGCCTTTTGAGTAGGTTTTAGAGCTATGTTAAATTTTGTTACATACATATATTTAACCAGAAATCAATTAATTCATTTGAGCAAAAGGTGTAGGTAAGGAATTCCACTCAAGTAGTGATTTTTTTTTTGTACTACAAAAAATTGAGGCCACAGCATGATTATTTTTTTAAGTTGACAAAATATTGAAGTCGCAGCAAACTTTAGACCTCACGTTAGTGTTTTTTCAGTTTTCCCAAAATGTACAATCAAAATTGATAACTGAGTTTTCCTAAATAATGGATAGCATTTTCTCATTTAAAATTTTGTTATTTTTCTAAAACCATTGGCATCTCCTATCATGCAGATGCAAATGAAGGCGAACCCAGAACCTAAGCACATGAACAAGATGGTTACAGCATTTAATGAATTTAGGTTAGGGATCACGAAGGCCTTCACTGAGGAAATTACATTTAAACTAAGATCTGAAGGGTGAATAGGAGATGGGCAGGCTGAGAGAGAGGGGTCAACATTGGAGGAAGCAGGAAAGCAGGAAAGCAGGTAAGCAAGAGACTGTGGTTCCAGTGCACCTGGTGTGAGAAAAGAGAGGAGAAGGCAGGCTGAGACAGATATCAAAACATGCAATGGGGTAGTGGAATCAGTCATGGAGGATCTTGAAATATATGTTAAGGGGTTAACATTTGTCCAAAGAGCAAATTAATAATGGTTTTTCAGCTGGAGAAACAAGGTGGGAGAATTGTAATGAGGCCACTGGTTCTGTGGCAGAGTACTGGGGGGTTAATACAATAGTGATAGGGACAGCTCTTCTTAATGGGTATTTCAGAAGTACAGCTAGCCAGATCTGAAGGTCTATTGGAAGGGGAAAGAAGTTAACCTGATTCCCAGGCTTCTGGCTTGATCTGCTGGTTGAATGGTGGTGCAGTTTATTACATATAAACATTGACAGAAGAGCAAGGGATATTAACAGAAGTGTTTAGATGGACTTAAATATGGTTTCATGTTAGCTAAGGTCCCAGAAGAAAGTCTTTAGATGAAGTAAAATCCTTCCCCAAATGTTTTGGTCCAATTTCCATTCTTTAATGATATTAAAATTGAATTTTGATTTTAATTATTTTGGACCTTTAATTTCTTAAGGATTATTTTAAACATTAGTTCTCATTGTATAGCAATTTCAGGACAGATACTGTATGAGACTGCTTTGCATGTATACTGACTACAGAATATTTCCTGAAAATAGAGGATGGGTGTCCAACACAAAAAGTCAAATTTAAAAAATTATTGTTGTTATAGGCATTTTTCTTCTAAATATAAAATGTAAACTGTTTTTTAATCAATTGTGGTCTTGTTTTACATGATTCTTTCTTATATTGAAGATTCAAACTTGCCTTGAAGTCAAGGGCATGTTGCCTGCTAAGTTGTTTTCCAGTGACTTTGAGTGTCAGGCACAGTTCAAACTCCTCTTGACTTGAGCCCTTCTTTTCTAAAGTGACAAGAAAAAGAATAGGTCTGTCAGGGGTAGGAGATTTTAGAGAAACCTTAGGGGGAAAAGCAAGATGGAAAAGACTGAGAACTATAGGAAGCTATGAAATATTGATTTGTGGAAAAGAGAACATAGCAAGTAAATAGAGAAAAGAGGAAATATAAGATATTCTACTCCTAGTACTAGTTTTTAATGTTACTAATGGGAAAATTTAGGCTTTGTAAAAAAGAAATGTAGCACAGAGTGTTTAAATGGAATATTTGTTTTGGGAACTCTTGGTCACAGGCCAACCCCCTCTAACCCTTACCCTACATTTAATGATTTTTTAAAAACTAACTCTCTTTGGAAAAGAGGTATAAATAACCATCCAAGACCTCTAACTACTGGTTTCACATAAGTCATAGCAGACTCTGTTTGTGCCTTTAACAGGAAGATAAAATTCATATTAGTGTAACAAATGGAATGCATAATATTTGCAAATGAAAAATGGAGCCAGCCGTTTAAAGCGGCTTCAAAAAAATCTTGATTTTAAAACTTTTTAATGGAGTTATGTTTTGGTGTATTGATTGATAAGTAGTTCTTTACTTGTGGAAATTTTAAGAGTTGGAAAGTTACGTTTTGCTTTAGGAGAAAAACTTAATGCCATCCAAATTTGGGAAAAAGTTTCTGCTCAAGTACATGACATAATTCATTTATAAACAGAGGGCTGAAATCACACAAGCAGAATGATGATATCAGAAAGGCAGTATCTGAATATTGTATAATAGGTGACAAATGAATAGAAGAAAAGAATACATTGATCTTTTAGTGTTCTGAGACTTTGTCTTTCTCTCATGTATTTTCAAAACTAATTTCCATTTTTATCAAAGTCAAAAGTGTCAAACAGTAGTAAAAAGACAAAGTTACCAACAAACCTTGTGCCCTTGACCATTCCCAAATTGCCCCCACATTCTGCTACTCTGAGGTAACTCCTTTAAATATTTCGCTCCTGCTTTCTTATATTTCCATTCACATTTCCAATAATATACGGATACTGCTATTTTTCAAGTGATCAGTTTTAGACAGCAACTACTGACTTCCATGTGTGGTGATGAAGATTTAATGGTCTTATATTCCTACTTCCTCTTCCCTTTCCCCATTCTCTCAGTATATGATAAGTTATGGTTAAGCATTTGCAGTTTCATTATTGTGACAGTTCATTGCTGAATCAAGTGGTAGATAATGACCATAATTCCATTTCTGTATAGCTTTATTTTTCTGTAATAATGACCTTACTATTTCAATTCTTAGTTTTCTTCAATCCTCTCCTAAGTCTTGAAGTATTTTCCAACATCTTTGTAAAAGAAAACAAAAAAAGCCATTCATTGCAATTTTCCAGAGCCCAAACTGTCAAGAGATCTACCACTTCTGTTATTTTTTTTATCCTGAAGTATTCCTCCTGGAACCCTCCAACCTCATGCTCCAGTCTGTATTTGTGGCTCTCTAGAACTAATACATAGATGCTTGTCTTAGCTTGGGATACTATTATAAAAATACAATAAACTGGGTGGCTTATAAGCAACAGAAATTTATTTCTTACAGTTCTAGAGGCTGAAAGTCTGAGATTAGGGTGCCAGCACTGTGGAATTCTGGTGAGGAAACTCTTCCAGGTTGCAGATTGCAGACTTACAGTATCCTTATCCTTACAGTATCCTTACACAGAGAGCAGAGAGGGGAAGCAAAGCCTCTGGTGACTTTTATAAGGCCTCTGATCTCACTGATGAGGGCTCCATCCTCATGACCTCATCTAATTCTAATCACCTCCCAAAGATGCCACCTCCTGACCCCCTCACATTATGAAGTTGAGTTTCAACATATGAATATTAGGGGACACAAACATTTAGTCCATTACAGTGTTGTCCTGGGACTTCGATTTAACAACATCCTGGTGGTTACTCTTTGACTTGCTTCTGTGTTTACTAGCAATTTCTGGACTCAAATAACTTATTGTTTCCAGTATTGCCTTTAAGAGATTACATGGTATTCAGAAGTTTCACAGTAATGTGCTTTGTGGTAGGTCTGTTCTTTCATTGTGAGGAAAGTTTTCAGGTTGGAAATTCAGGTCCTTCATTTCTAGGATAAATTCTTTGATAATTGCCTTTCAACTGTTTTTCTCTTCTCTCCTTCTGTAACTTCTAATCTCATGTTGAAGCTCCCATACTAATGTAGAACTATTTTCTTTATGTCTCTTTGTCTTTGGTTTACCCTCAGGGAAAATTTCTTAACTACATTTCCAACTGTTTTAATGAATTTTTAATTTCAGCTATCATATTTTTAATTTCTAAGAGTTATTTCTTATACCATTTTTTAACTGTTAACATGTTCTTGTTTTAAGGACTCAATATCTTATCTCTCTGAGAATATACTACTATTTCTTAAAGTTTTCTACTGTTCCTTGCATTTTATCTGCCTCTTTTGGCCTTTTTTAAAGTTTTAGTCTGTCATTCTTGTTAAATGTTTTCCTCAAATTCTTGGTGGTTATTTCCCATTTGTTCATATTTACGTGTTAGACACATTTTTAATTTAATTTACAAGTGAGCCCCTATTGATATACAAGCTCTTTGTTTTATGAATTTTAGGTTTCATTTTGTTGGCTTTTTCATTGGAGAATTCCCCAAATTCAGATCCTGTGAGTCTTTCCTCCAGGACTTGTTCAATTTCATCTGAAAAGAATCTTCTTGATACCTCCTGGGGGTTATGAAACTCTTGTAACTGAGTGGAGAAGTTGCTGAGGCTTTCACTGTTCCCCCATAGATTTAGAGTTCCCTTCTTTGCTTTCAGTTCCATGCTTCTCCCCTGCTCACCTATGCCTACTTTCCAGATTCTATGACCCTATACTGTTTCCTGCAGAGAGAGAGGTGGAAGGGGCTGTCACCTGTCTTCCCCAAATTAAAGCTGAAGACCTGGGTTTAACCATGCTTCAAACATTCACATAATCCCTTGTTTTGTCCTCTACCTTCTCCTCCACCTTCAGAGGGGCTTTATGCCTCCAATTCGAAAACTTTTGGGGAGTTGTGTGGGGTAAAAAAGGCTGACTTTTCACTGGACTCAAACTCCTTAGGCACATAGGCTTTCCTTTTTCTATTCTACCGAATCATTGACCGTTCTTCCATCTGAGTTCAATCTTTATCTAGTTTAAGGATTGCA
The DNA here is from genome assembly GCF_011762595.2 of Tursiops truncatus. Taxonomy (NCBI): domain Eukaryota; kingdom Metazoa; phylum Chordata; class Mammalia; order Artiodactyla; family Delphinidae; genus Tursiops; species Tursiops truncatus. Next base: position 55,290,026 of record NC_047045.1, on the reverse strand, counting down.
GACATCTTTTAGATTCATTGAAACTTTTTCTTTCTTTTTCTCCTTTTTACCCTATGGCAAATTTGAGGGAAGAAAGAGTTGAAAAGCAACATATTTTACCCATAAACCTCACTACTTACTTAAATTGGTCCTAGGCCAGAGTTTTTCCTGGACCTAGTATAACCCTGAAAGGACTGGTTGCTAATATTACTAAGTGATAAGTGTAATTTATAAACTTAATTTTTTTAACACAACATAATTTTTAGTAATTTATGGAAGCATCTGAGTCAATTTCTTATGTATTTCTTTTTATCTTCTCAATGCTTGAGATAAAGTAAATGTTCATTATTCAATAAATTAAATACATGAATGAATGAATGAAACAACTAAAATAATTGCTTCTGTCTATATATGTTGTACAGTACAAAGTTCCTATTTAGGTATCAAGAAGGTTTTCTCACCCACCATATCCAGATTTGATTTGTTACAATGACATATTTATGAACTTAATAGCTAAGGAGAATGAATGTTCACTTTTTGGCACCAAAATTGATATCACTTATATTTATATAACAGGTTCAATTTTTATTAGTGATGTTTTTCCTAATGTTTCCCTGAAAGTACTGTGACATAACATGATCTTTAGAACCCGTGGATGCTCTAGCCAGCTTCCATTTCATTTTCTTCCTTTAGGCAGAAATCTTACTGCTAATAAAAACGTCAAACAGCAAGCAAAGTACAGTTTTTACTATATATGTGTGTATATATATGTATATACATATATTTATTTATTTATTCTTAAACTACCAATAATTAACGATTGATCATTCAGGGTTCTCCAGAGAAAAAGTATATAATATTATATAAATTGATATTATATATAATTGTATTATATTATCTATACATGATTATATATTAATTAGTTATTTAATTAATTTTAAGGTCTTGGCTAATGTAATTATGGGGGCTAATAAGTTCTACATCTATAGGACTAGCTGACAAGCTGGAAACTCAGGCAGAAGTTTATGCTGCAGTCTTGAGGCAGAATTTCTTCTTCTCTGGGAAACTTCTGTTTTTGCTCTTTAGACCTTCAGCTGATTGGATGAGGCTTATCCACATATTGAGTATAACATCCCTTACTTAAAGTCAGGTTATTTGGATGGTAACCACGTCTACAAGATACCTTCATGGCAACACCTAGATCAGTGTTTGATTAAATAGCTGGCTACAACAGGCCAGTCAAGTTGACACATCAATGAAGAAAACATGTTAGTTGTATCATTCAGTATAAGAAAATGGCTCTTCACTTTTCTTAGCTTTTATAAACTAAATGAAAATGTAAAAGACAGAGTAGTGTTACAAATAAAGCCATATCAAATGCAAGGCTGTTCAAGGAAAGTCCTGATGATTTTTTTTCTGCTACAAATGTTGGAGAGTGATCCAAAAGGAACTTTATCTATTTATAAATACAAACAGAAGTAGAACCAGAGGAGGACCACCCAACAAAATGGAAATTCACTGTATAGCTTCTCTTAAGTTGAAATGAAACTGAATAAATGGAAAAAAATTAATTCACAGAATATTTGTAAAGAAAATTGAGACCAAATAGATGAACTGTAAAGCAAATTTTAATTTAAAAGTCTGGAATGAGGCAAGTTCAGAAATTATTAGTGCATTGAATAATCATTGTATAATGAAGAGTATGATGTGATGCAAAAATGTAAACAAAACAATTCACAGAATAAATGAGAGCTGGAGACAAAATTTATGAAAGCACTTTAGAGAAAAATAACTATAGTCTTGGAAAGTAAATTAAAAAATCAAACTTAGAAAGTGAAAATTTGCAAAAAATACATGAATTGTTTAATAATAATAATATAGGAGAAACTAGAAATTGAGAAAAACTGCAGGCTAGAATTTACAAAATTTGTTAAGAAAAAAATATGTAGAAACAACCATCTTGCTTCAAGACTTGAATAAGATTGTCTCAGTAGATTTCCTACCATGTACTGCTAATTCAGGCCTAATTGCAAAGGATAGGTCCTTGAATGCTGAGTTGAGACAAAGAGTATTCCAGAATTGAGTATTAGCTCTTCAAGGAAACATGCATTGCCTAACATTAACCAAGCTTAAATGTATACCTTTATTTTCTCTTTAAAGATAATTTTTAGTGGGGTCCCCCAAATTCACACTTGGCTAAAAGAGTTGTTGCAGTGGGAAATGCAGAAAAGCATCACATTATGATTAACATTAACCCTAACTGTACAGGGACTTTCCCTGAAAGAATAGGCAGAAAGACAATGTTTAATGAAATGACTCAGAAGCAGAGAAAAGAAAGCAATGCTACCTTTTTAGAGAAGATGGAATGGAAATCTTTTTCACAAGAGCTCCCTTTGGAAAAACAGAAAACTTACCCAAACCAGAACAATTCATGTTTACCCAGGAAGAAAATTTGGGAAGTGTAAACTAATGTTGCATGAATATATGCTGTTTTTACTTTAGATTAGTTTGAAACTGAAAAACTTGTAATAAACACCATCAGGAATGTCTCTCATGCTCCGAGTTGCTGTCTTCTTATCTCTTTATCAATTTGAAGTCAAGATAACTTTTTTTGGGAAATTTTCTAATTTAGCTCATTTTCTATAACCATTTTCATTTCTGGTGGTGGGAGGGAGGATTACTTGTAAGATAAAAATGCTTGTTTAAAAATGTATAATACACACACACACACACACACACACACACACACACACACACATCCTCACACTGGATATACCAAAATGTAAGCAGTGGTAGTCTAAAGATGATAAAGATTGTAATGTTTTATCTCCCCTCTTATTTTTAAAAAATATTTTTATATAATTAACTTCTTTATAAGAAAACAAAAAATGTTGATTTATCTTTCTTTTAGACACATACTTAGATATAACGAAATTTGCCATAAAAATTAATTAAGCCTGTTTCAGTTTGAAAACTTAAGTATGTCATTTCCAAATTCTAGGTAACTTTTTAATTTTTGAAAAATTTATTTTATTTTTTTTTATACAGCAGGTCCTTATTAGTCACCAGTTTTATACACATCAGTGTATACATGTCAACCCCAATCGCCCAATTCATCACACCACCACCACCACCACCCCGCCGCATTTCCCCCTTGGGGTCCATTCGTTTGTTCTCTACATCTGTGTCTCAATTTCTGCTCTGCAGACCAGTTCATCTGTACCATTTTTCTAGGTTCCACATATATGCGTTAATATACGATATTTGTTTTTCTCTTTCTGGCTTACTTCACTCTGTATGACAGTCTCTAGATCCATCCACGTCTCAACAAATGACCCAATTTCATTCCTCTTTATGGCTGAGTAATATTCCATTGTATATATGTACTACATTTTCTTTATCCATTCATCCGTCGATGGGCATTTAGGTTGCTTCCATGACCTGGCTATTGTAAAGAGTGCTGCAGTGAACTTTGGGGTGCATGTGTGTTTTTGAATTATGGTTTTCTCAGAATATATGCCCGGTAGTGGGATTGCTGGATCATATAGTAATTCTATTTTTAGTTTTTTAAGGAACCTCTGTACTGTTCTCCATAGTGGCTGTATCAATTTACATTCCCACCAACAGTGCAAGAGGGTTCCCTTTTCTCCACACCCTCTCCAGCATTTGTTGTTTGTAGATTTTCTGATGATGCCCATTCGAACTGGTGTGAGGTGATACCTCATTGTAGCTTTGATTTGCATTTCTCTAATAATTAGTGATGTTGAGCAGCTTTTCATGTGCTTCTTGGCCATCTGTATGTCTTCTCTGGAGAAATGTCTATTTAGGTTTTCTGCCCACTTTTGGATTGGGTTGGTTTTTTTTAATATTGAGCTGCATGAGCTGTTTATATATTTTGGCGATTAATCCTTTGTCTGTTGATTCATTTGCAAATATTTTCTCCCATTCTGAGGGTTATCTTTTCGTCTTGTTTATGGTTTCATTTGCTGTGCAAAAGCTTTTAAGTTTCATTAGGTCCCATTTGTTTATTTTTGTTTTTATTTCCATTACTCTAGGAGGTGGATCAAAAAAGATCTTGCTGTGATTTATGTCAAAGAGTGTTTTTCCTATGTTTTCCTCTAAGAGTTTTATAGTGTCTGGTCTTACATTTAGGTCTCTAATCCATTTTGAGTTAATTTTTGTGTATAGTGTTAGGGAGTGTTCTAATTACATTCTTTTACATGTAGCTGTCCAGTTTTCCCAGAAACACTTATTGAAGAGACTGTCTTTTCTCCATTGTATATCCTTGCCTCCTTTGTCATATATTAGTTGACCATAGGTGCGTGGGTTTATCTCTGGGCTTTCTATCTTGTTCCATTGATCTATGTTTCTCCTTTTGTGCCAGTACCATATTGTCTAGATTACTGTAGCTTTGTAGTATAGTCTGAAGTAAGGGAGTCTGATTCCTCCAGCTCCGTTTTTTTTCCCTCAAGACTGCTGTAGCTATTCGGGGTCTTTTGTGTCTCCATAAAAATTTTAAGATTTTTTGTTCTAGTTGCGTAAAAAATGCCATTGGTAATTTGATAGGGATTGCATTGAATCTGTAGATTGCTTTGTGTAGTATAGTCATTTTCACAATATTGATTCTTCCAATCCAAGAACATGGTATATCTCTCCATCTGTTTGTATCATCTTTAATTTCTTTCATCAATGTCTTATAGTTTTCTGCATACAGGTCTTTTGTCTCCCTAGGTAGGTTTATTCCTTGGTATTTTATTCTTTTTGTTACAATGGTAAATGAGAGTGTTTCCTTAATTTCTCTTTCACATTTTTCATCATTAGTGTATAGGGATGCAAGAGATTTCTGTGCATTAATTTTGTATCCTGCAACTTTACCAAATTCATTGATTAGCTCTAGTAGTTTTCTGGTGGCATCTTTAGGATTCTCAATGTACAGTATCATGTCATCTGCAAACAGTGACAGCTTTACTTCTTCTTTTCCAATTTGTATTCCTTTTATTTCTTTTTCTTCTCTGATTGCCGTGGCTAGGACTTCCAAAACTACGTTGAATAATAGTGGTGAGAGTGGACATCCTTGTTTTTTTCCTGATCTTAGTGGAAATGCTTTCAGCTTTTCACCATTGAGAATGATGTTTGCTGTGGGTTTGTCATATATGGCCTTCATTATGTTGAGTAGGTTCCCTCTATGCCCACTTTCTGGGAGTTTCTATCATAAATGGGTGTTGAATTTTGTCAAAAGCTTTTTCTGCATCTATTGAGATGATCATATGGCTTTTATACTTCAATTTGTTAATATGGTTTATCGCATTGATTGATTTATGTATATTGAAGAATCCTTGCATCCCTGGGATAAATCCCACTTGATTATGGTGTATGATCCTTTTAATATGTTGTTGGATTCTGTTTGCTAGTATTTTGTTGAGGATTTTTGCATCTATATTCATCAGTGATATTGGTCTGTAATTTTCTTTTTTTGTAGTATCTTTGTCTGGTTTTGGTATCAGGGTGATGGTGGCTTCATAGAATGAGTTTGGGAGTATTCCTTCCTCTGCAATTTTTTAGAAGAGTTTGAGAAGGATGAGTCTTAGCTCTTCTCTAAATGTTTGATAGAATTCACCTGTGAAGCCATCTGGTCCTGGACTTTTGTTTGTTGGAAGATTTTTTTTTTTTTTTTGCAGTACGCAGGCCTCTCATTGTTGTGGCCTCTCCCGTTGCGGAGCACAGGCTCCGGATGCACAGGCTCAGCGTCCATGGCTCACGGGCCCAGCCGCTCCGCGGCATGCAGGGTCTTCCTGGACCAGGGCACGTACCCGTGTCCCCTGTATCGGCAGGTGGACTCTCAACCACTGCGCCACCAGGGAAGCCCGAAACAGGCTTTTTGAAAACCTGATTAACAGCAAGGAGGTCATGGAGGGAGCAGTAAATTAGAATGAGGCAACCCAGTGGCAGATGAGATCAACGTGGTACCTAGGACCTCGGTAAGGGCTTTCACTTTTACTGAAGTGAAAAGGACTGCCACTGTGGGGCTATGAACAGGAGAAAGATATGATCAATTTAACATTTAAAAAGACTGTCTGGCTTCCCTGGAAAGATTTGACTGTAAGAAGACTCTTTAGGAAGCCACTGCAATAAACCAGGCAAGAAATAATGTAGCTTAGATCAGAGTAGTTCTGAGGTAATGGATGTTGAGTGTTAGGAAAACAGAGAGAGAAGCTATGGATGTCTCAGATTTCTGCACCAAACAAGGAGAATGAGCAACAGATAGATTAGGTTTGGGTTGAGAAGATCAGAATTTCAGTTTAAGCATGTTAACTTTGAGACGTCTATTAGATAGCCAAGTGGAGATCTTAAATAGTTATCTGGAGTGCAGAATTATTTAGCTGGAGATACATGTTGGGGAGTCATCAGCATACAGATGGTACTTAAAAACATGAGACTGTGTAAGATCATGTGGGTGTGAGTGTGGACAGAGAAAGGAGGAGAACGAAGAAACATTAAAAGGTGTGTGTGGGGGGGGAGTGGGTGGTATGTAGAGGAGAAGAAACCAGAAAAAAAGTTGAGAAGAATTATAAGAAGGAAATAAGTGAGGTAACTCTAGCAAAGAGTCTAATGTACTCTGTCAAATGCTGCTGATATATCAAGTAGGATGAGATAGGCTAGCACATCTTCAGTGAATTTGGTATAGAAGTACTGAAGATAGGTCAGGAATTGGGTACATAAAAATTTAACAGAAGTTAGATAGCCTGGCCCGGAGGCTTTCTCTGGCAATAAAGTTGTCCTAAGTTATTAAGACAATTAATTCTTTCCCCACCGAACCCATTGTACCGAAATACAGACTGGGATCTAGCTTGCATTAGGGTCCCTATGGTCAATTTAAAGCCCTCAGAAAGTCCTTAATGGCATCTATTCTACCAGTGTCAAGTTGTTCCCTCAACTTGAGAAATGTTCTGAGTCTATGAACCCATCTAGTCCTAGCTCTACAATTCTTAAACACCGTTCCTTTTGATTCAAATAAGTGTGATTTTAAAGTTTCTAAAATTACCTTGGGGTTCAGGGAAACCTGTGGCAACAATCTCAAAGGTTTGGGTTTGCTAAACTTTATAAAATGAACTGGTAAAGGTTTTTTTTTAGCGTTCCCCCTCCGTTCTTTTTTTAATGGAGAATCTTTATAATTTTTATTGAACTTCAGCCTATAGGCAACCGTCGGTTTTTTTCTTTTCTCTATTTTATGTTCAAGAGAATAAAATAATGCAATTTCATACTGTGTTTTTAGGAACTCTGTTACACAGCATGTGCAAGTAATATGACACAAATTATAGTTTTCAGAGGCTGCATAAACAGTAATATAAAATGTAATAATATAGGTAATGTTTTGTAAGAGAAACATTCTGTCTTCTAAATCTTCCAAATTATTAATTTTCAAAAGCATACAGGGAAGAAAGAATATTGACAGACGGGTGGCTAGATGTACTGGGAAACAATGGTAGATTGTGAAAAGGCTATAAAACATTAAGTGTTAGGAAAATGTCAAGAAAATATAAACCATTATAAAATCCTGTTGATATTAACATATAACTTTATTTTTAAATGCAAGACCATTTATAAGGATACTATGTGGGACAGTATATGGAGAGCAGAGGATTTCAGGACAATATTTTAAGTGTCTCTGTAGTCTCAAAGAAAGACTTCTGAGACAGTGGGCTCTTGGAAAGAATACAGAGATTCATTAGTCCCCAGGGACACATTAGGCAAAGAATACATTGGTAAGCACTCTACCAGCAAATCTAGGGCTCCTGAGTGGCTCCTTTGACTGTAACCCATCCTATGCCACTCCTTTTCTAACTAGATGTTAATATAGCACCAGCAGAGAAAGAAATAGTTTTCACATTGGAAAAAGACTGCATTTTGATATCCATTTCCATATATTAATCTTGAGTACTTTATATCCCAAGATTTTGCAATACGGTTATATCCCACAGGATAGAATTTGTATATAGAATGTGTCTTGGGCCTTATGCAGGAAGAGTCTTACTTGGAGTACCCAAACTTTCTTCTAAGATAATTTTATGTACAATATCTGGACCTCAAAAGCATGACCTAAAATGATATAATAAATTTTCTGGAAAAACACACACATACACATTTAAACACGTGTACATATATTCATGTATGTTATGTGTGATAAAACTACAAAGAAAAGCAAGGGAATGGTTAACACCAAAATCAGGAGAATGATTACTCTTAGGTTGCAGTGAGGAGGATGTGATTTTGGTGAGGTTTGTGGGGCTCCAAGATACTGGTTAATGTCTATTTCTAAAATCAGGCAGATTTATGGGTATTGTTTTTATTTACCATCGATTTCATTTTTAAATTTAAAAAAGGAAAGTCATACATAAGAAATGTTATATCATGAGCATCTGAGATTTTTTTTAATGAAATTTATTTATGGTACCCCTGGAGTGATTTTAATACTACTTCAGAGCAACATTTTGATACACAAAATGTCTTTTTGTTTTCCAGTTAGAAAGGATATAGTCCGTATCCTCCCCAGTCTAGATGTTGAAGTCAAAGACATTACAGACAGTTATGATTCCAACTGGTTTCTTCAGCTGTTATCTACACAAGATCTTTTTGAAATGACCAGTAAAGAGTTCCCCGTAGTGGCTGAAGTCATAGAAGCGCCCCAAGGAAACCAGCTACCCAGAAACGTTTTACAACCTGGGAAAACCATTGTGATCCACAAAAAGTGCCAGGCATCAAGGATCTTAGCTTCAGAAATTAGAAGCAATTTTCCTAAAAGACACTTCTTGATCCCCCCTAGCTATAAAGGCAAATTCAAGCGGCGACCTCGGGAGTTCCCAACCCCCTATGACCTTGGGATAGCAAAGAGTGAAAAGGAGCCTCTCCACGTGGTGGCCACCAAAGCCTTTCATTCCCCCCATGACGAGCTGTCATCTGTATCTGCCGGGGACCAGTTTCTAGTGCAACACTCACAGACGACGGAAGTCCTCTGTGAAGGGATCAAAAAAGTGGTGAACGTTCTGGCTTGTGAAAAAATCCTCAAAAAATCCTATGAGGCAGCACTGCTCCCTTTGTACATGGAAGGAGATTTTGTAGAAGTGATTCATGATAAGAAGCAGTACCAGATTTCTGAGCTCTGTGCACAGTTCCACTTGCCCTTCAATGTGAAGGTTTCTGTGAGAGATCTTTTCACTGAAGAAGACATTTTGGCCGCTACACCAGGATTACGGCTGGAGGAAGCTATCACAGACTCTTATCTACTCATAAGTGACTTTGCCAACCCCAAGGAGTGCTGGGAAATTCCTGCTGGCCGCGTGAATATGACTGTTCAGTTAGTTAATAATTTGTCTGGGGATCCAGGATCATTTCTAGTCAAGACTCTGGTTGAAGAGATCCCTGAAGAACAGTATTATATGATGCGGAGATATGAAAACTCTTTCTCGTACCCCCCACCTCGCCCTCCCAAACATCCCTCCGTGGAGGAAACAAAGTTAAGCCTGCTCAACTTAGCAGAAGAAAAGACAGTGGGTCTGCCCAAGTCTCCCAAGGTAAGGCTATGATTTTGCAGTTTTTCCCCTTGAGTGTTTTTCTGGGGGCAAGTTATTTCAAGTCTCTTCTGAGTCTGGTTTTTGCTTACTTTTCTTCCTTTCATGCCATGTTTGAAATGAGCCTTTCTGGTGCACAGTAGATGATTGAACATCAACAGAGCCTAAGCTGTTACAGCGTTTTGTATTTTGATGCTTAACCAGTAGATGTGACAAGAAGTTTAGGAATTAGAACTAGCAGGGATGACACATGATTACAAACTGCTGTTTCAGTGTGTTTTGGTAATTAGGAATGGCTTATAAGGTGCCTCAGAAGCAAACCTCTTTTGTTTTGGAAGTGCTGTTCACTTTTTTCTAGGTAGAGTTGTTTTAATACTTCATCCAGGAAACAAGCACACAATCAACTCCCTTCTTCTGGGGGCGGGGGTACCAGGAGCATGCATCTATAACACATGTCTTCATTTCGTTTTATGTGTGGAAAGATGTAAAAATATCTTGGCAGAACTGTGTGAGAACATGGGCATCTGCCCACATTCTGCCTGTCTGAGAACTGTCATCTTTAACAGTTCTATTGAAAAACAAAATCAATAAAATTGCAGGCAGTATGAGATCATCGCAGAATCCACAACTCCATAACCACTCTAAAGATGGGAGGGGAGGCGTTTCAGCTTCATTTCTGCTTAAAGTTTTTGCCTCTTGAAAACTCCCTGCTGAGTGCCTGGAAAGCACTTGCCCTTACACCACGGAGCTTAAGTAGTTTATCTGGCAGGCAGTGGTTCTCTGGTGTGTGGAAATAGTGCATTCTGCCCTGGCAGATGTTGTGCGAGCAGCTTGGGGAAACAAAGCAATTAGTAAAACAAAGAGAGATGCTGTGTTTACTCTCTATACTCAGGAATGATAGCAGCCTCAGGCTTCAAGGATGTGGGTATGGAAATACATTTAATTCTACATTTCAAAGATTGAATTCTGATTGTATGCTGGGGAAATCCAGTAAACATCTTCAAACTCAATCTCAGGAAAAGATAAAACCAGCAGAAATTTCCTTTCCAGAAAAATCAATTTTGAAGGAGTCATTTTGAAACTAAACTAAACAACTGTTTCCAAATAATGTTGATTAACAGGCTGCTATTAATATGCAGAGTGCCTGGCTTCTCCTGTTTAATATATTTTTATTACTGAATTGAATGATGTGAGAGATGGAGTGCTGTTGTCATTTTTAGTGGGAAGCAGAATAATGTCCCATCCCTCTACCCCCATCCTCTCACCCCCACCCAAGGTGTCTATACCTAAGCCTCCAGAACTGTGAATATGCTACATTGGTTAGTAAAAGAGACTTTGCACATGTACTTAAAATTAAGGACCTTGAGATGAGATTATCCTGGATTATTCAGGTAGGTCCAAGTTAATCACAAGAGTCCTTAAAATATCTTTCTCACTTAAGGTCAGGGTCAGAGAAAGATGTGACTACAGAAGAATTTTAAAGAGATGCAGCATTGCTACCTTTGAAGATGGAGGAAAGGATCATTGAGCCAAGGAATGAAGATGGTCTCTAGTAGCTAGAAAGACAAGGAAGCTTTCTTCCCTAGAGCCTCCAGAAAGGAGCACAGCTCTGCTAACACCTTACTTTTAGTCAATGAGACTCCTGTTGAATTTCTGACTTACAAAACTCCAAGACAATAAATTCATATTGTTTAAGGCACCAAGTTTATGTTACAGCAACAGTAGAAAGCTAACATAGGACATAAAATTGGGAGGGAGGAATAAATAAAAACTTTAGATAGAAAAATCTGTATTTAAGTTAGGACTTGTTTTGCCGGCAAAGTGGCTCTTTTTCCCTTTTTCCTTTTAATGAAAGTAGTAGCTCAGGTACCCTTGGAGAACCTCAGGGTATGCAGCTAGGCTTCAGGGACAACTGGAAACAGGATCTAGAACACAGACAGAGTGGGTCTTCCTTTTCATCACACATTGGACATTACTTCTGACAGTTCCTGCATCTTGTAGTTTCATCACTAGAGAAGAACATAATCTCTTTGTTTAGTTCCAATTTTTAAAAAGGGAAGGACTTTGGATCACATGCCCATCTCTTGGTTCAATCAATTCATTGGCTGCCCCAGCTACAGCCAGGATTGGTGGGGAAGGGAATAAGGACTAGTTGTCTCAAATAATAGAAATATGTCTCAAATAACAGTATGTGAAGGTCTGGAGATATAAAAAAGTAGATGCCTATTACAATCAGAAAGGAATAGATCAAAAATCCTAAACTTCTAAGAAACCATTTGTAGAAAACAATAAATTTAATAAATTTAAAATGCCCTTTGAAAGAATGTCAAATGAAAATGATCTACGCGTTTTATTAGAGAAACTCACAAAACAGCAACGTTTCATCTAGGTTACTGCTTGGAAAAACCTTCAGTCCTCCTCCTATGTTTCTCCTTTACTCTCACACTACTGCCACACTCACAACACCTCCGACACCAGATGCATGGAAATTTTCCCTCAGCAAGCGATTCTTTGACACCAGTTGGGTGTCCTGCAGTTACTTAACTCAATTCAGACGCTATCTACCTGGAGATAACATCAGATCCCACAGGTTAAGAGCTCAGTCCCACAGGTTAAGAGCTCAGTCCCGCACGACTGCTCCCCACTTCAGATGCCAATTGCAAGTAGTAGGTCCTCAGGTTACCGACAGCCTCTGTCTGACTTGGCTGCAAATCAGAGGTCCCCAGGACCCCCTCCTCAGGTTCCATTAATTTGCTAGAGTGGCTCCCAGAACTCAGGGAAACACCTACTTACATTTACCAGTTAAAGGATATGATACAGAATACAGATGAACAGTCAGATAAAGAGACTTGAAGGGTGAGGTCTGGAAGGGTCCCGAGAGCTCAGGAACTTCTGTCCCATAGAGTTAGGATACACCACCCCCCTGGTGTGTGGATGTGTCCACTAACCTGAAAGTTCTCTGAACTGTGTACTTCTGGGAATTTTATGGAAGTTTCCTCATGTAAGCATGATCGATTATTAACTCCTTTTCCAGTCCTTCTCCCCTCTCTGGAGAATGGGGATTGGGGCTGAAAATTCCAAGCTTCTAATTATGGCTTAGTGTTTCTGGTGACCAGCCCCAATCCAGGAGCCATCCGGGAGCCCACCCAGAGTCGCCTTGTTAGAACAAAAGACACTCCTATCACCCAGGAAATTCCAGGAGATTTAGGAGCCCTTTATTAGAAGCTGGGGTCAAAGACCAAATATTAAAAGAGAAGATGTTCCTAGTGCTCTTATCATTTAGGAAGTTACAAGGGCTTCAGTAGCACGGTGCCAGGAACCAGGGCCAGAGACCAATACATATATTTCCTATTATCTCCAGCTACTAAAAGAAAACAAATGCAATCTTTGACTAAATTCATACATGTAGGATTCCAGATCAACTTAATAATTCCGAACTACTTGTTTATTTTTCAGGCCCTGTACGGATTCTTGTGTCTAGCTCTGCGTCCCACTCCTAAAGAATATTGATTACCTGAACTTTGTTAAGATATTAAGAGTTGTTTGTTAAGACGTTAAAAAGTCCAGGAGCCATTTCCTTCTGTAAATGGTTTAGGGAACTGAGTGAGAGTCTAAACTTGAATGACTTGGTACTAGATGATATTAGTTATTTTATACATTTAAAGAGCTATTTTGTGGCAAAGATTGCATTCTTATTTTCCATTACAACACTAGCTGAGAGTGAAAGGGAGGACAATTTTGGAGTAATATGTTGGAACTTATTTCTTATCCCTGAAGAGGGTTCAGCAGAAGCTAGGAAACCCTAGGCCAGTAATGGTGTCAGGAGGTTCCTGCTTGGTTAAAAGTTTATCAATTGATTGAGAATCTATGATTCTTTGTTTATGATAAGTTTCATAATTTCTGGTGTGGTCGATAAAGAGCTATATTTTCTCTGAAATCAGTTCAAAATGTCAGAGGATGCTATAATTTACCTGTGTGCAGACCTACTGACCTCCTTATTTTCAACAATTTTTCTCACCATGAAGGTAGGACTCCACTTAGTAGATCGTTTTTGAAATTTAAACAGATGCCCTGTCAGTTTCTGCATAGTGTACTCGAAAAGTCTTGCAACCAACCATTTCTTATCACAATGTCATCCTTTTATATATTTCTTTTATATTTCTTCTGATATCTACATTAAAGCTCTTCTATTTATGTATGCGTTTGAAGTGGTTGGATAAGACTTTTTTTAGCACTTTGCAGGCAGGAAGCAGCCACTGAAAACCAGCCTCTAAGGTTTTGGATTGTATATGGAATATTGCTTTAAATTCAGAGAACAATTTGTGACGGTTATTCAGGGTTTAACTATTCAAACTGACTTAGCTTATTAAAATACCTTATTACATATGTAGAGAAGAATATCAGATACTTCATTATGTAGTTTACTTTTGTCTTCCTAGTGTCATTAGCTTTACTAGATCATTTCTTGCATTTCACAACTGGATAGTTGTACGGGCTGTCTAATTAAGAAACTAAATGTACTCAGTGTTAGAGAAATTCACTTGTAGTAGGTATCCATTGTCGGTTATGAGCCCTACACATTCACCTAAGAAGTTTAGAAATTAAGACTATCTGAGGACAGGTTGTTGGAACTAGGATAAATAGAAAGAATTGTTTTCCAAGGTAAGATTGTCAACTGTTCTCTAATACCTAAATAAGAAAAAGACAACTGCAGTAGAAATTTGAGAATTGTGGTTTGGATATAAGCAGGGGCAGATGAGATGGGGGATGGATTTCAACAGAATTGACTGCACACTTCCAGGCCCATGAAGTTTGACATTGAGGGATTTTATTCTTGTTTTTTAAATGTGCTCGTTAACGGTTTGGGAAAATAATGTATGAAGTCTAAAAAAAAGGGATGAGAATGTACCAAGAGACCCTTCAAATTTCCTCTTAGGCTTATAACAATGTAAAAATAGTACCTTTAAGATTTGTGCATTCTGATACTTGATCAGATGAAAACAATATTATAAAGTGACTAAATAAATGAGGCTGGGCCTAAAATTCTGTTCTAAATAGCAATGTTGTGGGGTAAACACTCCTTCCCTGGTGGTTTGTTTCTGTGTCAGAATTAGTTTCAGATAGTTTGAAAGAGCATATTCTCGCTGGGGTTTTTGCCTGTCGTGGATATATGTGGCTATGACTTCTGAGTGCCACACAGGAGAAATGTAACTTCTGCATTCTCATGAAAAAGTCTATAACCAGATAGAAAAACAAACCTTTGGTTGAAAGATGAGATATTCCACTCCTTCGGAGACTGCATCTGGGACCAGAAATCTTGCATTTCACTAACTCTGGCCATTTAATGCCCAGGTGTCCACTTTGCTGCCGGAATTTCTAGATTTTGTCGGAGAAGAACACCCATGGGAGACATTAAGGCAAAGAGCATGGGAGGCAGTTATGGGAAGGTACTGTGAATTGAGCAGAAAACAACCCTTGTACCAGAATTAGAGTGAGAGCTGAAAAAGGCAGAAGGAAAGCAATAGTTTCTGGAAAGTGCAGAGAGAGAACACTTCAGCAGCTGCTGCTGGGTGCTAAGACTCATTTCTGATCTGGTGTGACAGAGTGGCTGAAAAGTGGTAAAGATACCCACACTCCTAGGCTAAATCTAGATCTTTAGAGACATCCACTCATTTGTTGTCTATAGCATATAGTCCCAAAGGGTGTGATTTGTTTTTGTTTCTGTTAACCTGATGTGGTGTAAAGACATTAAGCATGTTTGGATTTGTTACCAACTTTGCAATTCTGAAGACTGATGCCAGTCTATTCTTGGTGTGTCCTCTTGGTCTAACATAGAAGCTGAAAGTCTGTTTCCCTGTGAATAGAGAAAATTAACATTTCAGCCATTTTCAAAGACCAAAGGCAAAGAATGTGAAACATAGACATACTTAAAAAATTGGGGGTTTAAATCCAAATAACAAGGAAAGTTAAGGGAATCTATGATCTTACTTTAAAAAGACAAATTTTAACTTTGAGGTACAATTTTAGCATACTTTAGCAGGTATTTAAGCTGTTCTTAAGGCAGATTACTACATCATGATTTTTGAATTGCCTGTGGCTTGTGGTCTAGTAAATGGCATTAGCTTGTAAACAGCCAGCTATAGTAGGAAGAAATGAAAAAGATGGGAGAAACAGGCAAAGGATAAATAAAGGAAGTGCTGAGTTGAAAATTAGCCAAACTCAAGTTCCAACTGAAACCTTGCAGGTAGAAATCTGTGCCCAATGGGAAACACAGAATATTTATAAGTTCTTTTTGTGCTTTTGGAAGTGGGAAGGTAATCAGAACTTTCAAACTTTTACTCTAGTTATGACATGTACTACCTTAATACTTCTAGCTGAATAGCCGAAGAATGGTTTAGATGAGTTTTAAATGAAAAATAATTGATTAAAGTAAGACATTAGAAAATATTGCCTGATTTTAAGGGAATTACAAGCATTAAGTGAACAAGCTATCAAACTTATAAAAAATTTATTTTCTCTAAAGAGCTTTTGTCCAGAGAACATTGTTTCCATTCTGGGGTGGTTGAAATACACTCCTGCTTGGAAATACTTGAATGAATCAAGAATTTACCCGTCTTTGAGCTTTTTACCAACTGAGAATGCTCTCACTGGGGGAGTGAGGAAGGGCTGATGAAAAACATTAGTTAATATTGTTCCTTGCTTCTCTCTCCCATCTTTGGAGTCAAGAACTAAAATACCACCAAATATGTGATTATTATATTTTCAGTGTTAGTATTACTTTTTGGTTCCACAAAAAATATAAATTAAAAAGTATTTATTTTTCCAGTGGATTTGCAAAATCATTGAATGAAATTTGGAGTAAATCATTTCACATTTAATTTTTGGCCTTTACAAAGGTTAGAATAGTTTTCACTTTCTTAAATGTCCATAACCTGTTTAGAAATGAGCAGCCATAACAGAAGACTCAGCAGTTTGGAATGTTCGTTGCACAGTATGTATGAAAGGAGGGCATTTGACTTTCCAACTTCCTATAATCCCTATAGTGATTTTAGTGTCTAGAATCTTTGAGATGAGTGTGGGCTCACTAGATATTTAACTGCTGTTTTTTGAGCTCACTACCTTCATTTTCTTTAAAATTTTTTTAAAAATCCAAAGAGTAATTGGAGAAAGCTAGAAAAGGTAAGTTCCAACTGGTTTTGCAGTTTCCAAAACTGATTTATCTGAGTTTTTCATTACTATACTTATCGGTTCTGAATTTATTTTAGAATAAAAACCTTGCCTCGAAATAAATTAAGAAGACATAAGCTATATATTTGAGCAAATACGTTTCTTGCAAGTCAACCATGACTTTTAATCACTGATGTCAGACCTACATAAATGAGAACATATGCTTTGCTCTGCAAACCAAATTTCCTGTGTAAATGTTAAGATAGAAAATGAGCGTAAGATGGTTCTGAAAGAATGCATAAGATAAGCTTCCAAAAATTAGTATTTTTTTCAAAAAATTTATAGAGAAAGAAATCATTCACACAAATGCATTATTTGAGGGCAAACTTTCAACCAGCCTTTTACAGCATTAAATTATTTTTCATTATACTTCATCCAGACTCTAACTTTAATATGATCATGATGTCCTGGTCATGCTGATCATGATGAAAAACACTTCTAATAACGCAAATTGCTTTTAGTTATTTTGTAAGACATGCCATCGCTTACGACTTTTACTATGAACCAAGTACATAGCTAATTTTAAATCTGATGAGGAGAGGAAAAAATTAGGAGAAATCTTATAAAATCAGAAGGCCATTGACTAAAAAATTAGCCAAAATGGAATAATTTTATATATCAAAGACCACAAGAACTGTATAATAAGTCTATCATTATTTATGCAGATACAAAATGTAAAAGGGCTGATTGTAAAATTATGGAGGTAGACAATATATAGTGTAAGAGATAAGAGTGGAATTTTAACTTGTGATATTGTGCTTATTTAGATGACTAAGCTTTACATACCGTTTGTCCTTAAGGGAAGTTTGTTGTTTTCAAATGTTTTCCAAATATTAACTAATGTTTAAAAGGTATGCAATTACCAGTTGTGAGATAGGATAAAACACAAAGTCATAAGAGGTGTGTTCCTTTATTTGCTGTGCAAGGATAGGAATTGCCCTACACAAGCTATTTTTCTCCTCATTGTCTCTGGTTCCAGCTTCTTCCCTGAGCTGTAATCATTTCTGCTTTTTCCATTCACACTGGACTCTTCTCCAGCCAAATTCTCTCTCACAGAGTTGTCAGGCATCCTGTGTTCAATAAAATTTTGCAAGGTCTATGATACAGACAGCTTCGGGCTGTATCAGTAATTTAAAACCCTCCTGCCCATTACTGAGCTCTTCCTCTGTTGCTGATATTATGCTAGGTGCTTACAGGTATTATTGTCTTATTTAATCCTTCACACTGCTTCATGAAATGGGTCCTGTTATTTTTTGCAGGGGAGGTAATTGAGGCTGAGAAGTATGTAATTGTCATGGTTACAAGTGACACTTGGGTTGCCAAATTTTATGGTCAATCCTTAGTTCTCATATTATTTAGATACTAAGCAGTAAATGGCACAGTTGGATACCCCCTACTTTATGAAATTGTTTCTTTGTCTTCTGGAAAATCATGCCCTCCTGGTTTCCTTATGCTGCACTGGTTGAATTTTCTTTTGAACTTCTTGCTGCTTCTTCCTCTGTTCTTCCTCATATCTAAATGTTCAAGTGCCTTGGAACACAATCCTTAACCTCTTCTCTATCCATGCTCACTTTTTAAGTTCCCATCTATACTCACAAATTTCTCATTTTATACATATAGAATGCTCAGTAGAATTAGTCATGTATAAGGATTTATTAAGGAAAGCAACTGGAAATGATCTGTTTTTTAAAAAATCTATTTAAATGTGCTTGGATGTCATCTTTTAAGGAAAGTTCAGTCTTTGAGAGATGCCAGCCTATAACAGTGTGTCTGGTCTATAGCAGTTAACACTTTTCACATACTCTAGAAGATGTCAAATGTCAGGAAAGTGATGACATAAAAAAAGACGGTTCCTTCTAGCATGTTATTCTTGTAAATGTGGGTTTATTGTGCTCAGGATTTTTTTTTTTTTCTGATCCAGTAATGGGAAAAAGCTGGAGAATACCTTGAATTATCTGAGAAGTTAGAATTTTAGGGAAGGTCTAAGGCCATTTCCAGCATCAGCAGAATGTTCTTCAGTAACAATTCAGGTTTAGCTGAAATAAACTTCAGGAACTAGAACTAAGACTAGGACTAGGACTAGTAATTCTGAAATTTCCCATCAAGTCAGTGATAACACTGACTTCAGGAACTAGAACTAAGACTGAAATAAACTTCAGGAACTAGAACTGAAATAAACTTCAGGAACTAGAACTAAGACTAGGTCTAGGACTAGTAATTTTGAAATTTCCCATCAAGTCAATGATAACACAGATCCAGAGAGAGCAAGAAGCCTTTTCTTCATTAAGGGAGCTATGGACCTATAAAAGGAAAAAGGCTAATAAGGATTAATGGGTAAAGGATCTCAGAATAATGGAAACATTCTTAATAAGCCAAGAAAAATCAAAGCACATTACTGATACATAGAGGAAAACTAGAACTATATAATTGCAATAAAAGATTGAGGAGAAAGATTTAAAAATCTATTGGCTTGCATTTCTTTAAATGTTACTCTAATTGTGCATTGTACATACAATGCTTTTAAATTATTTATATCAATAATTCTTTTTAAATGTTAAAAATAAGTATTGTAATTGTTTATACTTATTTTAGTTCCATAGATACAAAGCCATAGTTATGTGCCATTTGCTGTGATAAGCACTGGGGCCACATTAGGTGAATGAAATGCAGTATCTGTGCTCAGTGGACTTTCTGTCTAATGTATTAGACACAGGAAAACAGACAATTACAGTATGGAAACTGGAGAGAAGAGTCCTATTAGGGGGCCAGTATAGGGATTTGGAAGACAGCTTATTAAGATTTCCTATTGAAATGTGGGATTGAGCTCAGAAAATGATATTTAATGTCTAGGTTGAAATATGTAAGTTTAGACAAGTAGGAATAGTCAGATGTAAAGTGATGTTTAGTGTGATCTAGCCAGAAGGAACATCCTGTGTTGGCAATAGTATGGAGACATAACCTTATCAGGATCTAGGAGATGCTTAAAATGGCTGTAGCAAAAAAGTGATTAATATGAGGGTAGAAGACCAAAGAGGGTCAGACGTAAAAGGTGGATCATTACCTAATTTCTTAGCTCAGGGTTCACAATTTGTTCAGTTCACTTCTTAATCACTCTGTTTCAGATGGAGAATGAGACTTTCTCTATACCAACTTATTAGTTTTCCTGCCACACCATGCTTTCCCAATGGACAGAACTCAGTTTTCATGTTACTAGACCTATCTATTACCTGGTTCCACCATCAGGTGATTACATGATTGTGGACCTCTCTCTTCGTAGCTAATTTCCTAAGGCTTGTTACCGTGTTCTTGGAGATGTCACCCACCATTCCTGATTTTTCCTCCCTTTGATCATTTATTTTTTTCTGTTTTTCCAAGAGGTACTTTTTTTGTTACTTTCACCTCTTCTTTGACAATAAACTTTGGTGCCCCATGAAACCCACAGCTTAAATGTTTATCTTAGCACTTGAAACAAACTAGTACTCATTTTCTCCTTATCCTCCTAACTGTTAAAAAGAGATACTGCATTTCATTGTTTTAGTATACCAAAAAATGAAGAAAAACAAAATCAGTTGTATTCCATATTTAAGAAAAAAAAGACTGGTCCTTTCTATACTGCTCTGTTTTTTAAGGAATTTGGACATTCTAAAGAGAAAAAATGGAGGCTATTGTAGGGTTTCCAGTTGGGAAATACAATAAAATTTCTATTTTAGATACAAAACATCTAGAAAAGGCAAGTTTATAGAGACAGAAAACAGAGAAGTGGTTGCCTAGGATGGGGGGTAGGAGTAGTGATGAAATGCAAACAGGCAGCATGGGGGAACTTTCTGGGTGATGAAAAAGTTCTAAAACTGGATTGTGGGAATAGTTGCACAACTATAAATTTATTAAATTCATTGAATTGTACACTTATAATGGTGACAACATCAATTATACCTCAATAAAGTTATTCAAATGTCTATTTTAGAAAAACACTCTAACTATAAAGCAAATAATCCAATCAAATAGAAGCAGGGAGACCATTTAGAAAGCTAAAGTACTAATATAAGAGATAGAAGATGATTGCCTCTGTGATTGAAAGAGAAATATTCAAGAGAATTTTAGGCGATGCTATCTGTAAGATGTGTGATTGTTGAAATGTAGGGAATAAGAAAGGCACTGTGTAAGGAAAATATCCAGACTTCTGACATACGCATCAGAGTGGATGGTGATGAAATTCATTAACTCAGGAACACAGGACATAGGTAGAAGGATGGTTTTGCAGGGAAAAGGTGAGAGTTTATCTTAAAGTATGCTCAGTTAGAAATATCTGTGAGATGTCTGAGATGAGGTGTCTGGTGTGAAGTTAACAACGGTCTGTAGCTTGGGAAAGAATTCCAGGCTGACGTTGATGATTCAAGTGTCAGCAAATATAATGGTAAATGAAGTTCTGTGAGAGGATTATATGAAGCTGGAGAGTGTGTAGGTCATGAGGAAAAAAATGGACTTCTGTGAGGAAGTCCAGCATATAAGGGACAAAAGCAGTACATAAAAAGCATAAAAATGAACAATTGGAGAACTTTATTAACTAAATGCTTACAATGAATTAGTCACCATTCTGAACTTTTTTACATTGTATGGACTCATTTAATTCTCACAAAAATCCAGTGAAGGTAGTCCCAAAATTATTCTCTCAATTCTACAGGTGATGAAGGCTCATCAACACTGTGTAACTTTCCAAGACCAAAAGCATGGATTATTACCCTTCAGGTAGAAATAATGAACAATATTTAAAGAGACTCAATGCCATTGAAAGTACTTCTGATTTTAGAATCAAAATTCAAACCACGACTGATTGATGCTTTTATTTTTCTTCACAAAAAATTGTAGAAATCATCCATGTACTTAATTTGTACATAACTTAGAGTTTCATGGGATTGTAAATTGTCAAAGGCAAATTTTCTGAAACACGGCATCCTCTGTTAAGGAACCTCCCTGATGGAGGCTCCTTTCCTGGAACATGGCGGGTTGTCACTGTGTAAATAAAGGAAGCTAGAGAATGGTGACCTGGGAATAAGGCACTGATGAGAGATCTCTAGCTCTAGCTCTATCCACTGCACACACTTAATTAGCCAAAGAAAAGTATAGTCCATGTCTAATTGGGGTGAGAAAGTGTAACCTTCCCTTATTCTTGGAAGTAGAAGGAAACCTGATACTAGTGAACAACACAATGACTACTATACTGTCTTTAAAAACATTAATCACATTTAATCCTCCTTCTGTATTTCTTATCTTTCCAAATGCCACTACCATCTACTGAGTAGCCTAAACCAGACACCTAGGAACAATTGTTTTTTTTCATCTTCCCACTTTTCAATCATTAACTTTATAGATTCTACTTCTTTAATATCTCTTAAACAAATATCGCCTTACTTCAGGTCTTCATCATTTCTTGTATGGATTATTGAGACCATCTTTTAACTACATTTGATTCTCGAACAACACAGGTTTGAACTGAGTGCATCCACTTGTATGCAGATTTTTTTTACAGTAAATATAGTAACCTTTATTTCTGGTCACACTATATTCAAATATATTATACAAATCACTGATATACTGATCACTGTAAAGGGAAAATCTTACTGAGTAACTCTTCTGCTCTCTGTGGTTTTCCTTTGAATTTTTTATCATCTTTATTTCTAAAGCCTTCCTCCTCTCCGTACCTTGCCTCACATTTACACTTCAGCCATACTGAATTTGTAGTTTGCAAAGACTTGATTCTTTCCTGAGTTCCCAATCTTTGAAAATGGAATTTTATTATTTTTATTTTTTTAACAACTATTCATTGGGGACTTACTAAATTCCAAATAGCTAATTAATTCTCATTAAATCCTTTAAGTGTCCCTATGAGTGTTACTCTTATTCCTAATTTATAGACAAGGAAACTGAAACTCAGAGAATAACTGCCCATGGATGGACCTGAAAAATGTTATGCTTAGGGAAATGTCAGGCACAGAAGGACATGCACCTCATTATTCTACATTTATGAAGTATCTGAAGTAATCAAATTCATAGAATCAAAGAGTGGAATGGTGGTTGCTAGTGGAAGGAGGGGAAAATGGGAATTACTAATCAATGGACATAAGTTTCAGTTAAGCAAGATGAATTAGTTCTGGAGATCTGCTGTATGATGTAGCACCTATATTCAACAATTTTGTATTATACACTTAAAAATATGTTAATAGGTAGCCCTCTTGTTAAGTGTTCTTACCACAATAAAGCAATTTTTCACTTAACTTTTCATGGGACATGATACAATTGGAGGATTGAGTAGGGGAATGACATAAACTGACAACATTTTAAACTCATTCTGACTTTTGTGATGCTGTTAGACAGTAAGGGAGCAAGGATGGAAGCAGGGAGAGCAACTGGGGGACATGCCTCCATAATGCTGTCCTGAACCAGGGTGGTAGCAATGGAGGTAATAAGAAATGGTGAGTTCTAGAAGTATTTCGAGTGCAAAGCCAAAAATATGTTTCTGGGTTGCATTTTTCCCTCTTACTTTCAATAAGGAATCTTCATCTTATAACTTCTCTACTGCTGACCTTTTAAATTTAGCTTATTTCTACCTGGGTTCTCTTAATAACATAATTTTCTTCTCTTGGACTTTATATGGGCATAATTCTCTTTTTAAAATATTGAAAATTTAATCTTAGATGGCTATGATTTAAAAAAACAAAAAAAAAATCTGGAAATTAGGAGAACATGATTCTTGTCCTGGCTCTGTTACTAATTTGTCATGTGATCTGGGATAATCTTAGCATCCTTGACTGTACAATAAGGTTGGAGCAAATAATCAGTACCATTTCTTTGAGCTGAAGTATTCTACAAATCTCTGATTCCATATTTATACACTGGTCAGTAAAGAGTTAAAAGTAACTGAAAATCTTCATTTGAGTTCCATGAAATATCAACAGGTTGCTTTGCCATTCGTAAATAATTTTAAAGAGAAGAAACTGAAGTATCCAAAAATAAGCTTATGGTATTTTGGGGGGATGGTGGTCTCCCTGGTGACATTGCCTATAAGAGAAGCCCTTATCTGGAATGCTTGATTTAATGGGGCCTGTTTGGGCTTATTAATTCTGCATTTAGTAAGATTTGGCCCCTGTTTTCTCTTTTCTTTTTTTGTACTTCTCTGGGAAGATTTTCCCAGGAACTGCCTTTTTCAGAACCACCCTTCCCTATTTCAGTCCTGCACTTCCAAAACCTGTTTTATTGTGGTTGTGTCACTCCATTAGACATTCATACAGCAATATCTCCATCACCTTTTTATCTGCTTCATCTTAAAGTTTCCCTGTATTTGACACCCTTCTTGAGATTCCTTTCTAGGGCTACCAATTCCATCCCCATGTTGCCCACTAGAACCCATTCTTTGTGTGTAACTTGTCTTTGTTCTCACCTAGGTCATGCAGTGCATCTGCTTCTGTGCAATGGTGCAGCCTAGTCCTTCCAGATGCTAACTTAATTTGTTTTCAAAGGAATATAACAATATTGTTTTCCCCATCTCAAGGGTGTTACATTTGTGACTTTATTTGGCATTGAGAGACCAGAATTAAGACACTAAGAGGCTATGGAATGAAAGGCAGAAATAGCTTGTTCTTGCAGATGGAAAGAAATTTACTCCCATTTAGCTAAAAGCACAAGACCTTCCTAATCAAACATTTAACATCATGACCAGGGCAGGGAAAAAGTATACTTGCTTAGTTATAATTGGTTCAGCTCACAGAAGTGGATTTCTCATTGTCTGTGCAGCTACAGGAAATATGGTTAACAAAAGCACATGTCAGCCTGATTGAAGCTGTCCTATAAAGCCCTGCCAGACCACTCTGTACAACTGTTATTTCCTATTATGAAAACTAAATCTTGAGTCATGGTTAAAAGGTAATCAGTGTTCAAGAGAGTGGTCTGTAGAGGTAAGCAGTAATTCGGATTTGATTGGCAACATAGGCTTTTCAGGGAATAGTTCAGAATGAGAAGCATTTTGAGAGAGCCAGAAAGAATTCAAAATGATGATTCTCAAAATTTTCCTAACATTAGGTTATCGATAAATATGTTACATAACTTTCAAGTTGTGTCTTTCCTAGCAACTATAATAATAACACAAAGTGGTT
Organism: Tursiops truncatus; assembly: GCF_011762595.2. NCBI lineage: Eukaryota > Metazoa > Chordata > Mammalia > Artiodactyla > Delphinidae > Tursiops > Tursiops truncatus. The sequence goes on along the minus strand of NC_047045.1, from coordinate 55,265,107 downwards.
TTGTGTATTCCATCTCATTTGACCCCTATAACACAACTTTGTGATATAGGTACCATTATCACCATTTTATAGCTAAGGAGACTTGCCCAAGGTTCCCAGTTTGCAGTCAGTGTCAGGGTGAGCCTTTCTTCCTGCTCTCCTGTCAGCAGAGCCCCTGTGCTTCTTATGTTCCCATGATGCCTCCTGGAAAGGTAGTGTATGAATGCCTCTATCAGTTTTTTGCTGTATTGTTCCTTGCATGGAATCCATGTTGATTTTTCCATCATTGGCAAAACAGAGCAATAGTACCTTCATCGCAGGGTGGTTGTAACAACAAAATCCTAAAAAATAACACATGTCTAAAAATTAACATATCGAAAGGGACTTACTATGGCCTCACCTAAAAGCTCAATTTCAGTTGTTTTATATGCAAATTTCATGATTTGAAATAAAGTTATTTCCTTTAGGTAAAAGGCATTGTGATGAGGTACATCAGTAACTTAAATTTAGAAGCAAGCACATATTTGTTTTTATATAAAAATGCTGTTGCTACACATTGTTGGAGAGAGGGATGTTGTAAACCATTTTCCTCTTTGGATCTGCACTTTTTCTGTAGTTCTGTGTGCTAACCAGAAGAACAAAGACTGTGGTAAGCCAATACGCTTGGATTGTATATTGGCGTTGCTACCAACTTTTCTTTGAACTTTATAAGATTAATGACTCTCTAATTCTGTTCTATCTTCCTCTGAGAGAGAGCAGATCTAAGTTTCTGGGTATTCCTCACTTTACTTAGGAGAATTTTCCAGTTCAGACCAAGTAATGAAGTTATCTTGGCCATAGTTTCCTTGGAATTCCTTAGCATTTTATTTTTTATTTTACTACTTTACTTGCTAAAATTAATATTGATATACATATCTCCTTTGTTAGACTGGCATAGTCTGTGCACCAAATGCCATAATTCAAATGAGTGTATGACTGTCCTCAAAAGATGCTAAATAAGTCTTTGTCTAGGGTTGAACAAGAGAACAAATTTTCAAGGCACTTGAAATATCTACCAGAGAAAAACACTTGAATTATATACAGAACTCATGTAGTTTCAGTGCAAAACTAAATAACTTTAGGACTTATTTCTAAACTACATGCTAATCATACTCAATTATTTATCAAACTGTCTATCCGTTGGAATATGTAGGTATAACAAAACAAAACAAAACAAACAACAAACAAACAAAAACAACCGTAACCCAGGATGGTCAGGCCATGTAGGTTATTACAGGCTATCGAAAGGACTCTTTTTTTTCTGTGACTGAGATAGGGAACCACCAAAGGGTTTGGAGCAGAGATGTGGTATGATATGACTTATGCTTTAAAAGAATCACTATGGCCCTGAGTGGGCCCAAATTATTAACATCAGCAATTCTCAAGATACCAAAGCTTTGTTTCTACAGTGTGACCTAGATATTATGACCATTTAATTATACTTTTGAAATTTATTTGAGAATATTTTTACTATATCAAAATAAATAGTCAATTTTATTTCTCTAATATTTTGTCATATTCTGGGCAAGCAGGTAGAGGGTAATGAGGATTAAGTGAGGTAGACTTGTCTGAACAGAATTTATAACATACAAAAATGTATTGTCTATTCAGTGATAAAAAGGGAAAATCTCTGCTGATGTGATCATTTTTGTTGTATCTTTTCAAGAAGAGACATAGGAATAAAATGTAAAAAGAACTTATTTTCAATTAGGATACTACAGTCTAAAAATATATTTTAGTACCATGTTACTGCCAGTAAATGATTACTCTCAAAAAAGTTCATGTAGTTCAGACTAAGACAATAATTATGAATATCACTGATTTCTTTCATGAAAATGTCAATAATGATGAAGACAGCATTTTACCTTTTTTCCCTTTACATTAGTCTCCTAAACTTTTATTATTCAATAATAGAGAGTTGTAGAATAAATCAGGAAAGGTCGCTAGACTGTTTAGCCTCAATCCCTAGATCTGGTTACTGGAAGGCAATTCTCTGTGAATGCTATTGTGCTACCACAGGGTCCAGACTTTCTGAGGAAAGACCAATGGCAAACTTGGTTAAAGGATAATTGAAGAACAACCATGTCCTGGAATATAGAGGTAGTATATTGCTTCAGAGGGATTATGAGACTTCTCTTTCCTGTACATATTCGCTTATATCCCAGAGTAAAAGTCTCTCCCTATTCAGAGGGGAGGATGGACCACTGTGCCAGCCAAATCTCTGAGTGTCACGCTTTTGTGAGTCTGTGGTACAATCCCTCTGTATGTGTAGGGTAATATCATGTTGCCATAGCCTTGCCAGTACTAAGATGCTCTGTAAATGATAAACTATGTTCTGATCCGTAGACTTTGTATTTCCTGTCAGGATATCTGTCTATCTATCTGTCTATCTATCTATCTATCTATTGATCGATCAATTGATTGACCTATCTACCTCCCTACCTATCTATCCATTTACCTACCATTTACCTATCTACCCACCTATCACATTGGTAGTCTGACTTCTCATCTTATAAGTAATGTCTCAGACCCATCACAATTTCAGATTAAACACTGATGTGTTCCCTTCATGAGGCTCATGCCATAGTGATGTTTGTATTGATGAGGAATGAGAGTCATTTTATGATATTAGTTGTCAAGATATTCTGTGTCATTTGTTCTCTATGGTACATTCAAAAAAGTGATCCCAGAAATAATGTGTGTATACATATCGAGTTCTTCACACACACATACTTGCAGGACTGTTCAGATGGATAGGTGAAAACATTTCCCTGGCTGTGATGATGAGTTTAAATTTCACTGAAACATAATAGGTTTAAGTATAGATATGATGTCATATAAAGAACATGGTGACATGAGCGCATCAGAGTGTCTTGCTGGCATACTCGGTGGATTGGTGATCTCTGGAGCTTTTTTTTTTTTTTGCATGAGTAACTATGCAAGGTTTTTGCTTCCTGGTTAAAAGAAGGTGATGTGGTATGTATGGTATACATGTGTTTGTGTGTATGTGTGTGTATCTGCATGCAAGGGTGATGGAGAAAGCCAGAGGTAAATGAAACAAGAAAGGTAGGAGATTTAGAATATGAAAGGGATAACCTGATATCTTATATTTTGATTGCCACAACGGGTATCACAGCTTCAAGAAGATGCAATGCTGAATAATTGCTGATAGTTGTTTTCAATAAAAGTCCTAGTGATAGGGCTATTCCTAGAGAGTGTGTGGAGTCAGGTCAAAGAATGGCAAGTCCTACAAAAGGAGCTTTTCCAGAGAGCTGCCAGATTGGTGTAACAGTGGTAATGCTCTAAGAATGAGGCTTTTTCTTTTTTTAAAAAAAATTGCTTTATTGTGGAAAGAAAACTTAAGAGGGCTTCCTATTAACATATTTTTAAGTGTATAATACAAAATGGTTGAATATAGGTGCTATATCATACAGCAGATCTCCAGAACTAATTCATCTTGCTTAACTGAAACTTATGTCCATTGATTAGTAATTCCCATTTCCCCCTCCTTCCACTAGCAACCACCTTTCCACTCTGATTCTATGAATTTGATTACTTCAGATACTTCATAAACGTAGAATAATGAGGTGCATGTCCTTCTGTGCCTGACATTTCCCTAAGCATAATGTTTCTCAGGTCCACCATGTTGTCACAATTTCATAGGATTTCCTTCTTTTTTAAGGCTGAACAATATTCTGCTCTATGTATAGACCATATTTTCTTTATCCATTCATCTATCATTGGGCATTTAGCTTGTTTTCACATCTTGGCTATTATGAATAGTGTTACAATGGATATGTGAGTGCATATATCTCTTTGAGATCCTGATTTCAATTCTTTTGGATAAATATCTATAAGTGGTATTACTGGATCATATGGTAGTTCTATTTTTAATTTTTTGAGGAACTCAAAACCCAGTGTGCCACTCTGCTGGCTGTAAGGTTGCTGGCTTTCACATCTACTGTGATTGCAAGGCTGCTGGTTTTCAAGGCTACAACAGAGCTGGGGAGAGAGAAATAGGACTAAAGCAAGTCAAGACCCTACAAAGCACACTGTTCTCATCAAGATTCAGTCATTTTTCTTGAATAATGACTTCTTGGATTCTTGCAAAATATTTAATTAATCTCTAGAGTTCTTAGAAAGTTGATTCTGATGATTTTTGCCAGTGTTCATTGCTTTTTTGGATGAGTGCAGTTTGGAGGTCCTTAGTCCACAATTCCTAACTGTTGATCTTGGGCAAATTAGTTAATATCATTTTCCCCTCAGTTTTCACATTTGTGAAACAGGGATAATAACATGCCTCAGAAAAGTTGTTGTGAGTATTAGGCAAATCCATTGAGGAAAAGCACTGAGAATAGTACTTGGCACATAACACCCAATAAACACTGACCAACAAGATCAGTTACATTCATTTTAAATACATAAGTTCAGATATTAACAAACTTATCCTTTTTAAAATTTTGGTTTTATATTTACAATATAATCACATTTTATTTTTTCTGAATTCGTTTATCTGGGTAGATAGATTTATAGATTATATTATACAAAGTTTCAGACCACAGCAGTTGCTAATGTTTTACATTCCATTACATTGAATATTCCCTAAAGCTTTTTGAAACAATAATAGATGGCCAACCTGTTGGAGATATTATGATTATACTTACTGTTCAAATACGTAGGCTGAAAAATCACACTAAAACAGGGTACTTACGCCTTTTGTTACTTCAGAAAAATAAGCCTGTTACATTTATTTATGTACTTTTTTCCAATGTGATTTACAAAATTGCACTTTTTGAGAGGATTGTCTCAAGATGAAAATATAAAATTTATAATATTTTATGAGATACCTAGCTTATCAAGTCATTAAGTTTTTATGAAATATTTTAATGACAAACAAATATGCTTCCTTAAGAGATCTCCTCCCAAGGGTGAGTAGATGTTAGAAGATGGGGCTCTTTCAGTGACTTAAATGTCAGCAAACTTGAGCCTGTCAGAGAAAGTAAATTTGAATTACATGAGTGGGTTTAATATACAATCAAAATGGATAATTTGGAATATTTAGCAATAATAATTATCTATGAAAAATCATCAGTTAGTTGCTCTCTATTTTATAAATATATTGAGCATAATAGTCATGTAAATATTCATTTCATGTTTCTCTTTGGGATGTACATTTTTAGTCAGTATTCTCAAGGCTCTGATTTTTGAATAAGCAAGCAAAGATGCCTATGTTTGTTTACCAGATGTTCTTCATCTTTAAGACTCAACTGAGATATTTTACTTATTAAATTTTTGAAGTATTTTTATATGTTAAAGATTACATCAAATCAGGTCTAGGGGAGATAAATACACTTCACACAAAACTTTCTAATTATATATCATTCTGAAAAAATATTTATTTCTTAAGAGTCAACATTTTTAATATAATCATTTTTAATTTCATGTAATCTTTTCATGTGTACCATGGATATTTTATATATATGTTGATATTGTGTGACTGCCTTTGCTATTTGATGGTTTGGAAAGAAAAATGCTTTCATAGGTAAACCCTATGATAATTAGACTCTTTTAGTTGTTAGTACCAAAAAATTCATCCCAAACTGGCTTTAGTCCCTTTCTCCTCTCCTCATCTCTGTGGTTGACTTAAAAACCAGTCACTTTGCAGCCATCAGAGGGGCACACTAAAAATGAAGGGATGGAAAAAGATATTCCATGCAAATTGGAACCAAAGAGAGCAGAGGTGACTATATTTATATCAGATAGATATATTTATCTGAGCTTATATATCAAAAAATTAGACATTAAGTAAACAATTGTCACAAGAGAGACAAAGAAGATCATTACATAATGATAAAAAGATCAGTTAAACAAGAAGACAAAACAATTTTAAATATATATATATATATATATATATATACCCAACATCAGAGCATCTAAATATATAAAGCAAACATTGACAGATCTGACAGTAGCAATAGACAGCAATACAATGATAATAGGAGACTTAAATAACCCACTTTCAATAATAGATAGATTACCCAGACAGAAAATCACTAGAAAATCACTAGAAAATCACAGAAACAGGACTTGGACACCACTAAACACCAAATGGACCTAACAGACATACACAGAACTTTTCACCCAACAGCAAGTAGACTACACATTCTTTTCAAATGCACATGGAACATTCTCTAAGAAAGATCACATGCTAGGTCGCAAAGCAAGTCTTAACAAATTTAAGAAGATTGAAATTATCTCAAGTATATTTTCTTATCACAATGGAAATAAACTGGAAATCAATAACAAAAGGAAATTGGAAAATCTCACAAGTTAGTGGAAATTAAGCAATATACTCTTGAACAACTATTGGGTCAAAAATAAATTAAAAGAGAAATTAGAAAATATTTTAGACAAAAATGAAAGCACACCAAAATGAGATACAGCAAAAGCAATACTGAGAGGGAAGTTTAAAAACACCTACGCTAAAAAAGGAAAATCTCAAATAAACCACTCAATTTTATACCTCAAGAAACTATAAAAAGGACCAACTAAGCCAAAATTAGCACAAAGAAGAAAATAATAAAGATTAGAGCAGAAATAAATTAAACAGAGAATAGGAAGACATACAAAAAATCAATAAAACTAAGAATTGGTTTTTTGAAAAGATAAACAAAATTGATGAACCCTTAGCTAGACTAAGAAAACATGAGTGATTGCTCAAGTAAAATCAGAAATAAAAGAGAAGATATTACAAATGATGCTACTGAAATGAAAATATCATAAGGACTATTATGAGCAATTATAAACCAACAAATTGGGCAATTAAATTCCTAGAAACATACAACCTACTAACACTGAATCAAAACAAATAGAAAGCCTGAACAACCCAATAACAAATAAGGAGATTGCATCAGTAATCAAAAACCTCCCAACAAAGAAAAGCAAGGACTAGCCAAGGATGGCTTTGCAGGTGAATTTACGAAACATTTAAAGAAGTATTGGGGGCTTCCCTGACGGCACAGTGGTTAAGAATCTGCCTGCCAATGCAGGGGACACAGGCTCAAGCCCTGGTCTGGGAAGATCCCACATGCCACAGAACAACTAAGCCTGTGAGCCA